>NW_012112142.1:5120020-5161054 GCF_000951035.1 Colobus angolensis palliatus | reverse complement strand
ATATAGACACACATAGCTTTAAGCTTTTTTTTTTTTTTGGGAGACAGTGTGTTGCTCTGTCACCCAGTGCAGTGGCATGATCATGACTCACTGCAGCCTCTACCTGCTGGGCTGAAGCTATCCTCCTCCTTCAGCCCCTTGAACAGCTGGGACTACAGGCACCCATCATTGAACTTGACTAATTTAAAAACATCTTTAGTAGAGGTGGGGCCTAGCCATGTTCCCCAGGCAAGTCAGGTACTCCCAGGCTCGAGTGATCATTCTCCCTTGGCCTCCCAAGGTGGTGGGATTACAAGTGTGAGCCCCTGTGCCCATCTACCTTTAGCTTTTTAATAGTAATCTAAAAATTAGTTTGGATTTAAAATTTTTTTCCTGTTTTTAAAAGGAAGAGAAATGTGGTAATAATTGTACACTTAATGTTTTAAAACTGTTTCTTGTAGGTGCACAGTTGGATAAGTTGGGGTTCACAATTATCAGAAAATGCATCAGTGCTGTTGAAACACGAGGTAATATGAATCATTTCATTCATGAGAGGCTATAGGTATGTAAAATCTAAAAGTCATTAAAATACTTCTTGCGTTTAAGTGTTACAAAATGAAATGTGCTAACACAAAATGCTCATTCTGAGTATCAGAAGGGTCAGTTATTCATTTACTATGACAATGAGGGATTTTCCTTTTTATTTACATATTTCTTTCCTGTATTAAAACATGAGGTCTGTGTTGAAATGAGAAGTGTCTTAGTCTGTTAGATCTGCCAGAGCAAGATAGTACAAATTGGGTGGCTTAAAGAATAGAAATTTATTTTCTCATGGTTCTGAAGGCTGCAAGTTCAAGATCAAGGTGTCAAATTCAAGGTTTCTTCTGAGGCCTTCCCTCTTGGCTTGCAGGTGGCCACCTTCCCGCTGTGTCCTTAGATTGCCTTTTTTTCTGTGCACCCATGTCCCTGGTGTCTCTTTTACATGTCGAAGTTTCTTCTTCTTATAAGGGCCTATTAGATTAGGGCCCACCCTAAAGGCTGCCTTTTAACTTACTTACATCTTTAAAGCTCCCATCTCTAAACACAGTCCCATTCTGAGAAACTAGTGGTTAAGGCTTCAACATAAGAATTTTAGGGGGATACAGTTCAGCCCATAAGAATCCTTAGAAGAATCAGCAGTGATGTGCAATTCATCGTAATCACTTTTTGTTGAAGCACTCTGAAGATACTCTCCACCCTCCATTGTTGTGTGGGTCTCTATTTAAAACAATCAACTTGCCAGATGTGGTGGCTCATGCCTGTAATCCCAGCACTTTGGGAGGTTGAGGTGGGCAGATCACCTTAGGCTGGGAGTTGGAGACCATCCTGGCGAACATGGTGAAACCCCATCTCTACTAAAAATACAAAAATTAGCTGGGCGTGATGCACACACCTGTAATCCTGGCTACTTGGGAGGCTGAGGCAGGAGAATTGGTTGAACCTGGGAGACAGAGGTTGCAGTGAGCCGAAATCGAGGCTGGAACCTGGGTCATAGAGCGAGATTCCATCTCAAAAAAAAAAAAAAAAAAAATCTGCTTTATTGAGGTATAATTTGCAGACAGTAAAATTCACTGATTTTAATTATACAAATGGAAGAGTTTTGAAAACATACACAGTTGTGATACTATTACATACATAGAAAATTTGTTTCCCTCACTGAGTTCTTTTCTGGCCCCTGCCTCCCTCCTTTCCTGTATTTGCTGCGTTGCTTTTTTATTTTATTTTTTTTAAGACAGGGTCTCACTGTGTCACCCAGGCTGGAGTGTAGTGGTGCAGTCATAGCTCACTGCAGCCTCAAATTCCTGGGCTCCAGCAGTCCTCCTGCCGCCTGGGCCTCCCAAAGTGCTGGAATTACAGATATGAGCCACCATACCTGTCCCTGAGCTACTTTCTATCACGCATGTTCTGTGCCCCCTCCATTGTTTTTTTTTTTTTTTTTTTTAACATTTTCAGCATTTTTGTATAAATGGAATCATGCAGTTTATAGTCTTTTACTCTGGCTTTGTGTGTGTAATGCTTTTGAGATTCATCAATTGGGTGGATACTTAGCTCTATAAATTTCTATTTATTGCCTGGTAATATTCCATTATATGGATATACCACAATTTGTTTATCCATTCACCTATTGATAAATATTTGAGTTGTTTTTCCAGTTTAAATTTAAGGAAAGCTAACTGCTCCACTGACCAATAGCCCAAAACTTTTTTTTAAAGTCTCTAAGCAAAAATTGGGCCCTTTTGCTATGCAGTCATTCCAGCAGACTTTAGAGAAATGAAATATTAAACATTGCAAAACAGGCTTTTTCTGGAGGTTGACATTCTCTTTCTTTAGAGATCTAGTGAAGTGTGTATAAATGGAATATTTAATTCACTCTCATATATTCTATATTACAGTCTGACTTTGGATGCCTTAGTGGGTGATGTACTGCCTTCACATTCTCTCTCCAAACAAGGTCTTTGTTACAAAGACAGAACTGCCACCTGTGAAATTAGTGTGTCGGATAATGGCAGAGTAGGAGCTGTTCTATGATTTGGGGATTTGCTTATCAATAACAACAACCCATGCCACAGAAAGCCATTCTTCCCACATTCTCTTACAGTGGCAATTCACACTGACAGGTTTTTATTCATTTCAGTCTGCACTGAAGTTGAGCTGGCAAATTTGTTTCTTATCCTGGTACCTCGAAAGAATTTCAGGAAAAAAAAAAAAAACCCTGCAATTTCAGTATCTTTCTCTTAATACTCATGTTTCTTTTTTTCTGAGTTTCTCAAGTAGAACTTTGTGTCATTTGCATGCTTATTAATTTGGATAAATTCTTTCCCAAAAGGGCATGTTTTATGCACACTTATTTCTGCCTGAATAGATGCAGATCTATCTAGAAGGCTTTCTGATTGGTATGTGTGGTTTCATGGAGTGTTGTGTACATTGAATGGCATAAATATATATTGGAATCTGGATGTATTGAGTATGTTTTTATAAGTATATAGATGTTGAATAGGTCTACACATTTTATGTTAGCTTTTCTCATTTAAAAATAAGAGACAAAAAGCATATATTTTTCTTTTTGAATATTTTTTCCCCCAAAGGTCTTCCATTACTGAAACTTTTGCTTTCAGTGGAGTAATAGACTAAAAATAAGAGTTTAAAAGAATCAACAGTCAGGACTTATTATTGAAAATGATGAGGACAGCTTGGTGCCACTGGCTGACATCTGTAATCCCAGCACTTTGGGAGGTTGAGGTGGGAGGATTGCTTGAGCCCAAGAGTTCAAGACCAGTCTGGGCAGCATAACATGACCCTGTCTCTGTAAAAAGTTTTAAAAATTAGCTGAGGTGTGCTTGTGGTGACAGCTAATCAGGAGGCTGAGGTGGGAGGGTCACTTGATCCCAGGGATCGAGGCCACAGTGAGCTTGGAAAACAGGTAAAGAGAGAAATAGTTGGTAAATAGCATTAACAACTACTGGACACTTCTTGAGTCTACATGACTAATGACCAGAAGCATTTAATGAGATCTAATTGAAGAATTACTTCCAATCACTGTTTTTGTGTTCTAAATATGATTATCTAAAAACTAGTATTTCATATGGTTTGGTTAAAGCCATTAGCCTTTTTCTTACCGTTTCATCTCGTGTCTTCCTGTTTTTGATCTGACTGCTTAGAACATATTTATTGGAACATAAACATAAACCCAGAGACTACTGTGACAATACTTACTGTTTAAATGAATTTTTCTTAAGCCATCTATTCAGTTTGTGTGTATAACTTATGAAATGTTCCATATTTTTCTCCTGTAACTTTGTCCCATGGATTGCGCCAACCAGAAAAAGTTTTTAGCTTTGAGCACGAAGTAATTTTTCTCTAATTGTTTTTGTGGCCAAAAGTTTATTTGCCTTAGCTCAAGATAAACTGGAGATCTGGCAGTGCCCAGATTATTCACAGGACAGATACTCAGGAAGCCTGAACATCATAAATTGGATTCACAGGAGCAATTTCTGTGGCTTTGTAGTAGAAACTTCAGTGAAGGAGTAATTTCTGTGGCTCTGTAGCAGAAACTTCAGTGAATGGTAAAGATACGGGATCCATTGCTGATGTTGCAAAAGGAAGTGATTCCAATGTCCACATCCAGGAAAATTTCTACATGGTATAGCTGCAGGGGCTTATCTAGAGGGTAAAGGCACAGTGTGCTGCCTGAGAGGAGCTCTTCTTTTCTCAAACCTAGAGCCTGGAAGCCAAGTTCTGAAGACAGTGGAATTGCCCCTTGTTAGTACAATTAACAGATTGTTAGCAAACACCTAGATCCCATTCTTTGCTTGCCCCCACATCTGCCTCCCAGTAATGGTGGCCAGAGAGGATACAGATGATGTGTTTGAATCTCTCAGCATATTCTCTGTGATTCTTTTAGAAATGTCCACAACAAACACGCCTCCAGTCATCAAAAATGATACATTGATTGTTTCTGTGTCACCATCCAAGATCGCATGCACTTGGAACATCAGCATCCTTTGATTTGGGTGTAGAATAGCTCTCAGCTGGGGCTTTACTTCCTTTATTTGGAAACTGCCTTCCCCAGCTGGTAGTTGGGCCTGCTGGCATTCTTCAGAGTGACCACAGAGCAGAAGAGGCACAATGAACCTTCCCCATCAGATTCCTTGAAAATTGAGCTGATACATTGAAGGCAGCAGACAGATTCACAATTTAGAGACATGGGTTTTTCAAGATATGATAAACCGACAACACATGTACTTCTCTAAATTGTTCTGTCATGGCCACTTGTCTCCTCCACTAGGTTCTCCCATGTCCTCCAGCTGCTTCCACTGCTCGATTGTGAAGTGAGCTTCACTTACGAGAGGCTTATATACAGAGGGTCCTTTCCCACCTTGTTCACATTCTAATCCTCCTTAATTCAATCAGATTTTGATTTAATTCTGCCATAAATTAGTTTTTTTCTGAAGCCATAGACAGATTACCATGAACAAAGGAGAGCATTTTAACTTGAGAGTTTCAAAAAGTAATATGGACAAATTATTGGCTTATTCTAGATTAGGTCATATATTTTATGGATGTTGATAGAAGATATAGGATTATGGCTAAAACTTTTGAAATGAAATATTTGACTGAAATTTTTATGAATGGAGGTAATTTCAAGTAGTTTTTGATCATGAAAATAAAATCCCATTTTGATTAATTTATCACATTTACTCAGAGGTCTTTCCTAAAGTTGCATTTATTAAACCAGTGATTTATTCAAAATGAATAAGATGATGAAGATACCCACTTAGAAGCTTAGTGTAAAAAAATCATGAAACTGTTCATCTGCAATCAGGCAGCCTTAGGAGGGCCAGTATATTGTTTGGTTTCGTTTGGTTATAGTATCAAAACCAAAAGGTATTTTTATGATCTTACAGCTTCCGTTATATCACAACATATGTATATATAAAATGAGATACATTTATTTAAATACACTGGATTTTAAAGGCTGAATAAGAAAAACTGTCTCATTAAGATTTTCTTTTCTTTTTTTTTTTTTTGAGACGGAGTCTCATTCTGTTGCCCAGGCTAGAGTGCAGTGGCGCCATCTCGGCTCACTGCAAGCTCGGCCTCCCGGGTTCACGCCATTCTCCTGCCTCAGCCTTCACAGTAGATGGGACTACAGGTGCCCGCCACCACGCCTGGCTAATTTTTCATATTTTTAGTAGAGATGGAGTTTCACCGTGTTAGCCAGGATGGTCTCGATCTCCTGACCTCATGATCCGCCCACCTTGGCCTCCCAAAGTGCTGGGATGACAGGCGTGAGCCACTGTGCCCGGCCCTCATTAAGATCTTTGAAAAATGTTTTCATGATCAGTGTAAACCCATGTTGAAAAATGATAAAACGTTTTGCCGATTGAAATCATTTTGACTTGGTTCCTTGTACTTTATTTAGTATGGCTACTAGAAGACGTATAATTGCATAGGTGGGTCACATTGTCTTTCTATTGGCCATTCCTGGTCTGTACTTAGGGGCCTTTCAGCTCTCTAGCTCTCCAGCCTACCTGGGGCACAGACCCAGCACGACAGCTGTGAGGATGAGTAAGCCAGTTGGGGAAATTTAATTCACGATCTCGTAGAGTAGCCCAAGCTATGGTTGACTGAGAAAAGAAAGAATATGTCATGTTTCTCACATGAGTACTGAGAATCTAGTCCTGCCTGTAGCTCCTAGAGCAGATGACCAAGTGTCTCTGAGGACACACGTTGTGCCTGGCATTGAGTTGGCCTCAGACAACACTTGCTGTATTAACTATTCAATTCTTGGGATCTTACTCTCTCATACTTACCTTTGTACAAAACTAAGAATTAAAACAGAAATTACATAAGATTGCACTCATTTTTCCTTTTCTACTAAATTCTCTTCTGGCCTCCAGTTGCTTCTGAAGGTGGCTCAGTTCTCCTTACATCTTTCTTAACATGTTCTTTTGAAAATGACATTTGACATATTTATTAAAAACTTTATTTGTGATATTATTGGAGTATTTGCAAGGCTTCAGAGAAATGTCTAAAATGTACTATTCTTCTCAGTACTCTAAGATGACATTTTTAGTGTATAACATACCTTAAATAACATATATGACCTATGGATATTAATATATCTTGGTAGGACTGGCAATTATTTATAAATTATTCTAGCTTTGAGATGAGAAAAAACTCCATTTTGCTACAGTATCAGCATAAATTAACAAACCATATTTTTCCATAGAGTAGTTTGCTCATGATGTTTTGGCACGTGTGAGAGTCACATCAACTGGTCTTTCATCCATTTGCCAAATATTTGCTAATAATACTTACCGGCTCTACCACTAGGAAGTGACTGCTTTCTTATACCAAGCAAAAAGACTTCCTAAAGCATTTGTTCTCAAATTTTGCTGCACTTTGAAATTACCTGAGTTTTTTGGAGACGGAGTCTCCCTCTGTTGCCCAAGCTGGAGTACAGTGGCATGATCTTCACTCACTGCAGCGTCCATCTCCGCCTCCCAGATTGAGATGATTCTTCTGCCTCGGCCTCCCGCGTAGCTGGGATTACAGGCGTGGGCCACAACGCCCAGCTAATTTTTTTGTATTTTTAGTAGAGGTAGTGGTTCACCATGTTGGCCAGGCTGGTCTCGAACTCCTGATCCTAAGTGATCGACCCTCCTCGGCCTCTCAAAGTGCTGGGATTACAGGCGTGAGCCACTGTGGCTGGCCTTAAAAATGTTGATGCCAGGCTCTCACACCATGTCAGCCTGACTTAATTGCTATTTGATGTGGACTGGGAAGTAGGATTTTTTTCATCTCCCCAGGTGATTCTAATATGTAGCAAAGCTTGGGAGACCACTGCCCTAATGGAAGAGTTGCTTGTGTGCTGGAGAAATGGGATACATGATTGTTATCTTCATGTTGATAGTTTCCTGCTACATTGGGAGTTTTTCTCTTAATGTCTTTTAAAGAACAACACAACCTGGCTGGGCGCCGTGGCTCATGCCTATAATCCCAGCACTTTGGGAGGTCGAGATGGGTGAATCACCTGAGTTCAGGAGTTTGAGACTAGCCTGGCCAACACGGTGAAACCCCGTCTCTACCAAAAATACAGAAATTAGCTGGGCATGTGGTGGGTGCGTGTAATCCCAGCTACTTGGGGGGCTGAGGCAGGAGAATCACTTGAACCCGTGGAGGTTACAGTGAACCGAGATTGTGCCACTTCAGTCTAGCCTGGGTAACAAGAGCGAAACTCTGTTTCAGAAAACAAACAAAACCCCTGCAACCTAAATCCAAACAAATCAGCAAAGTCCCTAAGACAATAGCAGAACGTTCTTTTCGTTGCCTCAGTAGCAGAAGACTTACTGTAGCTAAACCCTAGTTCTAATCAGAAGCCAGTCAGTTAACCAGTATTTATTGGGGCATCACAGGACGTGCATAGCCATGCTCTAGACTTCTGGGATACGTGTTCAAGGTTGGTTACATGCAATCCTTGATTTATTAGTGGGTGACAAAACAAGATTTCTAAGTAATTGAAGTATACCAGATGATCAAAACGTTGCAAATTTGCACCGATTAAGAGCATCTGAGTGCCTGTTGAAGGATTGGGAAGAATGTGATGTTAATTGAGGACTGTCTTTAGGAGTAGGCTTCCTCAGATTCAGAGGATGGGAAAGTATATTTTGGCATTTAGAGAAAACTCAGCAAAGATATAGAGACAGGGTGACTGAGAAAAGACAAACTTGGTTGTGAAGGAAACATGGAGAAACAGTAAAGGCAGGTAATCAGGCATATGCATTTGATTGTAAAGGAACTGGGTAAATACTAGAAGGTGATAGGTAGCAAAGAAGCAGGCATTCAGAAAGTAAATATGAAAACTAATATTGGTAGTCATGCATGGGATGCCCCAGGGTTCTGCTTAGGATGCAGTATGTATAAGTGAGGTAACTGATTCTGGATAATAGGTTTGGCAGTGGGGTAGACAGTGCAGATACAGCGGAATGATTTTGCTGAAGTCGTACCGGTCACATTTAGCAGTTGGCTGTATATAGAGGATAGGAATTCTGCAAGGAATCTTACCTTGAAGTGTTAGTTTGGGTAATTAAGGATGTCAAGGAAATTGAGAGGTCCATGACCCCGTAACGTATACCAGGAGCACTAGGGGTACTTCTTGGAAATTCAGATTACTGGTCTCAGTCCACATCAGTTGAATCAGAATTGTTGATGGTTGGGTCTCTCTGCTTTAGACAGTGAGAGATCCAATAGGAATAGTCAGGTGGAGAGAAGAATTTTCGAATATTCTGCCTTTAGGGGACAGAAGAAGCCACAGGGGCTTTCCTGAGAGAGTAGGGTTTATGAAGGCCCTGGGTCATGGGGCCATATACCATTTGGGATAATGACAGAGAGCATGTGGATGTAAGGTAGAACTGCCATCCTAAAATGTGAGGTTGAGGGAAGAAATAACAAAATGGCTAAATGTAATCAAGTTTCATTATGTCAGAAGCCAAAAGCAGTTACAATATCAAATGTGTTTTAGGTGAATCCCAGACAGACTCAGAAGTGTTCATGGAAGCTCCTGTTCACTCATTCCACCACTTAACCTCCAGTCCCTCCCCACCTGCTGTCTCCGTGTCACATCTGGCCTCTGGTGCCCTGTAGTCGTTTACTCCTATGCGGGAAAATATTCCCTTATTCTCAAGTAGCTTTATACTACCTTTCCTCCACTGTGTTGGTCTTACTGAAGACAAACATTACTGTGCAGCCTCCATGATTTGTAGCTCTCTCATGACAGAGTCATCTGCTCTGCCCACATCTCTGGAAAAACAGTGGGCTTGGCCTTCTCCCCTGCCCCTCCTGCACCTCCGACATCTCTCACTCTTAAGCCGAGCTCTGCAGGGCAAGAGGAATTGTCCAGGTTTGCAAGGATGTGGGTGTGAGAAGAAAGGAATTTTGGCAGAGGGATGAACAAGGGTCAAAGTATAGATGATGGAAACAATGTGATGCGTTTGGGACCTGAGGGTCATCAGGCAAGATGGGAGGAGTGATAGGAATGGAGAGTGGAGGGAGGGAGGCACTCAGATTACTCTGCTGAAGGGTTCACTTTGCCTTTGAGTGATAAGGAGCTGTCAGGGTTAAGTTCCAAAGTGGTGCAATAAGATAAGCATTTGGAAGGATTCTTAACCTCTCAGACCCTTAGTTCCTTTAAAAAAAAAAAATTATTCACACTACCTCCCACCCAGCTTTGTGAAGATTAAAGAGTGAGTCTTTGCACATAGTAGATAGGAAATGCCTGTCTTCATTTCCTTCTTCATCCTTCTCCTTCATTGTTTTAATCTTGAAATGTGCATGTGCCTCATTTGGCAGTTATATTGCCTGGTATTTTAAGTTATATTTTCTATGTTTACTTTGTTTCTGGAACTTTACTGTTTACTTGGAGAAAATGTCTTATTTATCCTTTGCTTGCCTCTTCTCATTTCTAAATACAGGCATGCCTTGCACACATAGTAAGCACTCAGTAAGCAATTGCTTTTTGCTTGAGTATTCAGATTTGACTAAAATTCCGTATTGGTAATATTATGTGTCTTAACAATTTCTAGAGTTATTGGAAGAATTTATTCTATATGTGGTTGGAATTGGTACTTCCACATAACATGTAGGATTGGTTTTCATTTTCTTATGAGTTTATGTTAGCATCTTTGTAAACTGCAGGTAATATGTCAGACATAGAAAAGTACATCATGTTACATGTGAAGGAGTCTTATGGTTTCAGAGATTGGAGTGTAATTATATCATTTCTTTGAGTAAGTACAAATGAGCCGCCCCCTATAAGCAGTGCATTGTCTCTTTCTGGGCCTGCATGACACCTAGGTGCATGTACTATATGATATGAAAAAACAAAGTAAGACTCTTTTGCTTAAAAACATCTTCTAGTTGCTATTTCTAAAATAGTCATTACCATTTAAAACTAAATTTGGGTGCCACTTTTGTTTATGAAGTTTCTCTTAAAAAATCTTCCATATGTGGATGATTTGAATATTCACTTTAATTTTCTAGAGTATGGCATTAAAATGTCGGTCTAGGCAAGCTGTCAGTTATCAAATTCAGCATTGTAACAAGCTGTGAATTCATGGGATAGAAGTAGGAAGCCACATATAAGATGTGACAATCTTTCATTTGTCGCATGTAAAAGTGAATTTATCTTCCTTTGCAAAGCAAAGTTTCAGATTTTTGGAAAACCGGTACCGCTTGAAGATTGCTTTACCTCCAGAACACTTTGGAATTGTATGGGGTTCTCAAGATGGGCTCTGGTAGAAGATTACAATGTATAATTTCAGGATTAATCTTCAGGGATGTGGAAAGGGAGATGCCCAGAGTGAACCTGAAACATATTTTACTAATTGCACATTAATTGTAAATTGCCAAGGGCAATGAAGAAAATAAAGAACAGCTGTCCTTGAAAAATTTACAGCAAGTAAACTAGAGTTTCTCTGTCTATTTTTTAATCAAAATGGGTGTGAGGTGAATGTGGGTGGAAATAGAGGACAGTCTTCTGTGGGAGGGAGCTGAAGAGTCTTGCAGTGTCTGCAGAAATGCAAATGCAAAATTGAAATACTAAATCCAGGCAAATCAGGACTGAATATTCATTTTCACAATTAGTAATCTTATTTGTTTTAAGGAAACTCTGAGAAACTATTTGTTTCCAAATGAATGGTCACGTTAAATTAATAGGGGCAGATCCTTCCTCTGAGATGGCAAACCCTGAGTCTTTGCCTGTACCACTCGTCCATGTCGTTTAGGGCTTGGTTTAGGACTGTTACTACTTTCCTGTTGTCCAATGACTGTTCTTTTTTTCAGCCCATGAATTCTTCAACCTTCTTTTCTCTTTGTTACCCGTGGTTTTATACATTTTCCTTTTTAACACATCCATGGAATAGAAATGAAGAAAATTAATAGGACTTTATGCAATCATTACAATAAATCATCTTGCTTCTGGGTGTATTTGGGGTTGGAGGTTGGATAGGTGTCAGAAAACGACAATGGTATATTTTCAAGTAGTGCTGAAGGTGTTTTTAGACAGAAGAAACTTGGTAGAACTGTCTTGCTCCAGAGTAAGCATGCTAGGCTGTATGTTTTTGCATGACATTCTGATGAGGTCAGTGACATTTTATGGTACACCGTTAGCATAGTGGTGAAGAACGTTAGCCCAAAAGACTTTCTTGATTGTAATCTCAGTTTTACTCCTTATTAACTCTGCCATGTAACCTCTCTGTGTCTTTATTTTATCATCTGTGAAACAGGATAAGGATCATGTCTCCTTCAAGGGGTTGTTGTGAGAACTAGAAGAGAATGCTTAAGACATTGGCACATGTTGAGTGCCCAGTAAGTGTGAGTCTTATTTAGAGGTAAATTCAGTCATTGAGGCCAATTATAATTAAGTAGTCCCATTATTGATTTAAGGCTCTAGGAGATTGAAGAACTTTCTGTTTTTTTTTAAAAATAGCAATTTACATGGGGAAATACATCACCCAAGTTCACTTTATCTGTTAATTTTATGTGGCTCTTAGAACAAACAGCAAAATTAACTGGTTTGGCTTTTAACCTCCTCTTCTTCAGTGATTTGTGGACATTTGAGCATTAAAATATCCTGAGCAGTAAAATAGCCAGAGGCTCAGGAAGAACACCACAGTTTTCAGATTATCTCAAACTTTTGCTCAGAAGCCAAAGAAACAGACGAACACCACAAAACACCATGAAAACCAGAAGCAGGCATTCTTCCTCCCGGGATTTAGTACCTGCTGCTACAGCTGCTCTGAGGTGGAGAGGCAGAGGGCAGCAGCGAGACACCATTAGGCCTTTTCCGATGTTTTCCATCTCTGCAGCAGAGGAATGAAAAGGAATCTTGCAAAAAGCAACGGCCCACTTTGGCCTTGAATTTGAGTCTCTTTTCTAATTTATTCTAGCAACATTTTCTAGTACTACATGAGTGATGAGCTTGAAAATTAATTTATTTAGCTGTCCCATCCTTTCCAGCTTACTTTAATACTTACCTATGCCTGGCCATACACATGTTAGATGGATTTTAGTCTGTACTTTTGGGGTATTTCTTACAGGGAAGGCATTAGAGGAAATAATATTAGAAATAAGGCTCCTGTTCTGAAAGATGATCTTCAGTCTAACTTCAAGACAGATTTCAGTCACGTTCATGTTGACCAGTTATCCTGCGTAGTTCCACGGATACTAGTAGAAGACACAAGACTCCTGGATCTTTGACACAGGACAGTTTATTACTGTCAGTAGCTAGAGTAGTGCATTTTGTGCTGGTTCCCTGAGCCCTGATTCCTAAGGGCACTGCAATAATGGCAAGGTGATACTTATGGATGATACAGTTGGTTGTGTTATAGGAGGAAAAACTCTGAATGCAGGAAGCTCAGATATTTTATAATGGCCAGCAAGCAAGCCTTTTGCTCTAGGAGACACCATCTCTACATGCTAAGGCTGCAAGCAACCCTGCTCTTTGCTCCAAAGGGTAGATATTGGAACAGAGGGTGCTCCCACCACCCTGGGGTGATGTTGGTAGTGGTGAGTGGGTGATATGATGTGGGAAGATGCTTTGTGAGCAGTTGTATCCAGAGGGTGTCAGATCCCAGGTGCTGTGCTGCATCATTTGCCTTAGCTCTTTGTGTAGGCTCTCATGAGCTATTGACAGATTTGGATGGGAGTGTGTCTTGAGATCTTTGACAGAGAGTAGAATTGGTGGGAATAGAATGGGGGTAAGGTGGAAGGCAGGGTGGTTTGCTTGAATTTGGGGAGTAATTGAGATAAGAAATGATGGAGGTTTAAACTAGAGTATTTGCGATGGAAAGAAAGGATAGATAGAAAGAGAGACTTCGCACACAAACAGAATCTGATGACCTGCTGGATATTGGAAGTCAGGGAGATGGAAAGCAAAAACGGACTCTGAGCTTCCAAGATGAGGTGAATGAGACCTTTAGCCAAGGCAGAATGCAAGATGAGCAGTAGGTTTGGGAGGGATAGAGACTGGTTTTGGATATTCTCAATGCAAGTGCCATGTTATAAGAAATAGAATGAAGGCAACAGGAGAGATGGCAGGAATTATTCTTAGAGAGGTAAGGTTTTGAGTGTCTAAGTCAAGATGATAGTGGAGAAAAGGACAGAATCTTTGTGAATGCTTCTATTTTGATGACGAGAGGAAGAATAATGGAGATATAAGACAGAGGTATAGGAGGAGAAGGAAGAGAGGATAGTTGTAAGGGAATCCATAAGAGGGGAGGTTCCAAGAAGGAAGAAGTCAGCTGTGTCAAATACTCTAGAAAGGTCAGACTGGGGGAGGAACAACAAACAACCATTGGGTTTAGTGGTTGGGAAGTCAACTAGATAATAGCGAGGTTGTACTTATTTTTTTCTTAGGTGTTACTCTTCTCACAAGAACCATATGAGACAGGTGGTATTATCCCCATTTGCATGAGCCCCTGAAGTGAAGAAACGTGATTTGATTTGTCTAAGTCTCAGAGGTAGAGAGCAGTATACTACAACTTGCCTCCAAGACTGTGTTTTAAATACCCTTGCTGCCCATGCTCTTAACCAGTCAGCATGAGGAGATGGGAGATAATATAGTCTGACATTTTTTTTGAGGATGCTGGAGATGAAGGAAAGAAAAATAGAAGATAAGCTTTTAAAGAAAAAAGTTTAAAAGTTTGAGAGTACTGTAGGAAAGGTAAGTAGGAGGGAAGATTTAAGTATCACTCTCTGAAAGTGTTCATCTAGATTCAGGATTAAGCCATTCTAAAGTTACACCTGCCTTTTTTCAATAACAACTGCTTCATGGACCTCTGAAGGTGCATCCTTGGCCCAAGAAAGATGCACTGCCTTTCCTGAGGATCGCTGCAACACCTTGGGAGGTCTCTTCATAGCAGACATAATGTCAATACAGAATCTGCATATGACAATATATTAAAAATTTTAGCGTATTGCATTTTATGTTTTTGGAGTATATCACACTGTCTCACACAGTCTCCATAAAACTCCATAGGTAGTTGAGCAGATACATATTAATAGGCTCAGTTGCACATGTGGTATCAGAGGCCAGAACAAGGTAGGGTAAACCTGTCACAGGTCACGCAACTAGGCAAAGCTGGGGTTTGGAGCCTAGTCTCCTGTCTTTAAGTCAGAATTATCCTATGGCAGCAGAAACGGTGAGAGGAAGAGTTGGTGGACAATGCAACTTAGAGGTGATGTGGGAGCTTGATCCTATGGGAATGCCCAGAGGCTGTGAGATACTCCTTTTGCCAAGGTTCATGCTGTGAGGAAAAACTGAAGGGCACATTGAGTGAGTCACAGCCAGTGCCTCTGTTAGATACTAGGATAGGGAGACCTCTGGGAGAGTGTGGGGCCGCAGAGGTTACTAATGAAATTGGAAACTCGCTGTTAGTCTGTCACTTTCCTCTAGGCTCTGTCTAGGCACTTTGCCAGTGGCTTGGATAGAAGGAATAGCAACAAACCTAGGGGGTCTGGTCTGAAGCTAAAATGCTTTCTCTTGTGTTGCCTAGAAACTGAAAACGAGGCCAGCCACCTGTAGTATACAGTCCATTTTGACCCTAATACAGAGGCTGCAGCTAATAAACTATCTACCTTTTGTATTTGAGACTTGGATTCCAGAGGATGAGACTTAGTGTCAAGCCTTAGATGTATCTTTAGAGGCCTAAAATTGTCAGTACTTCCAAAAATATGGATTAGACCCAGAAGTGGGTATTTGCTTTGCACTTTAAAAAATATTTCTCACTTTTCTCCTGGGATGGGACAATAGTGAGTGGATGTGACAGACAACCCCAGTAGGCACAGCCACCCTCACGTGCCCAACTGTCTCGTTTCTGTGTTTAGTCTCTGGTTTGTTTGGAAGTGGGAAGACTGTGGGAATGAGATCCTAAGACCTTTCCTAAAAGTGCCTGCTGATGGGGAGGCTAATCATCACAATACAGAAATGTGTTTACACAAAGCATAGGTGAAGGCGAACGTGAAAGCGAAAGCAAGACTTATAGGAAGGGGAAAAACAGATTAGTTGCTGGCAGGTAATAACTGTCTGTAATGTTTCTGTATCTGCTGTTCAAATAATTATCATCCAGGGGAAGAACTTACAAATGTTGTTGGTGAGCAGGAATTGTATATTTTCCATGAGTCATTCTCGTTAAATAAATTTTGACTCTCGTCCCAGGGTGTGCTTTATTTTATGAAAGTGGGCTTATAGATTAAAGGCCTTGGTTAGGGCATTTATATGTATCGTGCCTAGCTATTTTGAAATTAATTTTGAGTGTTATACTACAATTAAAGCATTAAATGATTGCTTGGTATGTGCGAAGCTCATGCACTTGCTTTATAAACGTTATCTCCTTTAATGTTCACAGCAACCCAGTTCCCATCATTAATCCCATTTTCAGATGAAGAAGCTGAGCACAGAGAGGTTGAATAACTTGCTAGGTCACATAGCTAGAAGGTGGCAGAGTTGGAAAAATGTCAGTAACCTTAACCTGTAATAGTTTATATCTTGTAACCTTAACACATTTGTATTTCCAAGATACATTTGTTTTTTATTTAAATGGAGGTACCAAGGTCCAGAAAGTTTAAAATGTTAATCAGTATTATGTTGAATCTCATTTTTATACAGCCATGCTTTATCTTCTGCCTCAGTGCTTAGGAATTATCCCTTACCCTGCTGCTTGGCAGTATTTAATGTACTTGTAAGTGTTACAAATAATGCATTCTTCTCCCAAAGCTTTAGAATTATGTAAATACCATATCTTAAATTTATGACGGTGAATATGTCCCTTTGATGGAGTAGAGAGAATCATTCTTCTGTCTGCTTATATTTAAAACCATTTTAATATAAATACACATCTTTGACAGAATGTTATAATGTTATGAATTGCTGAATATCTTGGAAGAGTATCTTTGTGTATGAACCTGTTTATTTTTACGTAACCCAGTGCAGCAGATAGCCTAGAAAGTGTTCACTATACTTACACAGACATTTAAACATTAGTGCTTACTGAGGACTAGTTATAAATATATGTAAGGGACTCATTATCACATTTTTGTAATCCACCTGTGATCTGAAACAGTACTCATGAGTCTTTTCATTACTTTTCTTAATATTACCTTAATACCTCATTCTTGGCCAGATGGCTAGATATTTCCTCACAAGTTTTTCTAATTATTTCATGAAGAGTGCGTTTTTCCTTCATTTTCAAGAATATTTCAAGATTAGCTAATATTAGTAATTATGAAATTATATACATATAAGGCATCTAAAATAATGATTAATTTTTTATGTGCATAAAAGCATGTTTATTGTATAACCTGTAGGTAAATCTGTCTTTGCAGTGCTAGAGGGATATGCAAACCTGTATTTGTATTTGTGCATGTGTGTATATATATGCACATGTGCCTCATTAATAATGAAATGTTCGGCTTCTGATGTAAATCCCGTGAATGCCAGTATGAACATTAATGACCTTTTACCCCTGTTGTCAACACACGCGAGTGCAAATAAATGATTCAGTCACTCCACAAATATTGATGAACTGTCTCATTCCAGGCCAAGCAATCTGCTGGTTACTAGATGAGAGCTGAATGTTGGTTTATAGAACCGTGGAATTTGATAATGTATTTCTGTAGAATCATACAGCTGCAAAATCCTTTTTAATCATTTCATGTCTGTTACCATCAAAAGTGTTTATCTTTCACTTTGAGCCCTTCTCCTTTGTTGTTACATCTTTTTCTGTCTTGTATTTTATTTCTGTATTTCCTTTACTGATTAATCATCGATATACTAATTGTTCATTTATTTTTCAATTCATTTGTTAAATTTATACCATAGGCTAAGGACAAGTTGAGATATTAAGAGTATAGAGCTATCAGATATAAAAACTGTCCCTGAAGCTGAAAAGATAAGAACTTCTTGGCCTATTTAGTTGCAGGTTACTCTCTTAAACCTAATTGTCTCTTTAATTTTACCCTGTGTCTTCACTTGATTGCAATTCACTGCCTAAAATATAAGTACTCAACAATTCCTGTGAAATTAACAGGAAATTAAATGTTATGTAATTTCTAGCCTTTCTTCTCATTTATTTCCAATTTTTCCTCCCTTTCATTTTGTGTTCTTCTCCCTGTTTACCATTTCTATTTTTAAAAATTACCTGTCTTTTTTCTTCTGCTTCCTTTATTCTGATGCTACTTTGTTTTCAGATTCATCACATTTATTTGCCAGTTGTAGCCACTCTAGCCTTTATCTCCACCTCTCTTGTTTACCTGCATTTATCAGCCCTCTTAAGTTTTATTTTCCTTTTGTATATGATTTTTTAACTATCCCAGAACATCTTATTTTTTGTGTTGCTTCTCCAGCCCACCTACAGGGACCAGTGGATGCCCACTCTAGTGCTCAATAGTTCCATGCAGGTGTTTTCTGGAGCTGAATGGTCACTGGCTCTGGTAACACCATTTGGGTTTGAGAGGGAAACAACTGAGCAGAGATGATGATGAAACATGACTGCTTCCCACTTTTTGACTCTCTCCTCAAGGAAGATGTGGGTGATGTGAGTAGCGCTATATGACAGTGTTGTGGGAGATTGGAGGAGACAGATGGTAGGAAGTAAGACACATTTGATTTTACCGTATCCATTTTGCCCAGAGACAGCTGCCATCAGCTGCTCATCACTGTAGTGGAGATTAGCTTACCTTTTGTTTGCTAACTATCAGAACCAATCTCAATCTCATTTATTAAGAGAGAGAAAAAAACTTTCAGCCTGTAAACACATTCACCAGGTTACAAATTTTTGTTAAAAGTTAGAAAATATTGATATCAATATCATCACTGAGCATTTATGTCCTGAAAAATCACAATAATTTGGATATTTTAACTTTAATTTTTCAGTTCTGAATTGTAGTGTCCATTTTGGCCCAAGTCTATATCCATAGTTCTATATCAATTTCAAGTCAGATCAACCCTTAGCTATACCTGTTCTGTCCAACTATTCTATACAAGGCACCATAGAAACTATTAAAAGCAAAAACCAAGGTTGACCTAGTATCTTTCCAGGTAATACCTCTGTATTTGGAGAGAAGGTGGAATACAGGTTCATGATTCTTCATCTGAAAATTCCAAGGCTTGGTGTGTTTTGGAATTTAGAACTTTTTAAATTAAAGATAATAGACCATTCAGGACATACGCACAGGCAAAGTTTTCATGATGAAGATACCAAAAGCAATTGCAACAAGAGCAAAAATTGACAAATGGGATCTTATTAAACTAAAGAACTTCTGCACAGCAAAAGAAACTGTCACCAGAGCAAACAGACAACCTACAGAATGGGAGAAAATTTTTGCAATCTATCCATCTGACAAAGGTGTAATATCCAGAATCTATAAGGAACTTAAAATTACATGAGAAAAACAACCTCATTGAAAAGTGGGCAAAGGACATGGACAGACACTTCTCAAGAGAAGACATACATGTGGCCAACCAACATATGAAAAAAAAGTTCAGCATCACTAATCATTAGAGAAATGCAAGTCAGAACCACAATGAGGTACCATCTCAAGCCGATCAGAATAGCTGTTATTAAAAAGTCAGAAAAACAACAGATGCTGGCGAGATTGTGAAGAAAAAGGAACACTTTTACAATGTCGGTGGGAGTGTAAATTAGTTCGGCCATTATTGAAGACAGTGTGGCGATTCCTTAAAGGCTTAGAGGCAGAAATACCATTTGACCCAGCAATACCATTTCTGGGTATATACCCAAAGGAATGTAAATTGTTATAAAGACACGTGCATGTGTATGTTCATTGCATTACTTTTCACAATAGCAAAGACATGGAATCAACCCAAATGCCCATCGATGATAGACTGAATAAAGAAAATGCAGTACATGTAATATACCATGGAATACTATGCAGCCATAAAAAGGAACGAGACCGTGTCCTTTGCAGGGACATGGATGGAGCTGGAGCCCATTATCCTTAGCAAAGTAATGCAGAAACAGAAAACCATGTATCTCATGTTTTCACTTATAAGTAGGAGCTAAATAATAGCACATGGACCAATAGGGGGAACAACACGCACTGGGGCCTGTGGGAGGGCGAGGGGGTGGGAGGAGGGAGAGGATCAGGAAGAATAGCTAATGGATGCTGGGCTTAATACCTGAGTGATGGGATGATCTGTGCAGCAGATGACTATGGCACACATTTACCTGTGTAACCTGCACATCCTGCATATGTACCCCTGAACTTAAAAGTTGGAAATAAAATATGGAAAAAACAATAAAAAGGTAATATGAGACATATACTGAATAGAATATTACATCTCCAGACAGGTTTGGCGTGGAAATTACTTTTAATATGTGAAATACGAACATTCAGTCTGAGTGGAAAAAATACTTAACCTGAATTCAGGTCATGCATTTATACTTTTTCAGCTTCAGGATTTCGTTTTGATTTTTAAAATTATTTCAATCTCTCCGTTAAATTTCCCCAATACATTTCTGAATTGATTCTCTGTATTTTCTTGAAGTTTGTTGAGAAGGAAACCCAGTTTCTTTGAA
The DNA here is from genome assembly GCF_000951035.1 of Colobus angolensis palliatus. Classification (NCBI taxonomy): domain Eukaryota; kingdom Metazoa; phylum Chordata; class Mammalia; order Primates; family Cercopithecidae; genus Colobus; species Colobus angolensis. The sequence continues at coordinate 5,140,937 of NW_012112142.1, read as the reverse complement.
TTCTTTGTCTGAGAGATCGCACATCTTCATCACTTTAGGGTTGGTCTCTGTTGCCTTATATTGCCTTATATTGTTAGGTGAGGTCATATTTCCCTGAATGTTCTTTTAAAAATTATTTTTTTAGGGACAAGGTTTTGCTCTGTTGCCCAGGATGGTGCGCAGAGACTATTCATAGGTGCAGTCATAGCACACTACGGCCTTGAACTCCTATGCTCAAGTAGTCCTTCTCCCTCAGCCTTCCAAGCTGGGATTACAGGCACTCGCCACTGTGCCAGTCCCTGAATGCTCTCGATGCTTGTAGATGTGTGACAGTGTTTGAGTGTTTGCGCATTGAGGGATTAGCTATTTTCATCTACCCCGTCTAGCTTTGTGCCTGTTCTTCAGAGGGCCTTCCAGGATTCTAAGCAAGAGCCTGTGACCACTGCAGTGTCTCAGCACTAGAGGATGCTCTAAGCCCAGGCTTGCCACAAGTCTCTTCAGGACTCAGAAGTTGATGTGGCTTTCTGCCCCAGATGGACCTGGGGAAGACTCAAGAAGTACTGGGACTGTGTGGGAATACTGGCTAAGGACTTGAGTCCAGAAGACTGTTCCACTGGTCCAGATGGGTGTGTGTCCCAGCAGGTCTCTGCATGGGTGGTATGAATTTCTGACTGTAGCAGAATGGGCTGGAGTTGAGATGAGGCCTTCTTGGGATCTGCTGTGGGGCAGAGGCTGGAGAGCCAGGCTCTTTTGGGTGTATGTCTCCTAGTAGGTCTCAACACAAGATTGTTCCCTGATTGCAGTGGGAGGGGTGGGAGCTGAGCCTGGGTCCCCATAGGTATCTATTGTGGGGCAGAGGTTGGCAAGCCCATCTGGAAGGCTCAGGCTCCCAGGCTGCGAGACATGGATGAGTCTCCCTCTGGGTCCCTGTGCAAGCAGCCTGAGTTGGGACTTTGGCTGAGGGGCCCTGGAGTGAAGCCACAGGGCAAATCTCTGGTTTACTGCTGAGACCACTGTTAGTATGCAGACAAACCTTTCTGCGAAAGCACCAGTATACAAGATTCCTTTTGGACCCCTTGGCAGATAGTTTCAGCTGCAGGCTCAAGGCCAAACAGGGCTGTAGCCAAGTCCCTTGGAGGACTGGACCACTGTCATGCTTGAACCTAGGAGCAAGCTTGTGGCACATCAGCCACCTGGATGTTGGTCTGCACTCTCAAAGCGACCCTCCCAGGTCTTGGGCTCCACCAAGGTTTCACAAACTTTTACCTGAATCCTGAGATGCCCTCAGAATTTGATGATGGATGGATGCGGAATTCTTACTGTCACACGGGGATATGAGCAGGTTACTTTCTATGCCACCATCTTGGTGATGCCACTCCTCTATCCATGAACACTTTTGATTTTGGGAATTGTTACTTAAGATTGTGGACTTGTTTTAAGATGTACCCTGGTGGGTGCAGTGGCTCTTGCCTGTAATCCCAGCACTTTGAGATGCCCTGAGGCAGCAGGACCACTTGAGCCAGGAGTTTGAGACCAGCCTCGGGCAACATAGTGAGACCCCCTCTCTACATAAAAATAAAAAATTCAGCCAAGTGTGGTAGCATGTGCTTGTAGTCCCAGCTAGTCGAGGAGCTGACATGGGAAGATTGCTTGATCCAAGGAGGTCAAGGCTGCAGTGAGCTGTTATCACACCACTGCATTCCACCCTGGGTGACAGAACAAGACCCTGTCTTAAAACTAAAAATACTTAAATGTAATCAAGTGTTAAAAGGAATTAATTATGAGTTATGTTTAGAAGAAGGGAATGTCACTGTGGGCTGGTGTCAAAAAGGGGATTTTTATCCGATTTTGAAAGTTTAGATGGGAATTTTACTGACTGTCGAATCTTGGGCAACCAGAATAGCACCTGGCACATATCTGATGAATAAATATATGACAGTTGAATAAATCTGTGAGGAGAAGGGGAAGAGCATGCCTACTGGGGAGACTTCAGCCTGAATGTAGCCGCAGAGGATGCAATGAACTTGGTTATTTGTGGGTGATGGTCAAGCCGTCTGTTGTGATTAAGTTGAATACACTGCAGTCCCTGTAGGAAGATGAGGTGAGGCCCGGCATGGACTTGTGCGTGTGTGTGCCTTACATACTTGTTAAGGCTAGAGGATGTGGGCTGGATCTGAAGGCTTGCTCTTAAATGGGGATCCAGGGAATGTTAGATAATAATAGTGGTTTGAAAATAAGAAGATAGAAGACAGTGTTCAGAATGAATTATAGTTGTGTGTTTCTTTTTAGGGATTCCATAATAAATGTATGTGCATGAAATTCAAGACTGTGTTGAAGAGGCAGAAATTAGTCTGAAGTTTGAAGAAAGAGTGGACATTGACTTGTTGCATTTGGAAAGTGACAGGGAAGAAGTTAAAGATTTCAAATTTTTAATACTTGTTGATCAGAAATAGTGATCCCTTTGGTTGACAGGGAAATTTGGAAAAGAAGCTGGAAAGGACATGATAAACTCACTAATATGCCTTGGCATATTGGTTGGTTTATATCCTTAAAATGTGTTTGATGCCTTTTATATGAACATATATGTGTTCATAGATAAAAAGAATGTTCCACCTCTCATTTAGTTCAGAGCCTTTGAGAACAGTGTAGCAAGAAATAGAAAATCCAACAAGACTGGAGTGTATGTATTTTACGTGCTATTTCCAAGCTGCTTTTGTGCAAGGTTTATTTAAATTTCATTTAAAAATGTAAAAACTGTGTTGAGTAGCTTTAATTCCCCCTTGCACCTCTCAGTATGCATTAGCAATTAACTCTACTTCTCTCAGATTGATGAATTTGAACTTGATCAATTATTTGATAGTAATTACTGGCACAGAGTGATTATTATTGCCGAAGTGGCGTTCTTATTTCATCTTTCCATATAATTCAGGCCCTTTTCACAGAGGCATGTTTGTTTGAATGCAGAATATGATTTGCTCTTTTGGCTTCTACCACTGAGGTCAAACACTTTTAGGTTTCTTAACTAGAGTAGTACTGAAACCCTGTGGTATTTTAAACCATCTGGACATGTCCTTCTGGCTTCCAAAAAGAAGGAAGGAATGAGGCTCAATCTTTTTTCCTGTATCAGGCTCAAAAGGTCTCTGATTTTGTGTTTCTTGGCAACTTCCGTTTCTTTTTCCCAACTCCTGGCAGGGCTTTGCAGCCTCCTTATCCTCCCTTGTAGTCACTGAGCGCTCCCTTTCAGGAAGGTGTGCCTCTGCTGCTGTGACTCCTTAGAGTTCTGAGTAGACTTAGACTAAGGGCTAACCTTTGCTCTTTGGTTCTTTAAGCTCTAATGAGATAGAGAGTAATTATTAGTCTGCTTGGGCTGCCATAATAAAGTGTCACAGACTGGGTGACTTAAACCAGGGGTCCCCAATCCCCAGACTGTGGCCTGTTAGGAACCAGGCCCCACAGCAGGAGGTGAGCAGCAGGCGAGCCTTATGGTCTGAGCTCCGCCTCCTGTCAGATCAGTGGGACATTAGATTGTTATAGGAGTGCAAACCCTATTGTGAACTGCACATGTAGCGATCTAGGTTGTGTGCTCCTATGAGAATCTAATAATAAATGTAATGCGCTTGAATCATTCTGAAACCATCCCCCACCCCTGTCAGTGGAAAAATTGTCTTCCACGAAACCGGGCCCTGGTGCCTAAAAGGTTGGGAATGGGGGTTGCTGATAAACAATAGAAATCAATTTTCTCACAATTCTGGGGGCTACAAGTCCAATATTAAGCTATCAGCAGGGTTGATTTCTTCTGAGGCCTCTATCTGGCATGGGAGTGGCTGTCTTGTCCCTGTGTCTTCCCATCGTCCCCCTCTGTACATGTCTGTGTCCTCATATCTTCCTACAAGGCCTCCAATCATGGTGGATTTGTGCCCACCCTGGTGACCTCATTTTAACTTAATTACCTTTTTTTTCAAGACCTATTTCTAAATACAGTCAAATTTGGAAGTACTGAGGATTAAGATGTCAATAGATGAATTTGGGGGGATACAATTCAGCCTTTAACAGAAGGAAAAATAGGACATTTGCAAAACTTGAAAAATAAAGAATAAAAAGCAAAGAGAATTTATATTCCTTTGGGTATATACCCAGTAATATGAATCACCCTATTATACACACACATGCACATGTATGTTTATTGCAGCCCTACTCACAATAGCAAAGATATGGAATCAGCCTAAATGCCCATCAGTGATGGACTGGATAAAGAAAATGTGGGGTCAGGCGTATTGGCTCTTGCCTGTAATCCCAGCACTTTGGGAGGCTGAGGCAGGCGGATGACCTGAGGTCAGGAGTTTGAGACCAGCCTGACCAACATGGTGAAACCCCGTCTCTACTAAAAATACAAAATTAGCTGGGCACGGTGGCTCATGCCTGTAATCCTTGCTACTTGGGAGGCTGAGGCAGGAGAATCACTTGAACCTGGGAGGCGGAGGTTGTAGTGAGTCAAGATTACTCCATTGTACTCTCGCCTGGGCAACAAGAGTGAAACTCCATCTCCAAAAGAAACAAAGTGTGGTACATAAGGTACCACGGACTGCTATGCAGCCCTAAAAAGGAACGAGGTTCATGTCCTTTGCTGGGACATGGATGGAACTGGAGACCATTATCCTTAGCAAAGTAATGCAAGAATAGAAAACCAAACCCTGCATGTTCTCACTTATAAGTGGGAGCTAAATGATGAGAACTCATGGACACATAGAGGAGAACAACACACACTGGGGCCTATGAGAGGGTGGAGGGTCAAAAGAGGAAGGGGATCAAGAATAATAATTAATGAGTACTAAGTACCTGGGTGATGAAATAGTCTGTACAACAAATGCCATGACACAGGTTTATTATCTATGTTACAAAGCTGTACATATACTCCTGAACTTAAAAGTTAAAAAACAATAGTATATGTAACTATAATTTTTAAAAAAGCAAAGAGAAAAAGAAGGGACAAAACTTGGCAAGGAAGAATGAATGCTTTTGTGTGTGCACTGTGAGTTACCATCTATAGGACACGTGTTAGTATCATCTCATTTCTCTCCCAGCATAACATAGGGTATAGGATGCAGTCCTTGATCTCAGATACAGCATAGAGACTCCAAGAGGTTTCCTGTCTTCCTCATGAGTGACTGAACTGACTTGAATCCAGTTCTTTAGACTCTGACTAGTATTCTTTTCATCACTCCAAGCAGGGAGGTGAAAAGAAAGTAAACCCTCGTGGGCAAATTCCATGGCCTTTTGTTGTGTTATTTTGTTTTGGAAACTTTGGGGATTAGAGGCATCATCTGCCTGTCAGCCAGTTGTGTTCTTGTTCGCTTTAACATTCATAGTGGAGAAAAATAAACACACAGCCAGAAAGCTGCAACTCGTTTGAGAAGTAAATATAAGTCACAGTTTTTGGAAGTCATTACTATGAAAATTTTCAAGCATAAAAAAGTAGAGAGATTGGTATAATGAACTCCCATATTCTCATCCAGATTCAATAATTATCAGAATTTTGCCACAGTTGTTTCATCTATCCCTTTTTCCTTCTTAAAGTAAATGTAAGGTTACTTTCACCCCTTTCAGGATGCAACTTTAAACATACGGAGATTTTCTTACATATCCTTGGTGCCACTCAGAGTTTCCTAATTGCATCAAAAATGTCTTTTCATCATTGATTTGTTCAGATCAGAATCCAAATGATAAGGATATTTGTTGAGCATACCAAATTATGTTTGACGGTACCTTTTATATGTCTCTTGTTCTCAGGGACAATTTGTTTTCAGATCTCTGTAGAGAGAGAGGATGCATTGATTTGGTTTGTTTTGCAGTATACTTTGTGGTGATATTGATTTGAAGTTTCAGAACTCCTCACTGGACAGGGCCTGTAACAACTTTAAAAAAATTACAGTTTTGCTTTAGTTTCGAATGAATTTCCATGGTTTTCAAGAATCGTCCAAGCAATGATTTCTTTCTGTGTACTAATCATCACCATATTTTTAAAAGGCTAAAACGTTTGAATATGTAAACAAGTAAATACAATAAACATAAAAGTTTTAGTGCATCTTTACAAATTGGATTGGTATTCATTTCAATGTATCCATGATACTTAACTAACTTACTAGCATTGAGGCATTTCATTTTTGTCCACATGGAACATTGTTTGCTGAGATTATTTTTTAACCACAACTTACAGATAAAAAGCTAGTAAAACAAGTTGTTAAATACTTGCTTTTTTCAAAGGTTATTTTTATAGTTAACGGGAATGCTGCTAATGTTAGTTAGCAAAGATTCTGAATGCAACTGTTTGATGGCTTTTAAAATATGATAGTCTTCTATTTTGCTCATAGTTTGTTTCTTCCCATAGGTATAAATGACCAAGGATTGTACAGAGTTGTAGGGGTGAGTTCAAAGGTCCAGAGACTTCTGAGTATGTTGATGGGTATGCCTCTTTTCTAATCATTTTTCCATGTGTTATTTGTATATGTTCATTGATTTCACAGCTTAATATTTCATAGTAATGTGGAGAATACTTGTGATTCCATTCCTCTACTTCCTACAGGAGTTTTCTGCTGAGCAGAGACAATTGAACCACAGAAGTAGATTAGTATTTGCATCAGTATAGATTGATAGATTGTCTGTTACCTCTTACTAAGAAATGAAAGAAAAAAGAATGCACCTCCTGGTTGACTGTCTTCATGTGCTTGCTTCTCACAGGAAAGTGGCAGTCAGGCCTCTATGCTTTGCGTGGTTTCCAAATAGCCTGTCCACAATTGTGACAGTACATTTGGTTGGACAAGACCACTGGGACTAGCTCATTTTTATGGAGCTTCCAAAACTGTCATTTGACAGCAAGGGTCTGATTCTCAGGGATTCATTGGTATTCACAGTGGCTTGTTTGTAGTTCACACCAGGCTCTCCTCCAGAACCATGCATGCTCCATCTGTGCTGATAACACAGTGTTCTTTGGCGTCACAGACTAGAGGAAGCCAGAGAGTGAATTCATTTCATTACCCCAGACGTTATGTGAATGACAAAGCGCTTTTACATTACACACTGCTGTCAGTTCATTGCCACCTGTAAGACACTCCATTTTTCCCCCACCCCAAAACAGGCTGCCTCTTGAAGAGTGATGATAACTCATCAGGCTAGAGGGCCTGTGTATCAAACCAATCTGTCATTATGATCTTGCTACATATTAATTTATTTGATATCTTACTTTCATTAATTAATATTAACAATGCCCTCAGGTGTGCTGTGAATACATTCCAACCTGTCAGCATCTTAAAGCATTATAGCAAAGACTCATTTTTAGGAAGCATGAGCCAAGTTGAATAAAATCAACTGCCATGCTACGGATAGGATTGCTTGTTTGGCTATATTTGAATTAAGGATTTAATAAGCAACAATCTTTTGTAAGCTATTAACCACAGGAAAAATTGCCCATCATCAGTTGGAGAGCCTTATTAGAATACATTCGCTTCCATAAGCTGTTTTCATTTTCTGCCTCTCTGGTTTAACTTGGGTGTGCAATTTTGGCAGTCAGATTTTCCTTTTTACCATTAGTGGTCTCCAAATTAAATAGACTCAGGTTGCCAGTGGTTCAGTAGCAGCTGGAAGAATTTAATGGGACTACAGCATCTGCTTTTACTTAATTTTAAAATTAGAAACACTTCTTTCATTTCCAAGATGGTGTTATGATGATTAGAACTGGAGGAGTATGTTGATACCAGAATGGGAAATGTGGACTGAAAGGCACATTTTGGTGGTAAATTGATCCTAAGGACCTGGCATTATTTTTATTATCATCTTGTTCCTGTTCAAGGAAAGTTTGAACAAGGGTTTTTCTGTGGTCACCTTGAAGTGTTAAGCTGTCTCAAAATTTGTTGGTCATCTCATAAAATTCTACGTGTACAGCACTGCGCAACTCAGCGTGGTAGTTTGCTCTGCTCATGGGAAATGTCCCAAGCCAGTCCTTAACTTAAAAGGTGTTTTTAAATATCTAAACCCTCAAAAAATTCATGACCTGGAAAACTATTTCTACTTTTCATGAGCCTCAGAGTAGAGAAGCCCAGGACGTAAGTGTGATGCAACCTCATACATATTGCTGGCAAGGGAAATGCTTATGTTTTCAGTAATACCATTCTGCAAACAGAGGAAAGTTAGAGAATTGATGTGAGACAGTTACTGACTTGTTACCTCCTCATTAAGCCATTCATTTAAGAGGTTTACACAATATACCTTTGTTTTGAGTAATCTATAAATAATTCCTTCTATGAATTTAAGATTATCAATCAAAAACTTTGGATTTTCATTAGCATTAATATCATTTATTACCTTATGCTACCAATACAAACCTTAGCCCTTGACAAAATATATTTACTTGCTGTTTCCTAATCAATTTAATGTTTCCTTATTTCTTTCCTTTTATCCAGATTGAGTGCTCAAATGGGAATAATTTAATGGCTTTTCCAAAAAAAGGGTTTTAGAGTTTTGAATAGTCATGTCTACATAATCGTAGGGGTATTGTTTTTCTCCAACTTCTCCCATTTTGCTGCGTTGTTAGAGGGTTACATATATATCCTGAAGAGGAAAAAGTAGTGTGGGTCTGCCAAATTTTTAACTTTGCTTTTTTAAATAATTAGTGTTTATTATTATCATCCTTGAAGGTAATAGGTTTATTTCAAATTTGAATTTTTTTCAAAGAACATTTTGTTTGTAGTGCATTGTCTTTGTAGAAATGGGAAATAATTTAACTTTTAAGTATTTGAGAAACAGTCCCAAGCCATGTACTATTTTTTGGGGAGGGCTGCCATTTACCTAATTCTCTGTAGTGCTTGAGAGGTAATTATTTACTTTAGAATTTTTTATTGCCATTTTTACACAAAATACTTTGTATTGTTTGTTGAAGTGTTTTAAGTCTTCTTTACTCGGTAAAAGTTTATGATGATTTCTAAAACATATGCTTAATCTCTTGCATGTTTTTTCATTTGTCTCTTTTTTCTGGTGTGTTTTTTCCCTTCATATTTCATATTAAAATAGAGAAAAATGTTTCTTTCCATTTTCCTTCTCTCCTTCTTCCTTCTCCTGCCCTTCTTCCCTCCTTATCCTCTTTATTTTCTCCCCCTTGTTTCCTTCTCTCCTATCTCCCAGCTGACATGAAATAGCAAGGACATTGACCATACAAAATTGTCTAAATAGAGAGGCAGTTACTCTCCTCGAGGCCAGGTAAAGGAGCAGGCAGCTGCCTTGCTCCACCTGGTGATGAGAGGGCATTCTTAGTTTTCTTCCCCTCTGGGAGCCTAAGGCAACTGTACACTGGATTTCCAGCAGCCTCTGAGCCTTTCCCTGGACCAAGCTTCTTAAGGTGCTGAAAGAACATGCCCATATGAACAGATGACTGCCTTTTTCTTCCGTTTTGCAGCCTCTAAGACAGGGCGCACAGATTCGGTAGAAGTTGTTATTGTTTTTGTGAAGTAGAAACAGCACAGTTGGGAAAGGCAGGGAGAAATATCAGATGAGTTGTCTTTGGGTGAGTCATGGTTTTTTAGTAAATGGAGTGAGAATGTAAAATATCAATTACAATAGTTCATGGTAGATTAGAACTGATAGGAGGTAGAATTGTTACGCATTATTCCTTCTTCCCTACTTTACTTTAAAACATCAGAGCAGGAGAAGAGGAAATTGTGAGAAAATGTGGTAGTAACTTGTGTGGTCTGGTGAGCTCAGTGGTTAATTCTAAATCTGATTTGCAAGAAGGGCTGGATGACTTTATTTTCACACATAAAACCACAGAAAACAAGGAACGATAAGAGTTTTACTTGAAAACCATTACCTTGTTTCCTTTGTAGGACAACTTTGTTGCATAGATTGGGGAAAAAAGTGAACTAACGTAGCTGAAAAATATCTGATTTTTTATTATAAGACATATTTTCAAAATTCATCCATTCATTGTGCTTTTTCAAGTACTTTAAAATTGGACCTAAGTCAGTGTTGAGTAGGGTGCTAGCAGCTGTATAAAATTGCACTTTGCATTTAGGTGGGACTGCAGATTTTCAGTTTCAAAAAAAATGACCAGTGGTTATGTAAGTGTGAAACGTTCACCCAAATAAAAAGTCAACTCTTTTTATCTGTGCTTGTTAGTTCAGATTTTTAACAAATCCATGAAGTGTCCTTCCTTGGTCAGAAAGGAAGCAAAAACCCTCCAAATGTATTTTCACGTTTGAATCCCAAATAATTATTAAATTCTGCCTAGTCCCAGTGCATTTACTGATTGTAAAGGACTGCTAGGGATGATTGAGCTATTTGAAAACAGTGAAAATTTAAGAGAGAGTAACATAGACGCTATGTAGTCATTTGCTTCTGATATGACAGCTGCTTTTTATTCCATGAATTTAGAATGATGGCTTATTTTTCCATGGAAAGAATATGATTCTCAAAATACAGAATCATAATTTGGTAGAAAGCTGGAAATAAAAGATTTCCTTTAGAAGCCTCTTGGATTTTAAAAAGGTGGTTTGCTGGTAGCAAGTTGATTGAAAATGTTATCTGACTTGTATGTTAATATGAGATTTAAATAATTGATTTAATGAGAGAGAGAATATTCAGTTACTGAAGTAATTGGTTGGCAAAGGCTTTAGAACAGAATTATTTAGTCCTAGTTATAAAGGATTGCACCTTTAATCAGGGTGCTTAATTTGATTTCTTGAATGTATCTGTGGCTTGTCTGACAAGCTCAGTAACAAATGAGTTCTGAATTGTAGGAACTGATCAAAATGTAATCAGTGTCAATTGCCATTGTTGTAGTTTATTGCATATTGCTGTCAGTTGCTATAATCAAGAAATGTTGAAGTGCTTTAAAAGTCTTCAGACCTTTGAGTAATTGACCTCATATGTATGATACTATGGCTGTGAAATAACCATCACTTCCTGTTTTACTTTATCTTCAGAAAGTTTCAACCCAACATCGAGTTATCATCCACCCTTCATCATCCCAAGCCTAAAACTTTTTAAGTGGCATGCATGACTTAATGTGGTGGTCCCATTTTGACAGGTTTTTCTTTTTAGTGTTTTTAGAAAGGAAATACTAACAAGATGTTTCCTTCTCTATGAAGACAAATACAGTATAAGGGAGGAAAAAAACCTTGAAACAAGTAGGTTTTTTTTCATCTTAGTTAAGACATCATCGTGGAGTGAGGGAGAAACAGTCTTTTCCGTGAATCTCTTATTTTCTCCTTTGCATAGTAGGCGTGTAGAAAACCAGGCAAATTGATATTGATGGCTCATTATCATTCGTCATAACCCGTTTCCTGCCTCCTGCCTTTGGGCAGGTACCATCACTGCTTGCTTATATTTTTTAGTGACTCAGCAGTGGTAATAACTTACTACATTTAATTATTTATGGAAATCTGTATACGTTCTTCATTTACCTTGATGCTCTTAATAGTTCTGTGAGAGCATTTACAGTATTTCCATTGTGCAGATGAAGATCTGAAGTTCAGATAGGTTTGGAGCTCGCTTATGGTAGTATGGCTGGGCCAGGTTGTTAGAGGCATGTAAGCCCAGCTTTTTGATACCCATGCTGCTCTCCTCCCCGCCACCACGCCACAGCTGAGTGTACCAGCCCAGAGTTATACGAGTCAAAGATGCCACCATACTCCTTAGGGGTTTGCCTTTCCTGCCATCCTTTCATTTTAGTTCTACCAGGATTGACGCTTTCCTTTCCACAATCTACTAACTCTCCCATCTCCTATTTTTTTTTTCTTGGTACCACGTACCTTTTCTTTAGAACTTACTAGCCATTTTGAATTTAATTTTTTTCTTTTACTTTATAAAGGAGCAACCCTATTGACTTATCATTTGAAAGGATGTTTGTAAGAAACACATCAGTACGCACTATTTGGATAAAGAAAACTAGTTTACGTTAGAATGAATGTCTGGAGTGTTACACAGAGGCTTCCAGTAAATATTTCCTGGATGAGTGTATATATTATAGTGTTAATGTGAAAGGTTAACTGTAAATGACTTTTTAAGTCTCTATCTAGTCATTTTCTCTTTTGGTTGATCATATATTAATTTCAGAAAGATAATCTAATGAACAGAAATCCTGAAAATCTGAGACTAAGTTTATCATCCTTTCACCAGTTTGTTGCCATTCTGATAGTCATTTTGCCATTCATGGTGCCACCCGCAATTTTCTGTGTCATAATGATGCAGGATTTTTTTGCTCCCTGATTCGGCTAAATCCGAGTTTTTGTGTCACCACCAGGGAAAATCAGACATGTGGACACAGTGAAAGGTGAGGAGAGTGGAAGTTATTAAGCTAAGGGGGAGCTCTCAGCAAAGAGAGGGGGTCCCACCAGCCGGCTCCCACCTCTCATATTGAACGCAAGGCCACCACACATGAGTTGAAGAGGTCTGGCTCCTCCTTGGCATAAGGCAGGAATTCGCGGTAGCTCCGCCCTGTTCCCCCAGTGTGCATATGGGCCCTTAGTCTGAGGCACTCCACATTGGTTTATTTCCCTTACTGAGCATGTGTTAAAGACCGAAACTTTCACCCTGGGCATGTTTAGGCAAGCCTCATGTGCACAGTGACCTGGGTGGGTCGGAGGTTCTCTGGGGACTCTACCCTACTTATTTGGCTGTCTCCTGCCTCTATCAGTACACAGTATGAGAGCAGCAGTGCCACCTAAAACAAATCATATGCATACAACTGAAAGTGCCACTTGCTATAAGCCAAGGCTACTGAGTGATACTGTTAACGATGATGATAATAGCTATACATGAAATACAAACGATGATGATAATAGCTATACATGAAATACATTGTGGGTGTTGAAATAATTCACTATGTCTAATTCTTCCTTATTCCCAACCCATCTCTTATTTTGCTTTGATCTCTACTACAGATTTTCTGAAGTGCCAGAAGTGTCTAGTCATAGAACATATCTTATAGTATTTTAGAGAAATTGTATATATAATGTTTTCCTAGGAAACTGCAGGATTGTGGTTTGCTCATTTAAAAATGGAAGCTTTGTAGGCTAGACAAGAGGACCTTTGATGTTCAAGGCTTTAATTATTTTTTTGTTGTTTGCTTGCTCACTAGATGTAAAAACGTGCCATGAGGTGGACCTGGAGAATTCTGCAGATTGGGAAGTGAAGACAATAACAAGTGCCCTGAAACAGTATTTGAGGTAAGCGCTTCTCAGCAGCAAAATAGAAGAATGGACTATTGGGGTCTGTAACATACAACAGATGCCAATTGTGTACATAAATATCAATACTTAAATGAAGCCTTACTTTAAAAGGGGAAAATTTCTCAGGTGTCTCAGTGTCCCAGAAAGAAAGGTAACTGGTAGATAAACATCAGTAATTAAGTAAATTGCAACAGAACAGAAATTGACATAGACTTGGGTTTTGAAATAGACGTTTCTTGTGGATGTACATTTTAAGAATTAAACACTATGAAACAACTCTTTGAGGCTGATGATGGAATGAAGGCTGTTTATTGAATTCATTATGTCTTTATATTTTATGCTGAAATGATTTTTTAAAGTTTAAATGATTTGAACTTAAGGCTTATGACATGTCAATGCAAAGCTCTTTGAAAAGAAGTTTACTTGGTGAGGTTTTAAGATAAAGCTGTTTTCTATTGATAATAGAAAATATTTAGGACTAGAGTTAGGAGAGGGTAGCATTTTTTATGAGTCACTGTTTTTTTGTTGTTGTTGTTGTTGTTTTAAAGAAAATAATGGTAAGCTCAGGGTTAAGTGAAGAGTAAGTATATAGACAGTTAAAAAAATGAAAAAAGATCACAACTGTAATTTTTATATGCTGTGGTTCTGTTGGGGACTTAGATTTTCCATGGCAAACAAATGACCTAGGACCAGTTTTTTTTTTTTTTTGGAGATGGAGTCTTGTTCTTTTTGCCCACGCTGGAGTGCAGTGGCACGATCTTGGCTCACTGCAACCTCTGCCTCCTAGGTTCAAGCAATTCTCGTGCCTCAGCGTCCTGAGTAGCTGGGATTACAGGCTTGCCACACCACACCTGGCTAATTTTTGTAATTTTAGTAGAGACGGGATTTCACCATGTTGACCAGGCTGGTCTCAAACTCCTGACCTCAAGTGATCCGCCTCCCTTGGCCTCCCAAAGTGTGGATTACAGGTGTGAGCTACCGTACCCGGCCTCAGGACCAGTTCTTTTTAACCATACATAGGGTTGTTTTCCAGGTAAAAGTTATTTTGGTTCCAGTGGATACATTGGAATCCACTTTATATGACATATTTTGTATTTTTAAAAAATTATGAAAAATTTCAGATACATAAGATGAGAAGTTAGTGTAATGAACCCTCATGGCTCTATTATCCTGCTTCTTGAGTTATCAACATTCCATCCTTCTTAATTCATTAATCTTCCTACCTGCCACTGTTTTTTTTTTTTTTTGAGACAGAGTCTCGCTGTTGGCCCCGGGCTGGAATGCAATGGCATGATCTTGGGTCACTGCAACTTCTGCCTTCCGGGTTCCAGCAATTCTCCTGCCTCAGCCTCCTCAGTAGCTGAGATTACAGGCACTCGCCACCACGTCTGGCTGATTTTTTTTGCCATGTTGGCCAGGCTAATCTTGAACTCCTGACCTCAGGTGATCCACCCGCCTCAGCCTCCCAAAGTGCTGGGATCTACCTGCCACTTTTTATATATAATACTTTAAAGATTTTCTGAATCATCATATTACTGTACCCATAAATACTTGAGTATCTCAAAAACTCTTTTTTTTTTTTTTTTGAGACGGAGTCTCACTCTGGAGCGCGGTCGCGCAATCTCAGCTCACTGCAAGCTCCACCTCCCAGGTTCACGCCATTCTCCTGCCTCAGCCTCCTGAATAACAGGGACTACAGGCGCCCACCACCATGCCCGACTAATTTTTTCGTTTTTTTTTTTAGTAGAGACAGGGTTTCACCATGTTAGCCAGGATGGTCTCCATCTCCTGACCTTGTGATCTGCCCACCTTGGCCTCCCAAAATGCTGGGATTACAGGCATGAGCCATCGTGCCCGGCCTCAAAAAGTCATTTTTTAAAAGTCAATCAGAATATATTATGCACAACAAAATTAATATCCAGCATTCAGTCTATGTTCAATTTTTACCAACAGTCTTCAAAAAAGCCTTTTTATATTTGGTTTAAATCCTGCAGGATTTAAACTGTGCCAACATTTCACTTGGTTGATAGGTTTTAAGATTCTTTTAATCTCTGCATTTCCTCCCTTCCTCTACCACTGGCATTTATTTGTTGATGAACCTGGGTCATTTTTGATTATATTTTCATGATAACATTTAACATGTTTCTTTAGCCATCCTGTGTCCTGTAGATAAAGATTTTTCCAATAGGCTTTGTTAGAGTCAGGTTTTCTTTTATTTCAAGAATACATTGTAGTGGTGGTATATTCTTTCTGGTGTTTACCATCAGGCAGGCTGGGTTGTCTGGTTGTCCCACTTTTTAATGATACAAAATTTATCCGTGGGTAATAGGTATGTATTACCTATTTTCAAGTGCTTTATATAAAGAAGATGTTTTCAGCCACTGTTCTAAATTTTTTCTTAAACTATCATGTGCACTATTGTTATTCATAATTGATAAAGGGATGTATACTTATATCAGTATTGCCACTGATAGCGACTAACTGTGGTTTAGATGAGGATTATGGTAAAAATGAATCTTGTTACTCCCAACCCTAGGATTAGAATTTAAGTTCCCTGAAGATAGGCATCTTTTAAGTCTTGTTCACTGCAGTATCCCCATCTACTTGGAGCTGTACTTGTGGCTGAGAAATTAGAACAGTGGTTCTCAACTGAGGATGATTTTGCCCACCCAGTGGGATGTTTGGCCGTGTTTGGAGACATTATTGATTTTCACCATTGCTGGTTTGCAGTGCTCCTGGCATCTGGTGGCATCTGACATCTTGCAGTACGTAGGACAGCCTACCCTCCCCCCACAAAGAATTATTTGATTCAAAATGTTAGTAATTCTGAGATTGAGAAAGCTGTATTAGATGAAGGAAAGAGTAGGTAAGGGATATAAACATACAATGAATTGCACATATTAACTTGACCAGAAGAAGTACTGCCACTCTAGGAGATCGCTTTAAATCCGTTTTACTGTTTGGTAGACTCATAGCAGTGCAGGTAAAGGGATTGACTGAGATGATGGAAAACTAAGGGTGGAAATCCACCTTTTTGGCAATAAATTGCCTTCTTTTTTCCTCCATTCCAAATGGTTCTTTTCTTTTGCTGTGTGGGAGGAATTTGTTTAATAAACTAGAGGCTCTTTTTATTTAGTACATAGGATTTCTTTTTGGATCTTGATATTCTCGGAAGCTAGTTCCTTATTGCCCCTGGTCTTGTGTTGCTTTTTCTGCCTTTTTATTTTATTACCTTGCTTCATCCTATGGAATTTCACTTTTAAACAAACATTGCCTACAGAACGACATTATGAGATGTTATTATTATATAACTTCACTTCTAACAAAATACACATTCTGCCTGAATGTGATAAAGTGAATTATCATAAGATGGCAGATGCCTTGGGAGATTTGAAAGTTGGGTTGCTGTTCTTTTCCCCTATGTTATTTTTAGCGATGGAAAATGCAGTAATTAGGATTTAATTGACACTTTTAAAAAAAATTTTGGTGATGCATCAAATGGGATAAAACTGAGTTTTTATCTACCTCCATTTTGGCAACAGGATTCTGGCCCAAGCAAGTGTATTTCTTTCTGCATGAGAGGTAATACAGTGTGATGGTCAAGAGCAGGAGGTCTGGAGCCAGCCTGCCTGCCGGGGTTGGAGCCCCAGCTCTGTCACTCACGGCACCATGGCGTGAAGCTGAATATAGCTTTTCTCACCCAAAAAAGCTCTTGCCCTTGAATTCTTCTCACTGCAAATAACCCAGCCATCTTATTGGATGGGATGGTGGAGGTGGAGGGAGGAAAACAGCCAAAGCCCCAAAGCACCAAACTAAAACGAGAAGCAGGTCCTCCAGGGTCTTGGAGAAGGAAAAGTATGTGCAGTGGACCAATGCGTGGCATCTCCCTTTTCCGTCTACTGACTTGAGGCAATGTTGTTTTTTTTGTTTTACTTCTCATGTTTTAGAAAGCTGATTACCAGCCCTCTGAATTTCTTATCTATGCAGACCATTATTTTGATTTTCAGAAACATATTCATTACAGCAGTTTTCTGTTGTGAGGGGACAAATGAGTGGTTTTGTGATGTTTCTAGTCAAACATTTTTACCTGGAGGAAACTTCTTTTAAGCCTGGAAATTGTAATGGGACTTTTTGGGAGGGAAATGCCAGCTTAGGTAAATATTATGATTTGTATCCCCCAACAGATCCCAACGAGTGGCAAAGAGAGGTGGCTCAAAAACATGTCAGGTGGGAGGCTGAGAGTTGCAGTGACTCAGCATACATTCTGTATGGGGAACTTGTCATTTTTATGGCTGCTTCCCTAATGTTAACAATATTTATTTTCTTACGCTGCATTGCTTAGCTAGACATATGGCAATGATATAAGTAACTTGTAGAAGATATTCAGATACAAATTCATTTTTATCGGAAAAGAAATGTTTTTCTATGGGTTCTCAATCCCCCTGACTGACCCCGCTTTTCTTTTCAGCACCCTTTAACTTTCCTTCTCTGCTGGATAACCATTTTTCTTCTTTGTTACCTCCTGCTTTTCCATATTTTGAAACAAACCTCCTGAAGACTTTCTTTGGATTGGCCCTTTTTTCTCCTTATTTAGCCTGTGGTATAGTTGATTTTTTTTTTTTTCATTTTCTTTGTGAAATGGGAATGTAGGGGAAAAGGAGAGGGAGGGAAAATAAGAGCAAGACTTTTTCACTCGTGCATTACATTTTAGTTTCTGGTTGTCATTTTGTGTTTGTATGTGACTATAGCATTGTAAATTGTATGTAAGGAATATATGTACCTAAACATTTTTTTCTTTTATTTTTCAATTTTCTTTTCAAAACATTAAAAAAAAATAGAGACAGGGTCTCACTTTGTTGCCTAGGCTGATCTTGAACTCCTGTACTCAAGTGATCCTCCCGCCTTGGCCTCCCAAAGCAGTAGGGTTACAGGTGTGAGCTACCATGCTTGGCCTGTTTTTATTTGTTTTTTTAAGACAGCTTTATTGAAACATAGTTGACATACAATAAGCTGCATATAAGTTTGATATGTGTGTACCTCTGAAACTTACCACCATAATCAAGATAGTGACCCTATGCATTATTACCCCCAAAAGTTTCCTCCTGCTGTTTGAAATCTCTCACCCCACCGAAGTAGCCTCATCTACTGATATGTTACTTTACAGTTCCTGTAATTTTATATAAATAGAATTATACAGCATATACTTGAAATTGGTATTATTTCACTTAGAATAATTAGATTCATCTGTGTTGTAGCATATACCACCAGTTCATTCCATCTCACTGCTAACTAATGGACGATTTTATAGAGAAACCAGCATTTTAAAAAATCAGTTCATCTGTTGAAGGATATTTAACTTGCTTGTAACTTTTGGCTATTGCACAGAAAGCTGCTAAAAGCATTCGTATACCTATGTTTGAGTGGACATAGGCTTTCGTTTCTCTTGGATAAATCCCAGGAGTGGAGTATTGAGATCATGTGGTAAGTGTATGCTTAACCTTTTGGGAAACTAACAAACTTTCTTCCTAAGTTGATGTATTTCTTTACATCCTCACCAACACTGTAC
This sequence comes from Colobus angolensis palliatus, assembly GCF_000951035.1. NCBI lineage: Eukaryota > Metazoa > Chordata > Mammalia > Primates > Cercopithecidae > Colobus > Colobus angolensis. The sequence continues at coordinate 5,122,178 of NW_012112142.1, read as the reverse complement.
AAAAGTTCCATTTCCTTTTCATTCTTGCCAGCTCCTAAGCTGGTCAGTCTTTTTCATTTTAGCCATCCTAACAGGTATTTGATAGTATTTCATTGTTCTTTTAGTTTGTACTTCCCTAATAACTAGTAATGTTGAACTTTTTTTCTATGTGCTTATTTTCCGTTTATGTATTTTCTTGGGTGAAGTGTCTGTGCATATCTTTTGCCCAATTTTTACAACTTAGATTGTCATATTATTGTGTTTTAAAAGTTAAAAAAATATATTTTGAGTACAAGTCCTTTCTTAGATACCTGCTTTGCAAATATTTTCTTCATTCTGTGATTCCTCTTTTCATTCTCTCAATAGGTGTCTTTCAAAGAGAAGTTTTAATTTTGATGAAGTCTAGTTCATCACTTTTTCTTTTTATGGACTGTGCTTTTGAGGCTATATTAAGAAATCTTGGCACTTATTCAAGGTCACAAAAGTTTTCTTTTATGTTTTCTTCTGTAAGTTTTACAGTTTTAGGTTTTACACTTAGTTCTATGATCCATTTTGAGTTAATTTTTACATAAGATATGAGGTATGAATTCAAGTTCATTTTTGCATGGGGATCTCCAGTAGTTCTAGTACAATTTGTGGGAGAGGGTATTTCTCCTAAATTGTCTATCAATATGATCATACAGTTTTCTTTTTGTTTGGTGAAGTACATTGATTTTTAGATATTATGCTAGTATTATATTCCTGTTATGAACCCAACTTATTTATCTTGTGGAATTTGATTTAGTAACATTTTATTTAGAATAGTTGCATTTATGTTCATGAGTGATATTGGTCTGTAGTTTTCTCATAATGCCTTTCTCATAATGTGTTTAGCTTTGATATTAGGATAAAGTTTACCTCACAGAATGAGTTAGAAATTATTCCCTCTTCTATTTTATGGAAGAATTTGTATAGAATCAGTAGTTTTTCTTTCTTATATTGGTAGAATTCATTGAGTGACATCATCTGGCCCTAGTTTTCTTACTGGCAATATTTTTAACTACAAATTCAATAGGACTACTCAGGTTATCTGTTTCTTCTTGAGTGAACTTTGGTGGCTTGTGTCTTTTAAGACATTTGTCCATTTCATCTGAATTGTTGAATTTATGGGCGTAAAATTGTTCATAGTATTTCTTTATTTTTGATAACTTCAGAATCTGCACTGATTCTGCAGTCACCTTTCTCATTGCTAGCATTGTTTGTTTTCTCTTTTTTATTTCCTAATCATTCTGGCTAGATTGATCAATTTTACTGATTATCTTAAAGATATGGTTTTGGATTAATTTATTTTCTCTGTTTTTCTGTTTTCTATTTCATTGATTTCTGCTTGATTTTTATTTCTCTTCTTCTGCTTACTTTGGGCTTAATTTACACTTTTTTTTCCCCTCATAGCTCATTAAGGTACAAAATGAAGTCCTTGGTTTACCACCCTTCTTCTTTTTTAATATAGGTGTTTAGTAGCATGAAATTTCCTTAGTACTGCTTTACCAACATCCCTCAAATTCTCATATGTTGTGCTTTTATTGCGTTCATTTCAGAATACTTTCTAGCTTCTCTTTCGAGTTTTCCAGCTATCTTTCTGTTACTGATTTTTAATTCAATTTTTGTTGTAATCAAAGAAGAAACTCTGTATGACTTAAGCCCTTTTAGTTTTTGAGATTTGTTTCATGGCCCAGAATATGGTTCATCTTGGAAAATAAATGGCCTGTATGTGCTGGGAATGTGTGTTCTGCTTTTGAGTGAAGTGTCATTTAGGTGAAGGACATGCCGATTGGATTAAGTTGGTTGATATTTTTGTTCAAATCTTCTGTATCCTGATTTTTCTACTTGTTACTGAAACAGAGAGGTATTTAAATCTCTGATTATAGTTGTGTATTCGCCCATTTCTCCTTGTAGTTCTGTCAGTTTTTCCTTTGAGTGTTTTGGGGCTCTCTTATTAGATCTATTAACATTTAGTGTTGTTTTGGCTTCAAGACGAGTTGACACTTTGTCAATATGAAGTGGCCTTCTTTATTCCTGGCAATATTCTTGGCTTTGCATATGTTAAAAAATTTTGTTTGTGCATCTTTGATTTTTTTTTGTATTTTTTTTTTTTTTTTTAGTAGAGACGGGGTTTCACCGTGTTAGCCAGGATGGTCTC
>NW_012112142.1:5070972-5119970 GCF_000951035.1 Colobus angolensis palliatus | reverse complement strand
GTGTTAGCCAGGATGGTCTCGATCTCCTGACCTCGTGATCCGCCCGTCTCGGCCTCCCAAAGTGCTGGGATTACAGGCTTGAGCCACCGCGCCCGGCCACATCTTTGATTTTTTAAAGAAAATTTGAAACAGAATGTCTGAGTTACAGGATTGTAACCTCTTAAAAGTTCTTAATATCTTGCGAGATTACCCTCCAGGAAGGCTGTACAGACTGACACTTGTCTAGGTATTCTTTAAGTGTTTATAAAGCTAGTTGCTCTGGTCTTTTATAATTTTAAGATATGTAGCAAGGTGGACTGAACTGTAGCATTCTGTTGATCACAGGATAAAATAAACTACCTTATGTAACTTGTTTTGTAGACTCTGAAAATGCTGTGTATATTTTTAAAGTTGTCATCAATTTTATTTCATCTCTCATAGGCATAAAGATAAATTCTTATTTTTGTAATATATTTAAGCAGGGAAGATTTGAGTTTGTTTAATGTTTTCTGTGTATTTTTTGTGGCATCTTCAGCTAATATCTTAGAGATGATGTTTCAAAATTGTTTGCTTACATTTGGTTAGATAATATGTTTGCCTTTAAATACATTAATGTGTAGAAGGAAGTTTTATATATCAAACCAGATGTTCACAAAGGTACTTTCCGAGATTAGATATGAAATACTGTATGCTTAGGTCTAGTAGGGATTTGTGGCTGCTTAGGCTTTGTTAGTGCTTGGTGTCAACAGCAGTTGATAAAGTGATCCGTTTGATTTATGTATCTTTTTTGATATGTAAAGATATTCCCTAGGGAAGTTTTACACACTAATTAAGAAATGCATAACAAATTTGACATCTTTTCATAAAAAAACTCAGAAGTGACTTGTTTGGATTTATTTGATAATTCTGAGCTGTTCTTTTCACACAGGAGCCTTCCAGAGCCTCTCATGACCTATGAGTTACACGGAGATTTCATTGTTCCAGCCAGTAAGTATTATGTAAAGGTCATAGGAACAGTTTTGTAGTTTGTAGTGAGCATAAACTAAAAATTTCCATATGAAAAATTCAACTTGTTGTTACTGCAGTTTGTGTTAAAAATAGAAATCACTTTAAATGATGTTTGGTCCCTCCCCCCATCCTTAGAAGGTGACTAAAAGGGACAGTATATTCATTCATTTGTTCACATGCATTAATTATTTCCTACTATGTTACTGGATATGTAAAGCCAAGACAGGATTCTTGTCCCCATGAGACAATTCCATAGAAAGTACTGGGCCTTTACTTACTCCTCATTATACTACAAAATGTACAATAATGGCATGAGCAAAACACTGAGGGAACACAGAAGTATTTAACTTGTGAAAGGTTGGGGAGATGAGTAGATTTGGAAGGATTAGTAGTTTGGAGATGGCTTCACATAGAGAGATACTCAGATCTAAATTACAGACAGAAGGAATATTATGAGATAATGCCAGAAACCCAAACGGTATTTGATGCAGAGTGACTAGTATGCGATCAAATGTTAAATGAAAAAGGCCTATAGTTGGTGGAATTTTGTGATTGATTTTTTTGTGAGTCATACTCATTTGAGGTTTTCTTGTTTTCTGTTATATGGCTCAGTTTTTATATTTGATGCGTGCTGTTTAATCATCATAGTCTTCTGAAGTACGCTGGTTTTAGGTATTTAATAGAGAAGGAAATGAAGGTTGATACATGTTAAGTAACTTGCCAGATTATAGGGAGCCTTATTTAAAATTCAGAACCCTAGTTCCACGAGTTAAAACCTGCAGTATTGGTTTTCACAGGTGCACTGACAGTAGCTGTAATTGTATTTTCATTTCCTTTTATTTTCTCCTCTTGGATATATTCCATAGTTTAATCTGTTGAAAAACTTAGAGCATTCCCTTTGGGACCAATGTTACTGCTGCCTGAACACTGCTTTAAATGTTACCTTCTTGTGAGGTCCCCGCTCCAGCCAGTGTAAAGGTTCCTCCTGTGTTGCAAGAAGAAGTAGTGTGTAGGCCCTATTAGACTCTACATAGAAAAGAGGCTTTTTCAAAAACTGGGTTCTATTCACTTCTGTTTTCACATGGGGAGAGGATTTTTTCAAAAAGAGAATTTGTGAGATCAAGGGAGTGGGGGAAAATTTTCTCGGCAGAAACTCAAGTAAATGCTTAGTTGTTTTGATTTCTTCCCTGTGGCATTTTTGGCAAACTGGGGAAAGAGAAATTAAACTTAATTGGAGGACAATTGTTTCATGTTGTTTGCCTTGGAGACTGGAAAAAGCAGAAGAGTGCCAGTTTTAATCGAGAATCCTTTGAGAATTAGAGAAAGATAAAGTGATTATGGAATACAGTTTTAAATGACCACAATCATTAGTATTATCATCATGCCCCATTACTGATGGCAGTGTTTTTGAAATTTGAATATCAGTGTGTTTTACCAAATGAAGAGGTTCCTAAGAGCTAGGAGCTTACATCTTAACAGGTAATAAAATCTGTGGTGGTAGAAAATAAGTTTAAAGAATTTGTTGAAGGCATCTTTGAGCAGAGTGGTGAAAAGGATTGTAGAAACGCAGACAAGATCATCACCTGTTGGACCAGTACCTTGTGTTTTGCTTCCTGACTTTGTGGGAATGCTGCAATAGTCTTCACAGCGATTTGGATAACAGGACGGTCAGACAGAAATACTATTTCTACTGTAATCACTGGCATGGATTTGCACCTAAGTGCCATTATGGTTGGAATGGGACCTGTAGTAACTTGATTTAATGAGAAAAAGTACATGTATTAAATAGGTGTATTTTAGGGGCCAACGTTTCCAATGTACACTTCAAGTTTTTATTTTAATCTCTTGAGTACCCTTCTCTGCACTCATTGCCTCTTTTAGAGAGTGTGGGAACAGATCTTCCTAATCTTTTGCATATGGACTTTTAAGTATCAAATAAAATAGTTACAGAAATCAGGTGGCCAAAATTAGTCTCCCCTTTTGAATGCCGTTGGAAAATCGGGATTGTGGTTAAGCTGTAATTTTCTGTGAACAGTGAGACAGCTTACCTTGTTTTTGCTCGTGTCTGTTAGCTGAACTGACTGCTAAAATTACAAAGCATCAGCAGTCTTTGTTACCACCTCTCTCACCAGCTTGAAAACTAATTTTTGATTTTTCTTAGTCATGTGCAGTGGTTTCCATCTGTTCTGTGGCGATGAGATAGTCTCTTCTCTTCTGCTCTCCCTGCTGAGAGTTCCCAAGGTTTCTCCTGGTCCCATCATTTTCTCTTATCAGTTTCTTTCCTGTCGTTTCCTGTTGTGAACCTCCGTGTTAATTTCTAGGGTTCATGATACAAATATAAATTTCGTTTCTATTTTGTCACCACAAAAGGCACATTTGTTTTATGTTCCTTGTTCTAAAAAGAAAGCAACTTACTTCTGTCAAAGGTTGACTGCATTGGAAAAGTTAAAATTTTTTTTCTTTGAGAAAATTAAGTTAATGTAACTTTCTCTATCAGCTGAATTCCAAACTAAACTTATAAAAGGAACCTAGTAGATGATCCATCTTGGGGGAGACTATAATGGACTTTTGCCATGGAAATTTGTAAGACAAAAAGGCAGTTAACTGGTCTATGAGGAATACAAAAGATTGCGTCCACCACAGGAAGGCTAGCAGGCAGGCGTCTAGCTGGATGTCTTACTGCGTGATGTCTGTTACCTTTGAGAATGTTGTGTAAGCCATGATCTGTGTGTCAGCTTTTTGGCCTCTAAAAGTCCTTGCTGTATCATGTTGGTAAGAGTGGACTCATGCCTCAGGGTTGGAGTCATGGTGCTTAGTACGAGAATGACAACTAAAGGCTGAATGCCTGTTGCATCAGAAGAAAAAAACTCTTCACTGTCACTTAAACCAAAACACTCATCTTGCTATGTTCTGTGTGCTTTCTTCCTGTAATCAGGTTACTTGGGAAGCAAAATCATTACCACAAAGATCTTTGGTTATTTATCATGAGAAGCATAACTATAATCGGATCCAAGACATTGGTGTTTGCGCCAAGACATTGGTGTTTGCCTAACCAGAATGTTCTATCCTTTTTGATAAACCTTCCTGGGAAGCAAGACAAAAATCATGTGATTCTTGCTAGGGAAGGGCTCAGGAACCCAGGAATTAAGGGAACTGAATGCTTAGTGGCATGCCTCGCTCTTGGCCTGTTGTATTCATTTCACGGTAGATGCGAACGCCATAGGAGAAATGCAACACTTGATGTCTGTTGACTGAAGCCCTTTATCCCTTGGGAAGTGCTTGGATGGTTACTGCTAATGCCTTTCTAAAATTACAGTATCATTGACTTTTGACATTTCAATATTGAAATAATTTAGCATTTATCTGCCTTGTGTCTTTGATAAGCTGTACGATCACATCTTTTTCAGTTTCTGTTAGTTGGCACAGCATCATAAGCAGATGGACATTACAGTGTGGTAGATGCTGATTTGTAGTTACACAATTAAAATGCCTTTTCCACTACAGTAAGCTCCTAATTCCCTGGCATATTTCAGGAATTTGGTATTATGATTAATTTAGTATCCTAGTTTTTTTTTCTTTTTTAAAAAGGTAGGCTGGCTGTTCATTCTTTGTCAATCACTAGCAATTAAAATAAAATAAATTGCATTAGCATAAGCAACTTTAGATGACTTATCTTCAAAAACTTTTTTGGAGTACCTTTAAGGTATTATGTTGTAGCTACATAGAAATACTTGCTAATAGAAAGCTCTGATTAATTTCAAAACAAGATAGAGAAAAAAATGGTTTTATTTTAAAAGCCTAGAGTATATTTTTTGAAGAAGAAGAAGAGGGAAAAAGACTTGGCAGGAATGGATGTGTGATTTTAAAATAGATGAGGACGGGCTAGCAGGAGAGGCACTGAAGATAGTGAAAGGTTTTAACTCTATTTTTCAAAATCAATTTCACTATTTTGAGAAATGAATGTAATTCATAGAGTATGGGAAACTTCTCTAGCTTGTGTTTCTAAATAATGAATCCTAAAATATTTAAACTAGGTTTTCACTGGAAAAAGATCATTATTAATGGCAAGATAGACTCACAAGTTAGTAGTAGGTTTTTAGTGCAAAGTTTTCCAAAGTTTTTAATTTTTGCAATGTAACATTCTTATCCTCAGTGGTTGTCCTTTTATTCCTTTGGGATTTCGACTATTTTGCAGAGTCTCTGCTTTAATTCTATTTTTAAAAATCGAAGCTGTGAACTGAAATTGTTACACTGTTTTTATTTTTGCCAGTGTTGATTGGTATCTTGGTTTTTATACCAGATTAAGAACTGGGTTATAATTTATTACCTAATCTTTTAGACAGTTTTGTTTTTGTTTTCAGTGATAAATTCAGTTTGTATCTAGAAGTTTTTTTATGATGTAACACGATTTGATTGTGTTCTTTATGTGCCTTTTAATTTCTTAGCCTTTTTGCATCCTTTCTCTTTCGCAAGAACTGTCTTAGTGTCCTCTATTGTAAAGTATCATTTTTCATTCTCAAACACTATTATTAGGGGTGTAAACTGGAACAAACTTCTCTTTACAAACATTGGAAACAATCTAAGTGTTCATAAAATCAATGGTAAGGTGCTCCATTTAATGATACTGAAAAATGTCCATTATATATTAAATAAAATAGGTTGTTTAGGCATTTCATTACAAAAAAAAGGAAGGAAAACTCTGCAGGATTTATGCTTAAAATTTACCAGTTTATTTTAGGATGAGGTTTATTATGGGTAGCTTTAAGTGGACTTTTTGTTGAAATGTAACATAGGCTCAAATCAATATACAGCTTAATGAATTTTCACGCATAATCAGATCAAGCAATCAAACATCATCAGAAGCCCTTTCTCATGCCCGTGTGGTCATTATCCACTCCCTTGAGGTGTGATCACTCTCCTGACATTCTAGGTTGGGGCTGCAGCATTTGAACTTTATGTAAATGGAATCAGAGTATATTCTTCTGTATCTGGTTTCTTTTACTCATTTTGTGAGAGTCATTCATGTTGTATGAAATATTCCTTCGTTTTCATTGCATTCTGTTTGAAGATGCCACAATAGATTTGTCTGTTCTACTGTTAATGAACATTTGGGTTGTTTCCAGTTTTGGGCTAATAGAACGCTGCTGTGAATATAGGAGTATGTGTCTTTTAATGAGTGTTTATGTGCATTTTTCCTGGTTATATACCTATGAGTGTAATTTTTGGGTCGGTCATAGGGTATGTGTTTGTTCAGCTTTAGTAGATAACTGCCAAACAGTTCTCCAGAGTGGTTGAACCCTTTAACGACTCCCATCTAGTTAGCATATGGAAGTTTCAGTTGCCTCATGTCCTTGCCAAAGCTTAGTATTCATTTAAAGCCATTCTGGCAGGTGAATATTACTCTTTCATTGTGGTTTTAATTTCTGTTTCACCGTTACAGGTTTATTCTGTTTTCATAGGTTTTTTGGTCACAGGAATAAATCTTTTGTGAAATTCCTGTCCCAGTCTTTTGCCCATTTGTCCGTTAGATTGTCTCTTTTTTCCCTGATTGGTTTGTAGTTCTTTCTAATCTGATTGCATGCTGTTTCTCATATATATATATTTCAGATATTTAGTACTTTATACTAAGGTCATTTTCTCTGTGTTGTCCAAGATTTTAGTATTACAAGTATTTAATTTTTGTCATAAGAAAAAAACTATTATCCTTTGGGGGAAAAAAAATGTCCCTTTCTTGATCTGCTTTACCTCTCTTTCCCATTCTCTTGTTTTTTACTTTCTGAGCAAGTGTACTGAAATCTCACTCTTCACACCTTCTCCAGCAGCTCCCTCGTTGCTTAACCCCCTCATTTTAGTAGAAAGGGACTCTCAGTTGATAAACCTGGTGATACCCAGGGCCCTTCTCCCAGTCTTTCCATTCCTTGACCTCTCTTTAACTCTCGAGTCCATTGGCTGTGCCCAGCCTTTGCAGGTTTCTTCTCAGTTGCCTTCCTGATGACATCAAAGCTCCCTGATCCTCCCACTTCCTCCTCCTCCTCGGTTGCATTGCCTGCTTGTCTTAGCCCTTGACTTCACGTCTCCCTGTACCTCTTTGGAGCCCTTTTCCCCGCAGTGCCCTCAGTTAGCTTTCTGTAGAAGTTGGGCAGCTTTGTCCATGAGCTAGTGGTCACACCTCCTGGAGAACGTTTCTAGCCTTGATCTCTAAAGCCTCCTACTGTTCCCATCTACTGCTAGAGACCAACCGTTTGAATGTCACTTCCTCCATTCCCTCCACCATCATCTCCTTCCTCAAGACAGCTTTGGCTGCTATGTTTCTGTCTGTTGGTGGAATTGGCCCTGTTATCAGACAACCCAGATGTGAAACACTGCTCATCTCTGCCTTCTTCCTTCTGACCCACTGCTAGTCTGCTGTTAAAACCTGTCAGTTCTGCTTCTTCCATGGTAGCGCTCAAATAATAATAGTAACATTGGCAGCAACAGTAATAATGGCTAACAGTGATTGAGTGCCCACACGTGCCAGCCACGGAGGCTAAGTGCTTTGTGTATATTATAGCATTGAATCTCATAATGGCCTCTTAAGATACTGTTTTCATTTCGCACATGAGGGAGCTGAGGCACAGAGAGGTTAGTTAGGTAATTTGTTCAAGACCACTCAGCTATCAGTTAGAAGCAGCAATTCCCAGGTGTAGTGACGGTCCTGACATACAATCTTTTGACTTTACGATGGGCTTATTGGGATGTCCCCCCATTGTAAATCATAGGGCATCTATACTTCTTTGTTCACCTCCCTCTTTGTAGTTCTACCACCTACCTCCCTTTATTTATTTATTTATTTATTTTGAGATGGAGTCTCTCTCTGTTACCCAGGCTGGAGTGCAGTGGCACTGCAACCTCTGCCTGCTAGGTTCAAGCCATTCTCCCACCTCAGTCTCCTGGGTAGCTGGGATTACAGGTGCGTGCCACCACACCTGGCTGATTTTTGTATTTTTAGTAGAGATGGTCTCACCATGTTGGCCAGGCTGGTCTTGAACTCCTGACCTGAAGTGATCTGCCCACCTCGGCCTCCCAAAGTGCTGGGATTACAGGCATGAGCCACTGTGCCTGGCCACCCCTCCTTTCATTTCTTATTTCTTGTCTCCCAAATAACTGTTCCCTCTTAACTAGTTCTTTTTCCCATTCTAATCCATCCTTTAAAAAAAATATGAGGCATATCTTCCTCAAATTTAACTCTATTCATATCCCTTTCTTGCTTTATTTTCACTTGACTAATTTACAAGCCAACAGTGAGACAACTTCTTCATATTGGCCTTTGCAGACCAGAGGTGGCCTCAGGATACCTTTCGTAAGAGCTGTCTCCGCACCGGCCCTGTGCTTCTTGTCATGCTATTTACTGAATCTGGAATGTTCCCTCTGCCTCTCAGTCCTGCCTTTCCTTGAACCTTTCCCCATTCTTCAGGACCCAAACTTCAAGGACTGTCCATTATGAGAGCCTTCCTGAGCTTCCCTGGCCAGCCCTAAGTGAACCTCCAAAGCCACTTCTAACCTTCTTTTCTGTCAGCAGTAAAGTTAGAACCTAATTTTCTTTTGTTGCTTCTTTGACACCTGTGAAAACTAGCAAAATCTTCAATAACAAACATTTTATTGATTTGATAGTTTTCCAATCAAGAACACAATAAAGGGAATTGGGGTACACTGTTAATAAGAGCCACGTATAATAATTCCAAAGTTGGAGGGTTAAGGGAATGGATTAGTTTCCCAGGGCTGTTGGAACAAAGTACTTACTATTAACCAAGTGGCTTCAAAAAATCGGCATTTATTCCGTCACAATTCTTAGAGGCTGGAAGTCTGAAATCGAGATGTTGGGAGGGCCGTGCTCCCTCTGAAGGCTGTAAGAGGGATCCCTCCTTGCCACTCATAGCTTCTGGTGGTTGCTGGCAGTCCTTAGCATCCCTTGGCTTGTGGGTCCTTCATTCCAGCCTCTGCCTCTGCTGTGGCAGGACAACCTCCCCTGTGCTGTCTGTACATGGCCACCATCCCTCTCTTTGTTTTCTTATAAGGACACCAGTCATATTGGATGAAGAGGCCCCACCCTACTTCAATTATGATCTCATCTGAACTGACATCTGCAGCAGCTCTCTTCCCAAATAAGGTCGTGTATTAAGCACACCTTTTTATTCTGATGTTTTGACATCCGGGGCCTCACTGACCCGAGGAAACTGCCTCTCAGGGCTAGCCAATTCCTGGAGATATTAAACTTCTGCAGACTTTTCACATGGAATTCTCCAATCCAAAACCCCGTGACCCCCCTCCCCGCCAGCCTCCTCTGCGAGCCCTTACACTACAGGCTGTATTCTCCTGCCCTTGTGACTTCAGTCCTGAGTGCCAGCAACTAGGGACAGCCCTTGCGCTGCAGTGCCCACTGAAATAATTTAAACCAGCCAGTCCTCAACCTGCGCACCCCGCCTTGCCCATTCTTTCTTGCAGAAACTACAGTAGAGGCTTTGCCCACATTCCCTGTTCTCCCTCTGCTTCTTGATCGACGCTGGTGCTTCCCCACATGGCTCTGCACAACATGCCATGCCGTCTGTTTCTAGGGCTCTGTGAGTCTAAACTTTTCTCTTCCTGACAGTCATTTTCATGCATGCCTTAGCATACCTGATGACATTAAATCCCACGTAGAGTTTAAAACAGCCACACTCTGAGTTCTAAGGGCTAGAACTTCAACATACTTTTTTTTGGGGAGGGGAAATCCAGTTCAACCTGTAACATGGAATAGGTTATTTGCTTATATTTGACTTGTATTCCACTGTGGCGTGACCCAGTGACGAGACCCCATCGAGTAAACGACAAACAGACATGAAACGCAGCATGTCGGAAGGAGAAGCTTAGCAGCTGTCCATTCTGTAATATAAACCAAGGGAAAGGCACCGATTGCAGCCACACTGACATTAGCTCATTAGGGGAGGCACGAGAAGATTCATCATAAGGAGAAAGGTTTTTTTTTTCCTTTTAAAGATGGCAAAATATGTTTACATGCTCCATGTTTGATAATCTTGAACAGAAGAGCTGTTGTCATTGTTTGCTTGGGAAATATATTTGATTCTGAGTTCTCTACTAACTATTGTTTTCTTTTTCTTTTTCCTTTTTTTTTTTTTTTTTGGAAGAAAGCGGCAGCCCAGAATCTCGGGTTAATGCGATCCATTTCTTGGTACACAAACTGCCAGAGAAGAATAAAGAGATGTTGGACATTTTGGTGAAACACTTAACAAAGTAAGCCTCTTTTTCTTCACTTTGCTCTGGGTGCTGGGTCGTGCTCTGGGATTTGTGATGGGTGGAACTGGGGACCACACCTGGAAGGGCAGGCTGTATGTTTGACTCATTGTGTGTATTTTGGACAAGACTGTTGAAATATGCTTTCATGAAGTTGTATAATTATTTGCTTAACATCTCCGCCAGCAACTCAGGGTTTGATTTGAAGTGAAAGAGGAGAATGTTATACATTACCCTATACACAGATTCTGGAAATGTGAATATAAATTTGTTAGAATATTTAGCTTGGTTTCACACCTACCTAACTCTAAGTTTGAACATGTCCTTTAAGTTGACTTAATTCAATAATGGGTAGTTATTTTATAGATTTCATTCTCTTTTCCTCCTCCTTTTAAAAGTCAGCAAAATCGAATCAGGGGAGAAATTATCCCTTTCTTTAAGTATACAGATCATTCTAACTAGAATTTTAGAGGTGAAAGGAAGCTGAAGAATGCTGTATTTTAGAACCTTTATTTTACACAGAAAGAAAATGAAGGACAGAAGATACTGTGATTTGCCAAGGGTCCCACTGCTAGTTTAGCTATTTATTCGTTTGGTCAGCAAATATTTAGTGAATGCCTTTTTTAGGTGCTAGTGGATACATAGTTGAATAAGATAGTCTAAGTCCCAACTTTCATGAAGCTTACTTTCTAAGGGGAAAATATGAAAAACAGATTACAAATGAAAATATAAAATAGCTTCAGATGATAAGTGGCAGAAACACAAAGCAGAGTAAGGGGACAGAATATATTGAGTGTGAGACTATAAAAATTGTTATTATGCAAAGGCTTTTTGAAGATGGTATCTTTGAGTTTAGACCTGAATAAAGTTGCAGGGCTGCTGAGAACAGTTGTCTAGGTGATTGACTGCACAATGATACTGGGCTGAAGGAGTGATTGTGGGTGCTCTGACCAAACTTTGCATGCTTTTACAAGGGTGCTGCACAGTCTAGTATTCCTTGGAAGCAAAAGTATAATATTCTGGGGAAAGAGTGAGTTTTCTAAGAAGAGGGGAACAGTAAACTAAGGCTTTTGGGGGAAGCAAGCTTAGCACCTACAATTGGCCCTTTGTGAGTTCTGCGTGGGCAGATTCAACCAGCTGCTGATCAAAAATACAGTATTCCCTGTGGACTTGAGGGTTGATTTTTTTTTTTTTTTAATTATTTTTTTTAATCCGTGGGTTTCCTGGGTTGACTGTAGGACTTGAACATCTGCAGATTTGGGTGTCTGCAGGGGTTCTGACATCAATTCTCAGGGGATACAGAGGGCCGACTGTACATGGAATTATTAAGAAAGCCATTGTGGTTAGAGTAGAGCACCAAAGAAAGGGAAGTAAAGGAGTAGGCAGCAGCGTCTGCATGGAGAGTTTCTCAGATCTGGTTATTTCAGAGGTAGATGTTGAGGACGGTTAAGTCTCTTGACCCCTTGTTGTTAAGGAAATACAGAGTTGCAGACTATTTGCAGTCCACAATTTTTGCTCCTTTGGTTAAACAGATTCCTCCCCCCTTACCAATTTCAGCGTTTCAAATCACTCCAAGCAGAACCTGATGACCGTGGCAAACTTAGGAGTGGTGTTTGGACCAACTCTGATGAGGCCACAGGAAGAAACTGTCGCTGCCCTCATGGACTTGAAGTTTCAGAATATTGTTGTGGAAATCTTAATTGAAAACCATGAAAAGGTAAAATTCTTTTTTTGTTCTTTAAGAGATTTTGTTTTTGGCTTGTCGCCATGTACTACACAATGATTATCTTAGATTTCCCTTTTCTCTCTCTGTTTTAAAAAAATTCTTTTATCCTCACTATGATGAACTTGGTTCTCAGAAGTTCTCATTGAGCTTCTATCTTCTGATGGAGTTCCATAAATGTGAAATTTATCTGGTCTTTTGTTATCTCACTGGTTTAATGAAGAAGCATTTAATCCAGATGCAAGTGAGTATCAAGGCAATTGTGAACTGTTTAGGACTTCTGTTGCTTTTATTCCCATCTTTGGATTTCTCACTCAAATTCCATGTGGCACAGCAACTCTGTACTCTTGAGCAAGTTAGGGCTTTGCAACTTACAAGAGAAAATAAGGCAAATAAGGTTGAAAGGATGTGAGATGGGGCCAGAAGACCATGAGCATCATTGAGAGTAGGGGTTGAGGGGCAGCAAGGCCAGCCCCTGCTCTGCACCTGGGAAAGTTGCCTGCCTTCCAAAGAGTCTTTCTGGTTATACCTAGCTGTTGTGAATGGCACATAAAGGAGGAGAAGTTGAGGAAGGGTAAACTCTTCAAATACGCTTAGGCATTGCATCTGGGCAGCAGGGAAGGGTACATATTCCTGGGGTGTGGTGGATGGGGTTGACTCAGGAGATCCACGTTGGGGTGAGCAGAAACTGCTTTAATATACTCTTCCCTCCCACCAAACCCACTCGACATATTAACTACTAGAAATAAGTACTGTTCATGATTGTCACTTTGGGGTCACTTTCCCAAATTACTGTTATTTTCTCCTTGATTACATATTGTCTATGGCTACTCTTACAATACAACAAAAGAGTCTGGTAATTACAACAGAGACCAGATAGCCCGCAAGGCAAAACTACTGTCTGGTCCTTTACAGAAAAGCCTTTCATATCCCCCAATCTAGAGCAATAATTTTCAACCCCGAAAATCCACCTGAGGGACTTTTTTAAGTGGCTGCATAGCTGTGTGTATTCTGTTAAATTTTTGCCTTCCCAAGAATTGTGATAAGTAGCCAGCAAGAAGATCTGCTGATTTAGGGAGGAAGTGTCTCTTCTTAAGAACTTAGGAGAGGACTTCAGTCTGGAACATGAAAGAAGTTTTCATTAGTATTTGAGAAGGTTTTGTTCATAAGTGTTAAAACATTTCTCATTTTAATAAACAAATGAGTGACTAAGCATTCTGAGAGTATGACATTTGTTGATGTTAGAGCTGGCCCATGCCAGTTTGTGTTTGAATTCAGAATTGCAAGGAGCTGGTGTCTATTCAGTTTAGCTGGGCTTCGTTTATAAGTGGGGATGAGATAATCTATGAGGGAACATATGGAAAAAATGCTTTCAGGATGCTCTTGGAGTGCTGTTCTCAATAGGACCACCTTGAGCGCCTGCCTCTCTCCCGCTGTCTCAAGCCCCCTCAAAGTAAAGCTTCCACTTATTAAGAAAAATGATGATGGTGACTCATAGCTAAAAGTGTGCTTTTATTTTTATAAGGATGTAAATATAGTTTTTAAAAACACTTATTCTTTAGGGCAGTACTTTTCAATCTTCTGGAGATCACAGACCACTGAGAAGCTGACAAAAGTTATTCACCCTTTTGTTAGTAACCCAGATAAATGCACATAAATCCTTCTTTTTCCCCTTAATTGTTTTAACAATTTCAGTGGGCTCACCTGCATTCCTGAATCTGTGGACTATAGGTTAAGTATTTATGGTTTAAAATGAATAATCTCTTAAGTGACTTGCTTTCTTACTTGTTTCTCTATAATCAAGGGGAAACATGACTTTAAAAAACACATTATTTTCTTCCAATGATTTTTATATATATTTTTTTCTTCATTCAGTCACCCGTAGATGAGCACTTTGCTAATAACATTCCTGACTTCTGCCTCTAAGATAGGGAGCTGGAAAACTCTTAGAATGCTTGGTCATTCATTTGTTTATTAAAAGGTTTTTTAAAATTGAGATTGCATCATATGCCAGACATGTAGTAGGTGCCGGATGTGCAGATGAATGTTCCAGCTCTTGTGGGAAAGCAGGTCGTCATCTGGGGGCGGAAGCCATGTTTTGGGACTTGGATCCCATAAACGTACCCCAGTCTAACATGTTACATAACTTATTTTCTTACTTGTCTATTTCTCCCTGCTAAGATCTTTGAGGCCAGAGATCTTTTTGTCGACTTATAGTAATACCTGGTACATATTAGGTGTTCAGTTAATATTTATGGAATGAAATAATGAATTCAATACATTTTGAAGGGGTTGGAGGACTGGGAAGAGACAGGCAAACAGAAATGTAGTCCCTTTGGGGAAGGCATAGCAGGAGTATTTCTTGGGTACTTGTTGCATTGGCTGTTTGCTGGAGCAGTTCCAGCTTGTTGCTAATGTTGGTTCTCATGGAACAGATACGCTTGAAAGCTGATTGGGGATTTTCTTTACCATTATGGTAAAAGAAGCTTGTTTATGGGTGTAAGAATTTTTGTTTTGCCTTTTTTTTTTTTTTTTTGCCAGTGATTGTGAATTTATGCCTCCTTTTATGATCCTGTCAAACTGTCATTAAGCCTCATTAGTGTGCATTTAATCCATCCAGACAGCTCATGGAAAGATGGCTACTATTCAGTTTTAGAAAGAAGAATAATTAGACTACAAGCTTTGAAACAATGTTACAGTAGCTCAACAATCATTTGATTACATCCTAATTAGGAAACTTTTATGCAATTTATTCGTGAAAATACTGGCTCTGGGTCTTGGTCTTGGATAAAAGGATCTCCATTTCATGCTGCAACTGCCTGTTTTCTTCCCTTTTTGAAACTGGGGAGATAAGTACATGATTTGTCTGCTGGGAAGTAGATGGTGCCGCTTTCACCTTGTTAATAAATTTTGCAGGAATTTTCCAGTAGCGTTGGCAAGCCAGTTATAATAGTTACAGCAGACGAAAGTGGCCTCGCTCTCAGAGCTTTATAGAGCTAAGCAGAGGTCTTTCGGTTTTCCTTCTCTTCCCTTTCTGTGGCTAGATGGTTCTATGAATGCACAGCCAACGTTAATTAAGTGTTCAGGCTTTCTATTCAGAAGGGAGGAATGGACATCGAGTTTCAGATTCTTCACTGTGTGCATGGGTTTAGGGTTGGAAGCAGGGTTGTGTGGCAGGGTTGTGGGGTTAGAGATGGGGGATGTCAGTTTGGATTAGTTAACAGTTCTGAGAACCTAAATTTCCCCATTACCTCGCCTTGTCTCTTCCATTTCATCCTTGTACACTTCTACTCCCACTCCTGGCTCTTTGTTCCTGCTCAGTTGGACTTCACTGCAGAGTCCAGGCTCTGCTCTGAGGAAGAATATTTTTGCTGACAAGGGTGCTTGTGCAGAAAAACTTCATATGGATGTTTGGATCTATGTTAGCCACAGGTTTCCCTGACAACTGACTTAAGTGCACCCTCCAGACGATCCTAACATTTGACTGTAGAGTGGGGAGGGAAGGATCTAGTCCCTCTTAGTGTTTCAGGACAAGATGAAAACAAGAGAGGGAGTAAGGACAGAAAAAGTTTAAAAGAGTAGTCTGAGAAAGGAAAACATTACAGTAATGGATGAGGGGGGCAAAAAAGGAGGATTAAACTGGGGGAGGAAAGGAAGAGGCCTATGTGTGTCACTGAAAGTGACTCTGATGGGCAAAAATGACAAGAGAAGGAAGTCATTTTCTTTTCCTTAGTTATTTGTTTTTCCTCCCTAGGAATGGGAAAATTGTTGACTCCAGGAAAGTCAGTAAAGCAAAGAAGAAACTTCAGCATGTAATTAAAGCAAGATTGCTCTAGATGAATTTTGGAGTTAGAAAAAGGCCCCTAGTTAATCTGCTTTGGAGATGACAATTTTTCCTAGCCTCCTTGCTGTTTTTATAAATCTGTATATGCTTTATAGGAGACTTAATCCATATGTTTTAGCTTTATTTACACATAATAAAGATGTGGGCTGAGCACGGTGGCTCACGCCTGCAATCCCAGCACTTTGGGAGGCCGAGGCGGGTGGATTACCTGAGGTCAGGAGTTCGAGACCAGGCTAGCCAACGTGGCAAAACCCTGTCTCTACTAAAAACAAGTACAAAAATTAGCCAGGCATGGTGGCAGGCGCCTCCTGAGGCAGGACAATTGCTTAAACCCAGGAGGCGGAGGTTGCAGTGAGCTGAGATTGTGCCACTGCATGCAAGCCTGGGTGACAAGAGCGAGATTCCGTCTCAAAAAAAAAAAAAAGACTTTAAAAAGTTCCTGGGCCAAAATATTATCAAGGTCTTTCTTCCTTTGTAAATGAGAACATTTTGTTTCCCAGGTGGCAAAGGGTGCTGTGAACTTTTCAAGGATTTTCAAATTGGGGTTGTGCCTTAGGATTTGTGAGTTTTGCGTAAGTTCTGTTCTTAACAGAGTATACTTGTCATGCATTAATTTGGTGCATTTTTTTCCCCCAGTGCCTGCTGTGAGTCATTCATGGTGTGAGATTTGGGGGAAGTAAAGACAGTCCAGTAGGGGAAAGAAGAAATGTCCAAAAGTAGCTACAAGATATGGCAGAGGATAAGTACTTTGAGAGAGAGACAGAGAGAGAATGAGCGAGAAAGTGGCGGCAGCTTCAGAGGAGAGTTTATGTTCAGCTGCAGGGAATCTGGAAAGTTTCCCCAGTAAGTGCTTTGAATCAGTTTTATAATGGAGTTTGAACAGGTGGAGATGTTTTAAGAGGACATTTCGGGTATGGGAGACCATGTAATCAGAGAAACACAAAGAGGAGGTACGTGTTCTGGGAACGCAGCTCTTGTTGGAACATGGGCAAATGGCAGGAGATGAGATTGGAAAGAGATTCGGGCCAGGTGTGGGAGGTTGAGAATGCCGCTTTAGGACTTTTGCATTTACTTTTATAGGTACTGGGACCACTCATGGTTTTCAAGTAAACTGCTTCACAAAACTTAATCTGACAGCAGGATTTGCAGTAGGAAGTAGAGGAATGAAAGGCTAGGAGAGAGGTTATTTGGCAAAGTTGAAGGACATGGGAGTGAGAATGGGGAGTTCCAGGGTGGACAGCATCATTTGGTGAGGTGGAATGGGCAAAACCCGGGGACTGGTTTTGTAAGGGGTCTTGGGGAAGGTGTGATAGAGATTCAATCCTGGGACAAAATGGGTGTCAATAAAAAAAGGAAGGAACAAAGGGGTTTGGGGGAGGAGTAAGATGAGTTCAGTTTGTCACATGGTGAATTGTAGTTATCTGTTCAAGATAAGTCCATTAGACAGAGATGTAGCACTCAAACTTATAAGTGAATTGTGAATTTAGAGGTAGAAAGTATAACGTAAGGTGTAAAGACATGAGATTGGCATAAGAAAATATTTATTGGATGCTCATGATGCTACATGCTTTGGGTCTACTAGAAAGGGTATTAATGTAATTCTAGTGTATGTGGATGCTTCTTTGTGTATCCATACACTTAAAAAATATACATATTAGGCCAGGTGCTATGGCTCATGCCTATAATCCCAGCACTTTAGGAGGCCGAGGCAGGCGGATCACAAGGTCAGGAGATCGAGACCATCCTGGCAAACACGGTGAAACCCCATCTCGACTAAAAATACAAAAAAAAAGTTAGCCGGGCGAGGTGGCAGGCGCCTGTAGTCCCAACTACTCGGGAGGCTGAGGCAGGAGAATGGTGTGAACTTGGGAGGCGGTGGAGCTTGCAGTGAGCGGAGATCGCGCCACTGCACTCCAGCCTGGGCAACAGAGCGAGACTCTGTCTTAAAAAAAAAATATAAAAATAAATATATATATTAAACATAAAATTCCTATTGCATAAATATATGTAATAGTATCCCTATATGGCTGTAAAATTCTTATTATGTATATTATCTCTTTATACATCTGAGAGAAGTGAGGGTGAGAGCTTAACTTGCTCATGAGCACACAGCTAGTAAATGTGGCAATGCTTGGATTTGAACTGAGATTGACCCCCAAAGCCCTTGCTTTTCATCACTAGGAGAAGACAATAATATCCTTGAGAAACACCAAGATTTTCCTGTTAGGGGTAATAGAGGAGCCAGAAGAAACCCAGGCAGGATCAGGTCAGTGCTAGTGTCAGGGTTGTCTGGGGGCATTGTCAAGGATGCCAGACATGTCCCAGGAGATGGGCGAGTATGAGGACGGACAAGTGATGTGAGCTCATGAACCAGTGGCGTGAGTGAACTCTTTCAACAGTGACATTTCGTTATTTTTTTTGAGATGGAGTTTCACTCTTGTTGCCCAGGCTGGAGTGCAGTGGTGTGGTCTTGGCTCACTGCAATCTCTGCCTACCAGGTTCAAGTGATTCTCCTGCCTCAGCCTCCCAAGTAGCTGGGATTACAGGCGTGTGCCACCATCCCTGGCTAATTTTGTATTTTTTAGTAGAGATGGGGTTTCACCATGTTGGCCAGGCTGATCTCGAACTCCTGACCTCAAGTGATCCACCGGCCTCGGCTTCCTAAAGTACTGGGATTACAGGCGTGATCCACCACACCTGGCCTAATGATGACATTTCTGTTGAGAGCCAGAGTGGAGATCAACTTGTAAGGTGTATGTGAATGAGTGATATTCAGTGTCATTTTTTTGTTGTTGTTGTTTTTGTCATATGGCAAGAATAAAGCAGGAGGAAAATCCAGAATAGACGTGGAGGGGAAGGACAGAGCAGGACCGCTAGCAACTGAGTTTTGCATGGTTCACTGGTCACCCTCAGAGTCTCGTGACCTGTTAGCTCATGTCTGAGGTAAGGAGTTCTTTAGGGGGTGAACCTTCTCAGGAGTTGCTGAGTCTGTATAGATTGAGTCATTTATTTTAATTTTTGTGGGTACATACTAGGTGTATGTATTTATGGGGTACATGAGATATTTTGATATAGGCATGCCATGTGTAATAATCACAATGGGGGAAATGGAGTCTTCATCACCTCAAGCGTTTATCCCTTCTTTGTGTTACAAGCAATCCAATTATACTCTTTTAGTTATTTTAAAATGTATAAGAAATTATTGTTGACTTCAGTCATCCTGTTGTGCTATCAAATACTGAATTTTATTCTATCTAACTCTATTTTTGTGCCCATTAACCATCCCTGCTCCCCCTGCCACTGCTCACTACCCTCCCCTGCCTCTGGTAATCATCATTCTATTCTCTATCTTCATGAGTTAAATTGTTTTACTTTTTTGCTCCCACAAATAAGGGAGAACGTGTAAAGTTTGTCTTTCTGTGCCTGGCTTATTTCACTTAACATAATTACCTTAAGTTCCATCCATGCTGTTGTAAATGACAGGATCTCATTCTTTTTTAAGGCTGAATGGTACTCCACTGTGTGTAAGTATCACATTTTCTTTATCCATTTGTCTGTTGATAGACACTTAGGCTGCTTCCAAATCTTGACGATTGTGAGTAGTGCTGCAATAAACATGAGAGTGCAGAGACCTCTTTGATACACTGATTTTGTTTCTTTTGGGTATATACCTAGCAGTGGGATTGCTGGATCATATGGTAGCTCTGTTTTTAGTTTTCTGAGGAACCTCCCAACTATTCTCCATAGGGGTACATTGCCACCAAGAGTGTACAAGGGTTCTCTTTTCTCCGCATCTTTGCCAACATTTTTTATTGCCTGACTTTTGGATAAAAGCCATTTTAACTAGGGTGAGATGATATCTCATTGTAGTTTTGCTTTGCATTTCTCTGATGATTAGTGATGTTGAGAAACTTTTCATATACCTCATTCTTATATTTTATACACGATAATGTAGTAAAAACTCATGTTTATAATTTGACTCCCTCCTCATCTCCCCCAACTTCCTAAGGGCCCTTGAAGATTCTGAAGAGCTTGTGAAAAGCATCAAAGACCATATTAATCAGGGTGGTTTTCTTCTAATATCTGTCTTAATACTGAAAAGTTGGCAATTTATAAAGTAAGGAATATAATGTTACACTCAGAATTACTTAATATAATAACATTCAGATTAGATCTTATTGAGTGTTTTAATTGGATTTTCAAGGAGATTTGTAAAATTTGGTGCTTTGGTTGACCTAAGCTTTGTGTGGTACTTCAGTGTGCTCTGATGTTTCATTGCTTTCCTGATGATCAGGAGGTTTTTTTTCTAGTATTAGCCTGTGTTAGTCTGTTTTCAGGCTGCTGATAAAGACATACTCAAGACTGGGAAATTTACAAATGAAAGAGGTTTAATGGGCTCACAGTTCCACAGGGCTGGGGAGTCCCGCTGCACAATCATGGCAGAAGGTGAAAGGCATATCTTACATGGTGGCAGACAAGAGAACTTGTGCGGGGAAACTCCCCTTTATAAAACCATCAGATCTCATGAGACTTACTATCATGAGAATAGCACGGGAAAGACTCGCCCCCATGATTCAGTTATCTCCCACTGCGTCTCTCCCACAACATGTGGGAATTATGGGAGCCACAATTCAAGATGAGATCTGGGTGAGGACACAGCCAAACCATATCATAGCCTTTATGTATTATAGTTTTTGTGGATGACTTTGTGCCAAGGGAGAATTACATTTCATGTACATTAAACATTTCCTGGACAAGGATTCTTTATAACTTTGTAATAAGCATTTTAGCCATTGTAATAGGGACTGTGGTAGAATGTATCATTTTTTTGGTGTGACAGTGAAGGCCATTGTGGTGGTCTTGCTTTGTCGAAATGGCTGATGGCCTTGTACTGTCCAGAGGTGTCTTCATGGCACTTTGATTTATCCTTGTTTGCAACATGTGCTGCAAAGTCCCTGAGTAGTCTGTGTCCTCCAGTCACAGAGGAACCTAGACAGAGCAGTAGGGAGAAGGGCATATGTGTTTCCCATATGTCTTAGTCTGTATTGTGTTGCTATAACAATACTTGAGAGTGGGTAATTTTTAAGGAACAGAGATTTTATTTCTTACAGTTCCGTAAGCTGGAAAGCCCAAGGCTGATGAGCTGCATCTGCCAAGAGCCTTCTTGATGCATCGTCTCATGGCAGAAGGCAAGAGAACATGTGACAGAAGAGTGACAGAGAGAGTGCATGTGCAAGCGAGTGAGAGCCAAACTTGCTTTTCTAACGAACCACTCTCGATTACAGATCTATGCCTGAGATAACATGAATCCATTTGTGAGGGCAGAGACGTCATGACCTAATGACCTCTTAAAGCTCACATCTCTCAACACTATTACACTGAGGATTACGTTTTCAACATATGTACTCTGGGGGACGCAGTCAGACCATAGCAGTGTCCAGTGTAATCACCAGAATAATAAGTTACATGCACATATAGAGGAGTATCGCACTGCTTTGTTTTACTCGTTAACCCTGCAACCAACTTTATGACCTGCATCTACCTCTCTTTGCCACAATCAATAGGATGCATTGGTGCTCCTAGGTTCATGGGTGTAATTGGATTCCCATTCAGTCTCAACTTGCTGCTTTCCCAGTAACAGCCACATATGGACTGTTTTTGATAAGGAGCATCCACTGCTCCATTCCTGAGGCTACAAACGCAATATACGTCCTATCCCTCTTCTGTGGGTTGGTCTCTGTCATTCTTTAATATATAAAGAGACTGAGTGAGAGTAGTATCCAAACCATTTTCCTTCAAGTGCAAGAGTCTTCCAGTCTTACAGCATGCTTGCCATTTAATGGGAAAAAGAAATCTCTTAAACATCTAGCCAAAAATGCTTCTTGATTTAGCTTTGCTGGCACTGGGTTGCTAGGCAGCACTAGTTTTTATGTGAGCGAAAAATAAATGTCTTAAACAACAACAATAGCAGCAGCAGTAATAAAGCTGCAAAGTTTCTAAAAGGTTTGTGTCTGCCGGAGTATTGACTGTTCAGTGTAGAAGTCAAAACCCCATAGCAAGAATATTTGACAAATTTTCAGACTCCCCCCCACCGCCAGTTTTCATGAATGTTGACTTATTTGGCATTGCTATGAAAATGTTACTGTTGTGTGTGTGTGTGTGTGTGTGTGTGTGTTTCCCTTCTCAGCAGGGCTTTGCATTTTCTGGAGTGTTTAAAAGGAGACTTTAAAAGCACAGGAAACTTTCTGTCTTCCTTTCTCTTTCCTTTAAGGAGAGAAGGGAAATAATAATGACATTGTCTTCCTTATTCTGTTTTTCTTTAGCTGTGGCATTGGAAGCTTCTGCTGTCATGTGGCTCTGTAATGGTAGATTGTATTTTCCCTTGGGACCAGAGTGGTTTGATAAGAGCAAATTGAGGAGAGAGTCATTCTGCATCATTTTGGTGCCCAGTGTAGACAAAGCACTGGGAAATTGAAGGGCTCCAGTGTAAAGGATGCATAGATTTATTCTTTGTTGTCTAAGAAAGCATACTGAGTACAAGTGAACAGTCCTTGCCAGGAGGTGAGTTTTTGATTCAGTAGAAGGAAGAACTTCATAATATTTATAATAATGAGAACATGTTCATGTTAGGGATGGGATTGAGGTGGAAGAAAGCTAGCAGGCCTCTGAGGTCCTGCCCACTCTGAAATTTTCTGCCCAAGTGTCTGAAGATGTGGAGCTGCAAAGACAGCTCCTCGGAGCCCAGCTCAATGCTTAGAACTTGGCATTCGATCAGTATTTGCAGAATAAAGTATGGTGATGAAGAATATGACCCTTTTCTTCATTGCGTTTTTAGGTTGTTTATATTCCCAGGAACACAAAGAGTACGTGGAAGGGAAGATAGGAAGGAAAGAATGAGAGGGCGAGTGTGCTGGCGTATGTGTAGGTTGGCTCCAGGGCAGGCACCATCAAGGCCTTTTCTTGAGGGGAGAGGGTAGTGTGGGCTATATAGGGGCTTGAGTTTTTGCCTTAAGCTAGTGCTCTCCTTTTTTTTTTTGTTTGTAAAGTAAAGCTTTTAGAGTTGTCTCTCTTGTATCTCTCAAGATAAAATGAGGAGCAATAGTAATTATAATAGCTAACATTGATTGAAAGATGATTGTGTGCCAGGCACTAGGCTGGGCTCCTTATATGACATTTAATTGAAACATTCCATAGACAGTATAGTATAATGTGGCACAGTGGGCTCTAAAATGGAATTCCTTGAGTTGAAATCTCAGCTCCACCCACCTGTGTGAATTTTTTTACCCATTTTTATTTTAGATTTGGGGGTACAGGTACAGGTTTGTTACAGGGATATATTATGTGGCGTTGAAGTTGGAGCTTCGATCCTGTCACCCAGATGGTGAGCATAGTACTCAATAGGAAGTTTTCCCACCCTTTCTCTTCTCTCTCTCTGTCTCCCTCTCTCCTTTTAGAGTCTCCAGTGTCTATTACTTTTATCTTTATGTCTCTGTAAACCCAAGATTTAGCTTCCACTTACATTTGAGAACATATAGTGTTTGTTTTTCTGTTTCTGTGTTAGTTCACTTAGGATAGCAACTTCTGGCTGCATCCATGTTGCTGCAAAGGACATAATTTTTTTTTTAAATTTATGGCTGCACAGTATTCCATGGTGTGTATGTACCACGTTTTCTTTATCCAGTCCACCACTGACGGGCACTCTGTTGATTCCATGTCTTTGTTGTGAATAATGCTGCGATGAACATACAAGTACTACATGTGTCTTTTTGGTGGAATGATTTATTCATTTATTTTTTTGGATATATACCCATTAATGGGATTGCTGGGTCAAATGGTAGTTCTATTTTTAGTTCTTTGAGAAGTGTCCAACTGCTTTCCACAGGGCCTGAGCTAATTTGCATTCCCACCAACAGTGTATAAGCATTCCCTCTTTTTCCCACAACCTCACCAGCATCTTATTTTTTGGTTTTTTAATAATTGCCATTCTGACTGGTGTGAGATGGCAATATGGTTTGGCTCTGTGTCCCCGCTCCAATCTCATGTTGAATTGTAATTCCCAGTGTTGAGGGAGGGACTTGGTGGGAGGTGATTGGATAATGGGGGTGGATTTTCCCCATGCTGTTCATGTGATAGTGAATTTTTCTGAGATCTGGTGGTTTGAAAGTGTGTGGCACTTCCCGCCTTGCTTGCTCACTCTCTCCTGCTCCACCCCAGTAAGATGTACTGGCTTTTCCTTCGCCTTCCACCATGATTGTAAGTTTCCTGAGGCCTCCCAGCCATGCTTCATGTACAGCCTGTGGAACTGTGAGTCAATTAAGCCCCCTTTCTTCATAAATTACCCAGTCTCAGGTAGTTCTTTACAGCAGTGTGAGAATGGCCTAATACAGATTGTATCTCATTGCGGTTTCAGTTTGCATTTCTGTGAAGATTAATGATATTGAACATTTTTTTCATATGTTTTTTGACCATTTGTATGTCTTCTTTTGAGATGTGTCTTTTCATGTCTCTTGCCCTCTTTTTAATGGGGCTGTTTTTTCTTAATTGTTCGTTTAAGTTCCTTATAGATTCTGGAAATTAGTCCATTGTCAGATGCATAGTTTGCAAATATTTTCTCCTATTTTGTAGATTGTCCGTTTCCTCTGTTGAGAGTTTCTTTTGCTGTGCAGAAGCCCTTTAGATTAAGTCCCATTTGTCTATTTTTGATTTTTGCTTTTGGGGTCTTCATAGATTCTTGGACTAGGCGACTGTCTAGAAGAGTATTTCCTAGGTTTTCTAGAATTTTTATAGTTTGAGGTCTTACATTCCAGTCTTGACTCCATCTTGAGTTAATTTATTGTATATGGTGAGAGGTAGTAGTCTAGTTTCATTCTGCTGCATATAATTAGCCAAATTTCTCAGCACCATTTATTGAATAGGACGTCCTTCCCCCCTTGTTTTTTGTCAACTGTGTCAAAGATGACCTAGTTGTAGGTGTACGGCTTTATTTCAGGGGTCTCTGTTCTGTTCCATTGGTCTCTATGTCTATTTTTTGTGCCCATACTATCCTGTTTTGGATATTGTAGCCTTGTAGTATTGTTTGAAGCTGTCTTTGTTCTTTTTGCTTAGGATTGCCTTGACTGTTGAGGCTTTTTTTTTTTCTTTCATTCCATATGAATTTTAGAAAAGTTTTCTAATTCTCTGAACAATGACGTTGGCAATTTGATAGAAATGTTGAATCTGTGGATTGCTTTTGGCAGTATGGAGATTTTAATGATACTGATTCTTCCAACCTATGTGCATGGAATGCTTTTCCATTTATTTGTATTGGCTGTGATATCTTTCAGCTGTGTTTTGTAGTTCTTCTCATGGACATCATTCATTTTCTTGGTTAAATATATTCCTAGGTTTTTGTGTGGGTGTGTGGCTATTGTAAATGGGATGCAGTCTTGATTTGCTTCTCAGCTCAGATGTTATTGATGTAAAGAAATGTTGCTGATTTTTGTATGTTGATTTATATCCCGAAACTCTGCTGAAGTTGTTAATCAGTAGTCTTTTGGCAGCTTCTTTAGGGTTTCCCAGGTAGAGAATCATATTGTCAGTGGAGAGAGATAATTTGACTTCATCTTTTCCTATTTGGAATGCCTTTTCTTTCTCTTGCTTGATTGCTCTGCATAGGACTTCTAGTACTATGTTGAATAGGAATGATGAGAGTGGACATCCTTGTCTTGTTCTAGTTCTTAAGGAAAATGCTTCCAGCTTTTACTCATTCAGTATGGTGCTGACTATGGGTTCATCATAAATGGCTTTTATTATTTTGAAGTATCTTCTTTCAATGCCTAGTTTGTTTTTTCTTTTTATCATAAAGGCATATTGGATTTTATCAAATGCTTTTTCTGCGTCTATTGAGATGACCATATAGTTTTTGTTTTTAATTCTGTTTATGTGGTAAATCACATTTATTGATTTGGGTAGATGAACCACTGTTACATCCCAGGAATAAGGCCTACTTGATCATGGCAAATTAACTTTCTGATATGCTGCTGGATTTGGTTTACTAGTATTTTGTTGAGGATTTGCATCTGTGTTCATTGGAGATGTTGGCATGTAGTTTTTTGTTGTTGTTTTGTCTTTTCCAGCTTTTAGTGTTGGGATGATACTGGTTTCAAAGACAGGGTTTGGAAGGGATCCCTCCTCCTCTATTTTTTGGAATCCTTTCAGTAGGATTGGTACCAGTTCCTTTTTGTAGGCCTGGTAGAATCTGGCTGTGAATCCATCTGGTCCAGGGCTTTTCTTGGTTGGTAGGTTTTTAAAATTACTGATTAAAATTCATTACTCCATTATTGGTCTGTTCAGGATTTCTCTTTCTTCTTGATTCAATTTTGGGAAGTTATGTGGTTCTGTGTTTGCAGGAATTTGTCTGCTTCCTCTAGATTTTCTAATCTGTGTGCATAGAGATCTTCATAGTCGTCTCTGGGAATCTTTTTTATTTCTGTAGGATCAGTTGTTATGTCACCTTTGTTATTTCTGATTGTGCTTATTTGGATCTTCTCTCCTTTCCTTTGTTAATCTAGCTAGCAGCCTATCAATCTTGTTTATCCTTTCAGAGAACCAACTTTTCATTTCATTGATCTTTAGTATGGTTTTTTTGGGTCTTGGTTTCATTTAGTTCTGCTCTGATTTTAGTTATTTTCTTTTGCTAACTTTGGGTTTAGTTCTTGTTTTTCTGGTTTCTTTAGGTACAAGGTTAGGTTGTTAATTTGAGATCTTTCTACTTGATGTCGGTGTTTTGTGCTGTAACCGTTCCTCTTAACATTGCTTTTGCTGTATCACAGATATTTTGGTATGTTATGTCTCCATTTTTGTTTGTTTCAAAGAAGTTTTTCATTTCTGCCTTAATTTTGTTTACCCAAAAGTCATTCAGGAGTTAAGTTGTTTAGTTTCCATGTATTTGTGTGTTTTTTTGAGTTGCTCTTGGTATTAATTTCTATTTTTATTCCATTGTGGTCTGAGAAGATCCTTGGTATGATTTCAATTTTTAAAATATATATTGAGACTTGCTTTATGATTGAGCATGTGTTCAGTATTTGAGAATGTTACATGTGTAGATGAGGAGAATGACTATTCTGTGGTTGTTGGGTATTCTGTAGATGTCTGTTAGGTCCAGTTAGCCAAGTGTTGAATTTAAGTTCAGAATTTCTTTGTTCATTTTCTGCCTCTGTGCTGTGTCTCGTGCCATCAGTGAGGTGTTGAAGTCTCCTCCTATTATTATGTGGCTGTCAAAGTATTCTCTTAGGTCTAGAAGTAATTGTTTTATAAATCTGGGTGTGCCAGTGTTGGGTGCAAATATATTTAGAATAGTTAAATCTTCTTGCTGAATTTAACCCTTTATCATTATGTAATGCTCTTATTTGTCCTATTTTACTGTTGTGGGTTCAAAGTCTATATTTTCTGATATATATAAGAGTAGGGACATCTGTTCTTTTTTGATTCCATTTGTGTGACGATTTTCCTCTGTCCTTTTACTTTGAGCCTAG
Organism: Colobus angolensis palliatus; assembly: GCF_000951035.1. Taxonomy (NCBI): domain Eukaryota; kingdom Metazoa; phylum Chordata; class Mammalia; order Primates; family Cercopithecidae; genus Colobus; species Colobus angolensis. Next base: position 5,092,636 of record NW_012112142.1, on the reverse strand, counting down.
GGCTGTGATTACATGTGAGATGGGTCTTTTGCAAACAGCAGAAGGACGGATCTTGGTTTTAAAATTCAGTTTGCTGGTGGCTCAGGCCTGTAATCCCAGCACTTTGGGAGGCCGAGACGGGCGGATCACGAGGTCAGGAGATCGAAACCATCCTGGCTAACACGGTGAAACCCCGTCTCTACTAAAAATACAAAAAAATTAGCCGGGCGAGGCGGTGGGCGCCTGTAGTCCCAGCTACTCGGGAGGCTGAGGCAGGAGAATGGCGTGAACCCGGGAGGTGGAGCTTGCAGTGACCTGAGATCCGGCCACTGCACTCCAGCCTGGGGGCAGAGCGAGACTCTGTCTCAAAAAAAAAAAAAAAAAAAAAAAATTCAGTTTGCCACTCTATGTCTTTTATTTTTAATCTTTCTTTTGAAAGGTGGGGTTTTGCTCCATCAGTCATGCTGGAAGTGCATGGGTATGAGTATGGGTCACTGCAACTTTTTCTTCTCAGGCTCAAGTGATCCCTTTGCCTCAGCCCCAGTCTATTCTGGTTTATAAAGTTTCTACTGTGAAGTCAGCTGTCAGTCTGATGGGTTTCTTTTTATAGGTAAATGATCCTTTTCTGTAGTTGCCTTTAAGATTTTTTCTTTTGCATTGATCTTGGAAAGTCTGATGACTATGTGCCTTGGACTCAGACGTCTTGTGTAGTATCTCACAGGAGTTCCCTGGGTTTCTTTTCTTTTCTTTTTTTTTTTCTTTTTGAGACAGGGTCTCACTCTGTCGCCTAGGCTGGAGTGCAGTGGTGCAATCATGGCTCACTGCAGCCTTGACCTCCTCCCAGGCTCAGACAATCCTCCCGTCTCAGCCTCCCGAGACTGTAGCTGGGACTACAGGTGTGTGCCACCACACCCAGCTAAATCTTTTTTGTTTTTTTTTTGTATTTTGTGTTGAGATGGGGTCTCCCTATGTTGCCCAGGCTGGTCTCGAACTCCTTGGCTCAAGCGGTCCTCCTGCCTCGGCATCCCAAAGTGTTGGGATTACAAGTGTGAGCCAGCCACCACAGCCAGCCTGTATTTCTTATATCTGCTTTTTAACCTTTCTAGCAAGATTGGGGAAATTTTCCTGAATTTTATCGCCAAATATGTTTTCCAAGTTGCTTATTTTCTCTTCTTTTCTCTCAGGAATGCCAGTAAGGTATATATTTGGTTGTTTTACATAATCTTGTATTTCTCAAATATTCTCTTTCCTTTTTTTTCTTTGGAGACAGAGTCTCACTCTCACCCAGGCTGGAGTGCAGTGGTATAATCACGGCTCATTGCAGCCTCGACTTTCTGGATTCAGGTGATTCTTCTGCCTCAGCCTTCCTAGTAGCTGGACTCCAGGTGCGCATGACCATGCCCTGCTAAGTTTTTGCATTTTTTTGTAGAGATGGGGTCTCACTATGTTGCCTAGGCTGGTCTTGAACTCTTGGGCTTAAAAGATCCACCCACCTTGGCCTCACAAAGTGCTGGGATTACAGGCACGAGCCACTGTTTCCGGCTGCTTTGTTCATTTTGTAAAAAAAATTTTTTTTTTTTAAAATTTTGTCTGACTGGGTTCATTCGAAGGACCGATTTTTGAGTTCTGAAATTCTTTCTTCTGTGTGGTCTCATCTGCCATTAAGACTTCCAACTGTATTTTGAAATTCCTGTAGTGAATTTTTCAATTCTAGAAGTTCTGTTTGGTTCCATCTTGACATAGTTACGTCATCTTTTGAATCTTGAGTCGTTTTTGTGTTGTTTCTTGTCTTGGATTTCAACTTTCTCTTTGATTTTGTTGCATTTCTTTGCTATCCATATTCTGGATTCTTTATATGTCATTTCACACATTTCATTCCTGTTAGGATCTGTTGCTGGGGAGCCAGTGGGATCCTTTGAAGGTGACAAAAGTCTGGCTTTTCCTACTGCTGGAGTTCTTATGCTGGTTTCTTCTCATTTGAAAGAACTGATTTTTTTTTTTTTTGGCTATTTTTTGGATGAGAGTTCTTGATTTTTTATTCTTTTTGCCCTTGGGGCTATTACTGTGGGGTATATTGTGTGTGATTGGCTGTGTTTCTGGGTATTTTCAGAGTTCCAAGGCTGTTTATGAGTTCCTTGGTTGCAGATAGGTTCCTGCAGTGGCTTTCTCAGATGTTGCTTATAGGGATGTAATTTTGTTTGGTCGTGGTGTTTAAGCTGCAGTCCAGTAGATGGCGCTTATGAGTAATAGCTGCCTGGGGAATGGGCAGAGGGAGGCAACAGAGAAGCAGGAAAAACACCCTCCCCCAGTGCACATTTGCCTTCAGCAGGTGGAGCCACTGGAGAAGCCCCAGGAAGCACTGTCTTTCAGCCCAAACTCTCCAGGTCCCAATAGGAGGACGCACTACCAAGTCTGCCACAGTACATTGAGTAGAGGGGCGTGGAGTGTGAGATGACCCCCTCTCCATGTTCGTTCCAGGGCTGTGGTGGTGCCACCTTTAGCAGCTAATGCCATGCCTGTGTTTCCTTTGACCCACGGGGGCCTTTGGAGGCTGTGCTCCCACTACCCATGTGGGAGGACCACACCAAGAGTTGGGTCTCCAGTTCTGGCTGTTTTTACTGGCAAGGTGTCTGTTTAAGTTCCTTGGTTATAAATAACCTTTTTGTAATGGCTTGTGAGCAGGCTCACTGCCTCCTGTAGGACAAGGGGGCAGTGGTCTCCGGAAACTTAGCTTGTTCCTGAGTGCTGTATGCTTTTGTCAAATATCTTACTGTGTTGTGCCGTTCAACCTCCAAGCCAAGAAGTGGCTTTTAGGGGTAAGAGCCAGCTGTGGCCAATACAGTTGAGTAACAGCTTGATTCTTGTTTACTGGGGAAGCTCTCTCGCCTCAGGGCCGATCTGTGGAGTGCACAGTGGTCTGAGTGCCCTGCTTCAACCTGGAGGAGGGCTTCAAGATGGGCAGGCCAGATCAGGCAGGCCCACCTACGTCCCCCAGTGGTAGGTCCGAGCATCAGCTTTGAGGGGGTAGTCCAATGGGTGGCTACTAGGCACATAGAGATGTGCCTAGGTGTGGAGCTGGGAACCTCACCTGGCCTCAACTTCTCTGCATGAGGCAGCACAGCTGCCTAATCTCATCCAGGAGAGAAAGTCCTCCAGGTGCCAGGAGGTCTGCTTGCATATGGAGCAGAGAGGGCCCTGCTGCACCAGTCTCTGCACAAGAAGGGAAGGGTAGCTCTGGCTGCAGATCTAGGCAAGTGAGTGCTCTGAATGCCTGGAGATACTCCTGGGTGTGGGAAAGAGAGGACCTCACTGTGCCACGATCTCTGCATAGGAAAGATGGGTGGCTCAGGCTGCTGATCCAGGTGAGCACGTGCTCTGAATGCATGGAAATCTGCCTGGGGGTGGAGTGAAGACCCTGCTGCACCATAATGTCAGGAGAGGAGGCTGGGCACCCAGCAGGGACACATGCAAACCAATTCCAGGTCACCAAGCTGGCTCTGTCTGCAAACCTTATTGCCCAGACAAACCATGGCTGCAGCAACTCTCCTTTTACTTCGGACCTGTGATGGGGGAGAGAACAATTCTAGTACCTACTGTTGGGTTCCTTTTTATATTTGCTGCTCAGTTTTGGCTATGGAGGCCTTTCCCCTGCTCCAGAGCAAATGCTGCAATATTTGATCCAAGACTAAATTGTGTGCATGACCACGCTGCCAAATTGCTGAAGAATGACTGCCTTGTATGAGCCTGGATTAAAAATGGCATCCCCCTGTCGTTCCTGGTTCTGAGAAAATACATGCAGCTTTTCTCAGTGTCTTTGTCTCAGCATCTGTAAGCTTCTCCCCAAGTTAGCTCCAAGGCTCAAGAGAAACAAAGTGCTCTCCCTCTGCCTGGGTTGCACAGATCCCTAGCATAAGGTAAGTGACAGAGGGAGGTCCTCTGCCTCTTACGTATTGAGGCTTCACTCACTTTTACCAGCCAGATGCCATCATGGAGGCTGTTTGCCCACCTTCTCCTCTCTGGAGTCTGGGGTGTCCTTTGCTATTGAAGTGGATTTCTCTTTTCCTTTTTTAATGAAAGCTCACAGAGTTTATCTTTTTGCACTGTTTTGCTATTTCCAAGTGGCTGAGGTATGTGGAAAGCCTGTCATCTGCCATCTTGGAAAAAAAAGTCATGACTTTTGAGGGACTTCAGTGACCTGTTTATTTCATTATCAGTTTCCTCATCTGTGAAATAAGAAAAGTGGAAATACCTCCTTGATGGAGTGGTTACAGGGATGAAGTGAGCTACTCCATGCCTCTCACCGCTGTTTCCAAATGAGACATAGAACTAAAAATGGCTGAACTGGGATTGGAACCCACTCTGTTTCCAAAGCCTGTCCCTTAGTCCCTCCAGTGTTGTTGTCTGATGAAGTATATACAAATATACACATTAATATTAAATGACTGCAATTACTTGTTTGCTTTTTGAGAAAATCAAGGGGTTAACTGATTTTTACAGCTAGAGGGTAATGACAGGAAAGCAAACTCCTCTCCCCTGGCCACCTACCCTCTCCTCATACTGCTTTTGGTGTGCTGTTTCCAGGGTGACATACACTCCACAGCCAAGACAGTCTCTCTAGGATCTTCAGACAGTGTCAGGCCTCTCTGGTTACGGTCCTCCTCCTCCTCATCTAATCACCATCAATATAATTAACATAGAATAAGAGTATGCCTCACATTTACTAAGTGCTTATATTCTGTAAAGTACATCATGATTCAGATCCTGCTCAGCAACTCTGAGAGGTAGACGTTACTTTCATCCCTGTTTTACAAATGAGGAAACTGAAGTTTAGGTGAAGAATTTTCCCAAATTCACACAATTGGTAAGTGGGATTCAGACCCAGGCTGCCTGGCTTTGGAGGTGGAATTCTTAAGCCCTAGACTGCTGCTGCTCTTTCTATTCGAAATGGCTTTAGGTAAAAAGCTTTTGTCTTCGTTGTCACCATTTAATAGGCTACACTGATCCTCAGAAACAGCAGATATGGAATTATTGTGGATTGAACTAAATCAGTGAAAACAGAATGTTTTGATATCTCAAATATATTTTCAGAAATCTAAAATTACACCAGGTAGTCTGAGTGGGGAGACATAAACTTGGAGTATCACATAATGATATATGAAAAACTAAGTTTTCTAAACTGTAAACAAATGTATTGAGAATCAGCTACATGCTTTTAGCAAAATCATTGTAATTAAGAATGATAAACTGTTCATTAATACATATACTGTTGAAGCTTCTATAATCGTATAGCTATTTACATCAGACTAGGATACTTGTTGCAGAGAAGTTTTAAAAAATGTTTTTTTCCGGAATGGTTTCTTGCTCCTTCTAGATGGGCAGGATTGGGAGAAGAGTATTTTTCTAGACTCTGGACTCATAGCCACTTTCTCTTTCTACCTTTCTCTGGGTCCCTTCTCAGTCTGTAGTGCCCTGTAGTCATTTGGTAGAAGTATTTCCTTCAGGCGACAGCTCAGCCGCACTGAGAACTGCTCACTGTGGAGGTGACCCCTCCTGCTGTGTTAGTGAGGCTTGGTGCCTGTCTTCTCTGGGTCTGCTGCTGACATAGAACTAAAGTTGCACATGAATTATCAGACTGCAATCTGAGCTGAGACAGATTCTCTCTGCTAGAAATTGGGAATTAGGATGTGGGTAGACGGAGTCAGTTACTATGAGATTGTCTCTGGGCTTTGGGGCTGAAGACACCGCTGTACTGGGTCAGATGTAGGCAGAACAGAGAAAGGCGGTGAGGGGGAGAGAACCTGGCAGCTCCTCAGGAGGGAGAAGGGGGTGGAGGTGAGAAGTGGAGACTTGCTGCCTTGACTCTTCATAGCCTCTCATTAGTAATCCAAGGCAGTCTTGAGTCCCAGCTCTTTCTACTTCCTGCTGATTCCTTTTAATAAATCTACTTTTACTTATGCCACTTTGGCAAAGTTTTGGTTGCAACCAAATCGTCTCTCCAGCAGTGTGAGAAAATACAGAGTGCAAGGCACCTGCAGTTCAATAAATTTGCAGATACATAGTTTACTCGGTGAGTTTGGTTTAACTCAGTGTAGTTTTTATTTCCTTTACTGCAGGTGTCTCCTGCCTGTCTCTGAGGCTGGCTGCTTCTTAGGCCCAGTCCTTAGGAAAACAGATGGAGCGTGTGTGTCTGGTCAACATAGTTTTGGGTGGAAACTGGCACTTTGAAGCCATTCAGACCTGAGCCTGTTGTTTGACTCCCATAATTTTATGGCTAAAACTTGTTTAACTTTTGTTTTCAGTTTCCTTTACTCAGCCCACAGTTTAAACCAGAAGTAGCTTTCCTCTGAACTTCCACTAATTTCATTTACTAGATCATGTTTTCTGAGATCTTGGTCTCTATTCTGTGCCTTGCATTCTTCCACATCTCCTGGCTGGTTGGTCCTCTGGCCTGCCGTTCATTTGGTCAGGTAGCATTTTACAGTTCCCTCCTCCATCTGACAGCCTTTTCCTCCATTTAGCTGTGAAGCTTTAGTACATTAAGATCCACTTTAAAAATGTGATGAGAGCTTTGGATTCTGTTTCCAAAAATTGAATATTTATATACACACCAAAAAGTGTATACACTGTCAGGAATTTTGGGGACCTCTCAGGTGAGGAACCTAGAAGCATGGGAAACTGAGAGCTGCAGCATGATCCATAAAAAGCTGGGGTCTAGAACATTTCTTCAGAGTCAGCCTTTGTGGCCTTTTAGTGTTGACTTTTCCCCCACGCTTCCGTGTAGGAACTGAGAGGAGAGGGGGTAAAGATGCCGCTCACCCCAGACTCATGCTTTATTCTGCCAGTGATGCTGTGTTCATTTCCTCACCTGGGGCCAGCCACCAAGGAAATGTCCTATTAAAATAATCATTCCTGAGTTTGGCCATGGAAGATATGAGCCTTACCAAAAGATGTTCTACTTAAATAATGAAAGAAACCACCTTCCATTGTTTTGGATACTCCTGATATTCAGCCTTCTGCCTGAATGAGGAGGAAAGAAATTGATTGGAGGGCAGATTAAGAAGGCACCCTGTCCTTCAGGTCAGGTCTTCATGGTGCAAACTCATTATCTCATTTGAATTCTTATGAATGTCTCCCAAATTCAAAACATTCAGAAGCACAAATGCTGCATTTAGTTAGTGATAACCAATAGGTAAGTGTTTGCACGAGTCTCAGTTCCTGCATCTTTGGAATGCAAACACTAACATCCCACCTAACTAAACATTTTGACTAATGAATGTTAGCCAGAAAATGGCTAAACTAACTAACAGTCTTAGCTCAGGCACACTGGGGCATGACAGTTCTAGTTCTACTAGACTTCAATTAATCTTCTGATTTCCAAGATAACTAAAAGTCAGAGTGGGCAACATGGCTACTTGATGAAGTGGGCCTCTACAGAGGGTCCTCCAAATAGGAGTCTTTCGATGGAATCGATCCAAATGCCCATGAGTGGTAGACTGGATAAAGAAAACGTGGTACATACACACCATGGAGTACTAAAAAGAACAAGATCATGTCCTTGGCAGCAACATGGATGGAACTGGAGGTCTATTAAGTGAACTAACATAAGAACAGAAAATTATCACATATTCTTATAAACAGGAGCCAAACATTGAGTACATATGGACACAAAAAAGGAAACAACAGACACTGGGGTCTACTTGAGGGACGAGGGAGGTTGGAGCGTGAGGATGATAAAACTGCCTATTAGAGCCTGGGCACCGTGGTGAAACCCTGTCTCTACAAAAATACAAAAAAACTAGCCTGGTTACTGCAGTGAGCCATGATCATACCACTGCACTGCAGCCTGAATGATAGAGGGAGACCCTGTCTCAATAAAAAAGAAAAACTACCTGTTGTTTCCTATGCTTTTCACCTCAGTGATAAAATAACCTATACACCAAACCCCTGTGACACACAATTTGTCTATATAACAAACCTGCATGTGTACCCCTGAACCTTAAAAAAAAGAAAAAAAAGAAAAGAAAACAAATAGCAGTCTTTCCATTAGGTCTAGGGCCTGCTTCTCTGGGTATGTTAGAGGTCCTTGGGGCCACGTCTTTGTCTGGAGATTTACTGGAAGGACTCGTGAGACTCCACATATAGTTTCACTCACAGTTAGATTGAAGGCAGCCCTGTAGTGAGAATATGCAGCCAGATCATAAGAGAAAAAGACACAGGTGGCATCTGCAGCAATCCAAATCCACATCCTGGCTTCCTCATGTTTTTTTCCCAGGAAGGGCCTTACGGCGCTTACTCTTCTCCAGCAACAAAAATGCAGCCCCAAGTGGATGATGTTTCAGTCCAGGAAAGCCCAGGTATTAGAGACTAAGTGCCCAAGGTTTTTGTTGGGAGATAGTCACATGCGCATCATTTACCTAGCGTGTACCAAAATTCTAGGCTCCCAAGAAGGCAAGGAGGTGTTCAGCATGACACCTTCCCATACACATTTTTGTACAAACAGTTTGGGCACATGGGATGCACCCTAACCATTTAGGGAATGTTTTATATCAGTTTATAGAACTGTGTACCAGCCAAGTTCCCAGATGCCAAAAAAGGTTCAAGTTTGCAGGCAGGCCTTTCTAAGGATAGCAGGCTCAGGCCTGCTGTGTTTACTCTTTTCTGCACGCTGAGTACCTTTTAACTGCTGCAGTGAGGAACTTAGGAGCAGGGATGAGGATGACATTCTGGTTCTCCTGCAAGGATGCTCTCTGTCGTTAAGATTCATAGCCTTTCCTCTTTTGCTTTGGCAGGTCTCCCCGGTCCATAGGTGAAGTGCAAATTGTCAGCCACATTCAAAAAGTGCAGGATTAACTTTAGTGTAGAGCCTGGGAATCCAGAAGAATGTGGTCATTACGGGTTAAGGAAATTACAAGCCATGCAGCCTTATGTCACTGGGTTAATTTGGCACAAGATGAAAAGTCCCTCAGAAGCGCTCCTTGTTTTAGCTTTCCAGTTGGTTGATTTCTCTTTGAGAGTGACCCTGGAGGGCAGAATCAGCTCTGCGAGCTTGCTTTCTCCTTCCACCCCTAAGCCTGATTGCATGCTGTCCCTTGGTCCCCACATTTTCTGTGGAAGCCAGGTGTTGCCACGTTTGTCCTGCTCTCTCCTGTACATCTGGCCAACCTTCCCCCTTCACACTGAGTCACACTCACCAACCCTCCCAGATCTCCTCCCTCCTCTATTTGTCAAAAAGCCTTTTATTTTGTATTTTTAAATTAAATTAAATTTTTTTTGAGATGGAGTCTCCCTCTGTCACCCAGGGTGGAGTGCAGTGGCGCTATCTCAGCTTACTGCAACCTCTGCCTCCTGGGTTCAAGCGATTCTCCTGCCTCAGCTTCCTGGGAGGCTGGGATTACAGGTGCCCACCACCACGCCCAGCTAATATTTGTATTTTTAGTAGAGATGGAGTTTCACCATGTTGGCCAGGCTGGTCTCAAACTCCTGATCTCAGGTGATCCACCAGCTTTGGCCTCCCAAAGTGCTGGGATTACAGACGTGAGCCATTGCACCTGGCCAAAAAAACCTTTTAATAAAAGTTTAAAAGAATTTCTAGCCTTCTGCCATCTAGTATTAGTGCTGTTTTCTTCCTCCCATGAGCCATCTTCAAGTCATTTAAGATGGCCATGGAAGATATGCGCCTGTACCACGGGATGTTCTACTTAAGTAATGAAAGACACCCATCATCCATTGTTTTGAGATGCTCTGGTATTCAGCCTTCTGCCTGAATGAAGAAAAAAGAAAGAAAAAGAAACTGATTGGAGGGCATATTGAAGAAGGCACCTCTGTCCTTCAGGACGTTATTAGTCATTAGTCATTACTTCTTCCTATGCAGATATTTGTGGAATTACCTTCTTTCTAATATCTTACCTATGCATACTGAGAGCACCCCCTAATTCATCATGATTTGGGAACAGGGTTTGGCTTTTGCTTTTGTTTCTGTCTTGTTCTTTCTTGACCAGATAGTGATGAATTCTTTTGATTGTCATGCAGTATTGTGTAAGTTTTTCTTGATAAGACAGAGATACATTTATCTAGAATTCTAGAGCAGAGTCAAACCTGATCACTGGAAGCTGTAAAGATCTGTACTCTGCCTGGAATTTGCTTCAAAATAATTTTAAGGGTGGGAATGTAGATGAACTAAGATTGGTCATGAGTTAGTAATTGATTTGGCTAGCTGATGTTATACGCAGAAGTTCATTATATTATTCTTTTTCCTTGCATGTATATCTGAAATTATTCATAACAATAATTAAATGACCTGATACTTGTTGCTAGCATCGTTGTATACAATTATTAATTTATTCAGCAAACATTTATTAAGCTGCTATGTGAACAGGTGCAAAAGATTAAAAAAGCATGTCATGCTTTCTAGAAGTCCAGTATTTAGTGAGAAAGTCAGCAGCACAACTGTGATACAGTAGAAACCCAGTAGCATGGTCTGGAGATCATTTGAGTTTGGACCTACAAGGAGCCTGTCATTTTCTTTGTTCAAAGCCAGGTTAACACCGTTTCTGCAACTTTAAGACTTAATGTACTAAGCATTTCTTTGTGAGTCAACATAGTTGTTTATTCAGAAGATTTACCTATTCCATTCACAGTAGTAGGCCTGCAGAGGATATGATGGATACAATTATAAAATACAAAATTATTTTTCCTAAGCATTCTAGTCTGTTTAGGGGAGAAGGTAGGCACTAAAGGCTCAATGAGCAGCTGATGTTTCAGACATGGGCAAGCTCTAGTTCATGCAAACCTTGAATCAACAGCCAACCCTGAAAGGATAGATAGTATTGATGTATCTGTAGTTTACAGATCAATGCAAGAAACTGAAGCTTGGAGAGTTGAAATTAACTTGCCCAAGGTCACACAGCTTGCTTTATTCATTTATAGCCTGCCTTCTTCCAAAAGGGATTTCGGGCAGCTAAGCCACACAGTTAGAGTTCCTTGTGGTCTTTCTACTGTCCCAAGAAAAACAAGGCTGTATTTTTTTCTTTTTGAGCTTAAATGATGCATAGTGTTTCAGTCAACATTACTACATGGATGGCTTCAAGTTTAAATTGCACAAAAGTGCTTATGTATGTCTCTGTTGGAATGTGTGGGAGTAAGAAAGGAAATCCCTGTATTTGATTTCATAAAGTCATGAGCTTTATATAGTTGCTTGAGCCACACATGCTGGTGCCTGGCTGCGTGCACAAGAAAGTTCTTGTTAATCCTTGCACAGCTGGCGCGGTGTTTGTCATCATTATTACTTATTCTTAATTACCAAAAGTGCACATGGGCTACAGATTTTAGCCTGTGCCAAACTAAATCTCTAAAGTAGTTGGTTTAATAGGTTATGGGGAAGATTTATAATCCTTTGTGAATGATAGTAATTCTGTATATGTTCATATAAAGAAACAGTTGACATCAGAAACTCAAAATGTGGATCATAATCTCAATGTTATTCTCAATATCCATCTCCTGTACTCTTTAATTTGTTGCTGAATCAACATTGCTTTATAAATAGATTGAAAATGGAATTTATTTGTAGGTTATCCCATTTTTAGGCAATTGTCTGTCTTTCCCTGCCCCAACAATAAGTAAAAGTTGAAACTTTCTCCTCGGGAAGGCTTCAAATACTTGATTTCTGTGGAATGTCATTTATGTTTAGGTGGAAATGGGGGGAAATGACCACTAAGAGGATTAGTCATTATTTTCATAGTTTGATGAAGGAATTAGGTCATTTGTGCTTAATGTGCTAATAAGCACAGAGTAAGCTGTACTTATTGATGGATCGATGTGGAAAGGTCCTCTGCATGAGAATTGTTTCTTGTGTGTAATCGTATTATTCTGTGGTTCCTGCAGAACTGTGTTTCTAGGGCCACAGATCCGCAGTGTAACTTTTTTGGAAGTCTATGTGTTTTTATCCACATTCTGTGTAACTTAAAACTCTTTTATTTGTCTTTCATTCTCCATTGCTACCCATTCTTGGCAGCCTTCCCATTCATTCCTCTAGGTCAGTGATAACCAGTTTTTATGTTTCACACCCTTTTGAGGATTCAATGAAAGATAATAATCCCACTTTCTGAAAGCATACCAATGTGTATATACCATTCACATATGATTTAAGGGCACACAGTAACTCCAAAGTCTATGAATAGACCTGGTTAGAAACCCTTGCTCTAGGTGAAAACAGAAAGGGTGATATTAAAATACTGTAATAAAAATATGTGATCTACTTACAGTGTGGAGTGTGGGAGGAGTAGGGAAACTTATCAAGTTAGAACTTGCCACATATTACAGTATATTACATTTTCCTTATGTATTTACCGGTATTATTTCTTGTCTACTTATTATCTAAAACAGAATCTCAAAAATGTTTTAAGATGACATAGTAAAGACAGATTTGTCAGCCTTACAATATAGACCACCAGTAGGTTAGAAGAAGAAGAAGAAGAAGAAGAAGAAAAAAAAAACCTGTTATCAGTCGAACAGAGACAAAGGCTAGAGACCAGCAAACAAAATTTCCAAAAATTTGCGTGGTCCATCTCTTTTATACTCCCAACTTGACCTTCCACGGTATGTGTGAAATACTCAAAAAGCTCTTCTTTAGAAATAGGTGCAGGAGATGGTTTGGGCAGCTTTGGCTAAAGACTTGCAACTTCCACAAAGGTACAGGCTCCTCCTGTGATTGTTCTCCTCTCTTTTCAGAGGAAGGAGAGAATAGCTAGGATGCGGCCTCTGGGAACCTCTGTTGTAAACACCCAGAGTTAGCCATCTCCAGCAATAGACAGGAAGGCAGTCGAAAACAAAACAGCAAAATGGAAACTAAATAAAAAATGAATTGCCTCAGGAGAGGAAGGTGGGAAAGATGAACCCTGAGATAGAGGGGGGAGTTTCGTTTCCTACCCTCATAACTTCCAGTGTGATTGTCTTAACGTGACCATCTCATACTCTGTCCATCTTGTGCCTTGAGAATGATAGGAAGTGGTTGATAAACTGGCCCAGACTGGCCATCTGAGACTGAGACTCCCTGGGTGACTGGAGGACCAGAGCTTCTGTTGGAATCATGTACAGCCCAGTCAGGGGAATGAACACAGCTCGAGGTGTGTTATTAAAACCACAGTGATGAGGGCAGTGACCAGGCTGCATAGATGCCTGGCTGAATCCTCATCCTCCCTGTACCCATTTGTTATGGACTAAATTGTGACCCCTCCCAAAATTCATATGTTGAAGCCCTAACTTTAACCAGTGTAACTGTATTCGAAGGTAGGGTCTTGAAGGAAGTAATTAGGTGAAATGAGGTCATGAAGGTGGGGTCCTAACCCTATAGGCCCGGTGTCCTTAAGAGGCACATGCACAGAGCAAAGGCCATGTTGTGAGGAAACAGGGAGAAGCAGCCATCCGCAAGCCAAGGAGGGAGGCCTCAGGAGAAGCTAGCCCTGCCAGCACCATGGTGTTGGACTTGCAGCCTCCAGAAGTGTGAGAAGATAAATTTCTGTTGTTACCCTGTCTATGGTTTTCTGTCATAGCAGCCCCAGCCGACTAATAACCATTCTCTCAGGAGACAGAACACTAAGCAGGCAAAACTGTAGTGCATGGAAGAGCAACACAGATATCCAGAACGTGGGAAGAGATTCAAGAAGTTATCACCCCTGGTGTAGTGGTGTGAATAAAGAGTGTTAACAAAGCTGTCCACTTAAAACATTTATATAATTGAAATTAACCAACCAAAATACCCAGTGTGGAGTCCACAAATGTATTGCAGCAGGAGGGAAAAGTGTAAACTGTACATCAATAATCTATTTTGGAAGAAATACTGATCTAAGAGAAGAAATGAACTTACTAAAATTAATCTCTATAGAACTAAGTATTGAGTAAAATGGGAATTCAAAAATAAAGTAACTAAATCTGATTCTTTTAAGGAGCTTGCTAAGATAACAGACATCCAAAACAACATTTCAAAACAAATGAACAATTTCAAAATGGAAATGAGTAGAATCAAAAGTTACAAAATGATCATGGTTGATGAAATAGTCACAATGAATGAAAGGAGAAAGACAGATAAGAGAAGACGGAGAAAGCAGTAGATGTAGAGGACAAAGATGGCCCATCAGAAGGCATCAAGGCAGGTACAGAACCAGACATGTAGAACAGAAATAATTTTAATGGTAAAACAAGAGAATTTTCTTTTTTCTGAATCAAAGAATAACTTAACCTGGTCAAATAATCCACTAAATTTCAAGAAAGATTAATTCTGAGGTTGATAAGTCTTGAGTATCAATTTCTGGCCACAAAGGAAAATGTCAAATTTTAAAAGGCAGAAATAATATCACTTTTTTCCTGATCCATAATACTTCTCAAATTTAGGAATTACCAACAGTAATAATAGGAGCAAAAAAAATTAGCCCTAGTAATATGGAATTTCAAAAACCTTCATGTTTCATGGATTGAAGTAGAAACCTTAAAAATTATAGAATATCTAGAAAAAATATTACAAAAACAAGCATATCAAAACTGAAATGGCAGGGCAAAACTTACATTCTGAGAGAAGTTTATAGCCTTAAGTAACTGTATAACTGAGTCAAAAAAAAAAAAAATTCACCTACTCCCCAAATTAGAAGATAATAATACATATAAAAGCAGAAATTAATTAGAAAAGAGAAAAAAAGGTAGCGTTTATGAATACTAAATTTCGGGGGGATTGGGGAGGATAAAATAGATAAACGGTGGGCTAGTCAAGAAAAGGGGTTGGGAGAGAGGGCTTACATGTATAAAAACAAATATGGACATAATAGATACACAGTGCATATAATGTTAAAAATCTGAATGAAGTTAGTGGAATAAACTGAGAAAATTTTCAAAGAACAATCATCTATTCCCCAGAAAGCGCCACAGATATTTTCACTGCTGAATGCTTTTAAGCTCGGAAGAAACAGTTAAATCTTTGGATATTGAAACTGGTCTACACCATAGTGAAGGAAAACTGCAAATTATTTTTGTGACGTCAGCAGGACACTAATGCCAAGTCTGTGAAAGATATAAAGTTGTACATCAGTTTTACTTATCAATATTATATAGAGCTCTTAAATAATATATCAGCAAATAGCATCAATACTTTATAACGTTTCAGTTTAGGTTGGTTTCACCCCTGAAAGGGGATGATACGGAGCCACAAGCATGGCTCAGTATTTGGAAATACATTAATATATCCTATTATTAAGTGAAAGGCGAAAGTCAGCAGATTCCTAAAAGCATTTGACAAAATTTACATTAATTCCTGATATTGTACTTCAGTGAAACAGAAATTGTAGCTACTTCTTACATATATCTTAAAATTTGTATTTTAGCCCTTAATTTAGTATTCTGTTTGTCAAAATGTTTGTAATAGTGACAACATGACTATTTCTAATTAACTATTGCTCTGGAAGAACTAGACAAGAAAAGAGAAGGGAGGGAAACGAGGTGGTATTTAAAACCTGGAAGGGGAAAATTTTGTACTATCCACAGATTTGGTTGTGTACATAGAAAGCCCTGGAAAACAAATGGAAGAACTCTTATGCTAACAGTGAGAGACAGGACTAGCTGGATTTCCTAGGCCAACTAAGAATTCCTGAGCCTAGCTGGGAAGGTGACCCATTCCACCTTTAAACACAGGGCTTGCAACTTAGCTCACACCCGAGCAATCAGGTAGTAAAGAGAGCTCACTAAAATGCTAATTAGGCAAAAACAGGAGGTAAAGAAATAGCCAATCATCTATCGCCTGAGAGCACAGTGGGAAGGACACAATGATCGGGATATAAAACCAGACATTCCAGCCGGAAACAGCTACCCTCTTTGGGTCCTCTGTCTTTGTATGGGAGCTCTGTTTCCACTCGATTAAATCTTGCAACTGCACACTCTTCTGGTCCGTGTTTGTTACGGCTCGAGCTGAGCTTTCGCTCGCCATCCACCACTGCTGTTTGCTGCCATTGCAGACCCGCTGCTGACTTCCATCCCTCCGGATCCGGCAGGGTGTCTGCTGTGCTCCTGATCCAGCAAGGCCCCGTTGTCGCTCCCTATCAGGCTAAAGGCTTGCCATTGTTCCTGCACAACTGAGTGCCCGGGTTCGTCGTAAGCAAGCTAAACACTAGTGACTGGGCTCCACAGTTCTCTCCTGTGACCCACAGCTTCTAATAGAGCTATAACACTCACCGCATGGCCCAAGATGCCATTCCTTGCAATCCGTGAGGCCGAGAACCCCAGGTCAGAGAACAGGAGGCTTGCCACCATCTTGGAAGCGGCCTGTCACCATTTTGGGAGTTCTGGGAGCAAGGACTCCCTGGTAACAACGTGATTCATGAGCATGGAGGATTAAAAGGAATTATCAGAACGGATACCTTCCTTAATAAAAGAATCAGAAAATACAGTGGGAAAAATAGCTCCTATTCACAGTGTCTTTTATCTGAGTGTAAGCCTAAATCAACAAGTGAAGAACACCTATGTGAAGAAAGCTGCGAAGTTCTGCTAAGAGATGTGAGAGAAATCTCCTTGAGGGGAGGAATTACATGGTTTTCTGTACTGCTGGCAGGGGTGTGAGCTGGAACATCCTTTCTGAGAGGGTTTGGCAGTGTCCAGCAGAGCTTGAAATGCACTTAGAGCCAGGTCCAGTGGTGCATGCCTGTAATTCCAGCTACTCAGGAGACTGAGGCTGGAGGAGCCCAGGAGTCTGAATCCAGTCTGGACAATGTAGCATGACACCATCTCAAAAGTGAAAAATAGACTTAGGCTTTGAAGGCCATCTCTGTGCTATCAAGTACTAGATACTCTACAGATATTCTTTCAAAATTTTGCAGAAATGCAGAGCACCTTCAGTGCCACGTTGTCTTTTAATGCAAAAGTCAGAAACAAATAGTCTTCAATAGGCGGAAGAAACATTCTGTAGCCTTTTGAAAAGAATGAATAGATTTAAATAGTGATAGGGATTGTGGCAGACACACCCTAAGATGACCTCCAGTGACCCAGGCCCTTGTGTGCAAGTACCTGTAACTTGATTCTACCCAGTAGAATACAGCAGAGGTAAATCTTTTATTATATGAGATTGTCTTAGACCAGAGAGAGAAAGTCTCCCATTTGCTTTGAAGTAATCAACCACGTGAACTGTCTCTGGAGAGGGCTATGTGGCAGGGAATTGCAGACAGCCTCTAGGAACTGAGGCAGCCTCCGGCCCATAGTCAGCAAAAGCTACAGCCTTTAGTCCTGCAACTGCAAGGAAATGAATTTTGCCAACAACCTGAATGAGCTTGGAAGCAGATTGATCCCCAGTCCAGCCTCCAGAATACAGCTTGGCTGACACCTTGATTATAGCTTTGTGGATTGAGGACCTCTAGAGCGGAGGACACAGTTTAGCTGTGCTTAGCCTCTGGACCCATGGGAACTTTGAGATCATTGATAGCTTCCTTATATAAAGCATGAGTCAGAAAATATAATAAGAGTAAGCATTATTGTTTTCAGCTGCTGAGATTATGCTAATTTGTTGCACAGCAGTAGAAAACTAATACACTGAAAAATGGAACCATCTCCAAGACACTGGTATCCTGTCTCACTCTGCATTTAATTAAAAAAAGAATCTCATGCCACTTGCTGGTCCGAGTTGCTCTTCATACCCTCACTTATTACACTCCAGGCACACTGGCCTATTTGGTATTCCTGGAACATGCCAGGCACATTTATGGCTCAGGGTCTTTGCACTTATTTGTTTATTCCCAGTGTCTATAACGCTGCATGTCCAATATTAGACATTCAGTTAGTGTGTGAATAAATAATAAATATTTAAGTGTGGAACCGTATCTACTAGGATCCCTTGTGTATTCATATACATGTATAAGCTGGGTGTGCTGGCTCATGCCTGCAATCTAAGCACTTTGAGGGCTTGAGGCAGGAGGACCACTTGAGCCCAGGAGTTTGAGATCACCCTGGGCAACATAGCGAGACCCCATCTCTGTTTAAAAAACATACATAGAAATATATGGGAGAAGGAAGGCTTGAGTAGTGAATTTTACAATATTCTGTGTGTATCAGTATTATCAATTATTATGGCCCTTTTGTGGTTTTCTTCTTTGACTAAAAAGCCAATTAAATGGCTATTAAAATGTATATTAGTTAAAAAACAAATATTCTAGTTCTGTATCTCAGAGTGTAGAAATATGTCAATTTGATTAATCTGTTGGGTAAAACAAAGTTGCTGGAGGGACCAGGTTTTAATTTGAAGAAACTTTAAACAATGGATCTGATTCTTTGAGTTTGTACTCCTTACATTCTTATGTCCTTTCTCTCTCATGATTGAGGTTCTTGTGTCTTGTCCTTCGATGACAAAAACTTGAAGCAATGAGAGAAGTATTTATAGGTATATGATCTATTTAATGTATTATGTTAATTGTGAAGCATTTATATGTTGAAGTTACTTTGGGAATGATTATTTTGCTCATGCAAATTACCGTCTCATTACACAATATTAGGTGAAAGAAAGAAATACACGACGTGTCTCTTAGTGCAGATTAAAAGTGGCCACAAATTTCTTTCCCACTCCTTCCACAGAGATGTGGGGGTCTAAGTATCTCTTTCCCTTAAACCTGGGTACAACCTGAGACTGTTTTGATCATTATGCTATGGCAGGAGTGACTCTTAATTAAGGCCCGAACACTGGCAGCTACCACTTCTTTCTTCCTGGAACGCTCTTTCTGGAGGAAGCCAGCTGCTGTGTTAAAAGTTCCGCCACCCTGGGCCTGCCAAGCGTTGAGGAAGCCCATGCTCGCCGTGTATAGAGGCTACAGAGATGGGGAGAGATGCCTGGCCGGCCCTAGCTGTTCCAGCTTTCCCATCCAGGCACTGGACATGTGAAAAAATGTCTTGGTCATCCCAGACCTTAGCAGACATGATGTGGGGAAAATGGAGGCATCCAGCTGACAACCAAAACGGTGGACACATCAAATATGTGACCCTTGTCAGCCTGTTGCAGCTATTTCCAGTCTTTTGCCCGACCCCAGTAGAGTTTGATGATTGTTGCTGTGCCATGCCCACATCCCCAAGCCAGCATATTCTGAGTGTAATAATATGGTGGTGGTCTGCCACTGTGGAGCATTAGAGAGCTCTTTCTTCAGCATACAGAAGCTATGTCCCCCAGTTTCACTGAAAGTGAATTTTGGTTTTGTCAATTTGATTTCCCTGTTGACTTCCAGAGGAGAGTACTTTTAAGGGGAAAAAAGGGAACATTTTTAAAAGATTATGTGTTAAAGAAGAATAACCATGTTATCTGCATCTTTTCATGTGATAAAAAACTGGCAGTGAAAATGCAGTGAGAATCTGACAGGTGATTAGTTACCCTCTCTTCATATTGTCTCACCCTATCAACAGCGTTTGGGAGAGTCAGCTCCATGGCTAAGATTTCCATGCACCTTCTCTTCCTACCCATCAGCCCTCCCCAGCACGCATGCTTTGCTTATCAATGGACCTTTGTGGCCTTTTTCTGAATAGCACTCAGTAGTACTGTTCTACCTGGATAGCTTTTCTTGATTTACATGTTTTTCCATAATAGGATGTAGAAAAATTAGACGAAATTGCCTGTAGGTGCGGTGGGACTTAGTAAACTTCAAGGAAGTTAATCATCATGTTTTTGAACAAAAATCTCTCTCTGTAGAAGAAGAAAAGGGTTACTGTTTAGAGAGCTAAATAAGAATGACTTTAATGCGTGTGTTTATGAAATGGTTACAGTTTATTAACCTTTTCTGTGTACTTACTATCTGACCCGCTTTTCTTTTGGAAAGAGAAAATCGGAATAAAAGGAGTATTAAGATGAGATGACTGTTACTGGTCCTCCCTGAGATGATCAGGGCAGCCCCATTGGCATGTTCACATGGTTACTCTGTGGATGTCATCAGGGAAGGAAGGGAGCCTAGATTCCAGCATGGTACATGGTGTGTTTATCAGGGATGGGGGAAGAAGAGTGTGACAGGTCAGCTTGACAGGATTGCTCAGTAGCGAGAAGTATGAGTCACTTGGCTCACATAGCTTGATGAGGGAGGATAGCTTCTGGGGACGGGTATGTGTCTTCTTCAGAGATTCGTAAGTCAGCTGTTCAAGCCCTGAATGCAGTGTGTGGACCTCTTTGGAAAGATCCCAGTCTTAACCTTGTAAAACGTTGCTGACACAGAACTCACTGTCTCCCAAGTTTACCTGCTCAAGCATTGTGTAACTGCAGCAATTCAGAAGGCTTTCCCCTCCTTACATTCAGCTGAGATATACTTTCTTCTCAACCCAAATTCTCAGTTTTAACTTCTGGGGCCAAACACAAGGTTTACAGGGTTATTCCTCTTCCACTTGATATGCTTTTGGAACTTAAAAATTGATACTGTGGCTTGCTGGGTTTCTTTCTAGTTCCTTCAGTTGCATGACTTAGCTTTGAATGTTCCTGGTCACAGTCTTTGGAGACACTTCTGTTTCTCAGTGATTCTTTTACTGCAGAACTGAAATGTAATGCCCTAGCATGTCCCAGTCAATCAGGACTGCAGTTGGGGTTAGCATCTTCCTCCTTCTGGATGTGTCCTGTGTTTGTTCATCCTGTCTAAAAGGTTAATCAGCTTGCAGTCATGGCCTGTGGTGGCCTCATTCTCGGCTTCCTGTTTATGTTGACCTTTTGCATTGCTGCTCCTGAGGCACACAGTCTCCATCGCTGGTCTTGTGCAGCTGCTTTTTAAAACATGTTGGAACTGCTTGGTAGTTTTTTCTGTTGAATCTAGTTTTGCTGGTCTGTTTGTTTCCAACCTGCTGAAAGCATCTTGGATGTACTTCTTGCTCAGGAAATCATTCAGTATCTCTCCCAGTTTCATGTCATCTGCTGATGAAGACAAAGCCAGTGCTGACAGATACTGAAATAGAGCTCCGAGACTTGCTACTAGAAATATTTTTGTAGGTTTAAAGTGGTGGATCTCAACCTTGAGCAATTTTGGCCTGAAGGGGACATCTGGTAGTGTCTAGAGACATTTTTGGTGGTACTCCTGGTGTGTATCTAGTGGGTAGAGGCCGGGGTAATGGTTGAACACCTTGCAGTGCGCAGGACAGTCCCTCCACAACAGTGACTTATCGGGCCCCAAATGCTAATAGTGCTGAGATTGAGAAGCCCTCAGCAGATTAACGTAGTTCTACTAACAGTGTCTGTTGGGTATGCTGTTCTTAATCTTGTTATTCAGAGGTATTGTATCAGCATGTAAGACTGGGTTCTCAAAGTGTGAACTGGGCTTACCTGAGACCTTTTCAGGGATCTGTGAGGTGAGAAATATTTTTCTGATAATTGCCCTTTTCACTCTCATTGTTTACGATTGTAGGGTGGTGTTTTCCAGAGGCAGTGTAACCTGTAATATTAACACATTGAATGCAGAAGGAGATAGAGAATCCGGCTGTCTACTATTAAGTCAGACATTAAAGAGATTTGCAAAATGTGGTACAATGCCCTTCTTCTCACTAAATTATTTTTGCTTTGGAAAAGTAATTGTTAGTATGTAATGGTTTAGTGTTAAATAATACATATATTTAAAAGTTTTTAATTGTTTTACTGTCAAAATCAACAGATAATCCACACGATCAAAAGTTCTTTGGGAAAAAAAACCATAAAAAGTTATTTGAGATCCTCAATACT
>NW_012112142.1:4992366-5070892 GCF_000951035.1 Colobus angolensis palliatus | reverse complement strand
CCTCCCCTCCCCTCCCCTCTCCTCTTTCTTTGAGATGGAGTCTCGCTTTGTTGCTCAGCTGGAGTGCAGTGGTGTAACATAGGCCCACTGCAAACCTCTGGTCTTCTTGGTTCAAGTGATTCTCCTGCCTCAGCCTCCTATGTAGCTGGGATTACAGGGGCACACTACCATGCCCGGCTAATTTTTGTATTTTTAGTAGAGAGAGGGTTTCACCATGTTGGCCAGGCTGGTCTCCAACTCCTGACCTCAAGTGATCTGCCCACCTCAGCTTCCCAAAGTGCGGGGATTATAGGCATGAGGCGCTGCGCCTGGCCAAGATCCTCAATAATTTATAAGAGTATAAAGAAGTCTTGAGGTAAAAAATGTTGAGATCCTCTGATCTAGGCTATATTTCTTCATTTTATGTGCAAGGATATAATGTGTTAACAATTTTAAAGGCCTTGTTAGAATGCAGATGTACGGAATTTTGATGTTTCCCAGTCTGGAAGCCCTGTACTGAAAGAAATTAATTCACATGTTTCTAGTGAACCTGTAGTAGTTTCTGGTTATCTTTTTCTACATTTCCAGATGGTCACTATTTTTTTTAAGTAATAATCTAGAGCCTAATTTGGGATCTCCATGTAGTCAGATGGACTAATAACTCAGCTTCAATTTCCTCTCCTCACTTTGTGCATAATGTTTTGTTGCAGTTAGGAACGAATTTTTGAAATTGCCTTTGGCCCTTTGAGCCGAGATTCTCTTTGGGACCTCAAGTGTTGGAAGCGTAGGTAACTTTACTCAGAATGTTGTGAAGGCTGCTTTTGTGAAACCTCAGTTTCTGTTATCTGAATAAGGAACAGTGCTGTTTCTTAGAGTGGATATATACCTTGATTCCCAAACATTTTTAATTTTTGAAATTAAATTTCCTATAGTTAACTAATCAAAACTTAATAGATGTCTGTGTTTTGGTCTTAGTTTAAGTATACAGTTTTTAGCTATGTTTTCCATTCCCCCCCACTTTTTCTTGTCATGAGGTTGGAGGGAGAATGAAGTTCTGCCCTGTGAATGAAGTAGGTGAGGAATATAGTGATTAAATGGTAGACCTGTGTTAATAACATGATGTTGGAGATTCTAGATATCTCTGGTCTGG
The DNA here is from genome assembly GCF_000951035.1 of Colobus angolensis palliatus. NCBI lineage: Eukaryota > Metazoa > Chordata > Mammalia > Primates > Cercopithecidae > Colobus > Colobus angolensis. Next base: position 5,069,763 of record NW_012112142.1, on the reverse strand, counting down.
TGTAACCCTTTTAGCTGGATCAGGAGACTGAGCTGTAGAGAAGTTAAGTTACTCTCTCAAGACCACAGTGCATTTAAATAGCAATGAACATTATGATCTTATGTCCCTTTATTAGTAAATTAGTAATAGGATTGTGTACCAGTGTTTAATCTCTTTAACCATTTGTTTTTTCATCTATGTCATTGGAATAAAACTATCAACCTTGTAGAGTTGATCGTATTATCTTGCATACCCTTTCTTTTTTTTTGTTGAAAAATTTTAGATCCACAGAAAGGTTGCAAGAATGATTAAAATAAACATTGTATACCCTATATAGTATAATTCTATTATTATTATTTTTGTTGAATAATTTGAGACTAAGTTCCTTTATATCAATTCATCCCTAAATATTTGAATACGTGTCTCCTAAAAACAAGGACAAATTCAGGAAATTTGACGTGGCCACAATACTGTTGTCTATATATCATGACTCCAAGTGTGGCCTGTAGTCCAACACATTAACATTAACTGGAAATCTGTTAGAATTGAAGACTATTGGGCTGAATCAGAATCTGCATTTGAGTAAGAACACCAGGTGATTTGTGTGTGTGTAAATGTTTGAGACGTACTGCTCTAATGGGAGTCCATATTTATATTTCCCTGTCGCCAAATGACATTTTTAATAGAAAAATTGCCCCAATCCAGGGTCATATATTGCATTTAATAATTGCCATGTCTCCTTTAATTTAGAATAGTTTCTCAGCCTTAGCCTTTCATGATATTGGCACTTCTGAAGTGTACAGGACAATTGTTTTATAAAATGATCATTAATTTGACTCTTCACAATTAGATTCAAGTTAAGTATTTTTGGGAGGTACATAGATGATGCTGATCTAAGTGCATCACATCAAGAGGCACACGACACCAGTTTGTTCCATTATTGGTGAAATTTACTTTGACCCCTTGGTTGGGTGTTATTCTGGTTATTTATCAGAACATAGCAAATCACCCCAAAATTTAGTGTTTTGAAACAACCAATCTTGTTATTTTCATGATTATACAGACAAATTCAGGCAGGGTGGGGCAAAATTTAGCTTGTCTCTGCTCCTTGATGTCTGGGGCTTCAGCTGGGAAATTTTGAATAGCTGTGGGCTGGAATCATCTGGAGGCTTCTGCACTCACATCTGGTGCCTAGGCTGGGCTGACTCACAGGCTGGGCTCCCCTGGGACTGTTGAGCACAATGCCTATATGTGGTCTCTTCATGTAGCTTGAGCTTCCTCACAGACATGGCTGCCTAAGGGCTCCAAGTGAGTGTTCCAGCAAACAAACTAGAGACCATAGGGCTGTTCATGATCGAGCATCAGAAGTCATATATAGTTCACTTTCACATTAGCTATTGATTGAAGCACTTAGGAGCCTGCACAGATTTGGGAAATCTGGGGCAGGGAGATAGACTCCACCTCTTGATGGAAAGAGTATCAAAGAATTTGTGGCCTTGTTTTAAAATTGCCACAGGTAGTGACTGCTGTATTTCCTAATTGTAAATATAGCCATTTTCTCTTTGGAATTAACTGTAATGCATCAGGAGACACCCTGAGAATACTGAAGAATCCCGTTCCTTGGCATCTTTAGCCAGTTAGTTTTAGCATTCATTGTTGGCTCCTTTATGTTTATTAGTTGGGATTTGAATTACATAAAAATCTTTATGTGCTAATCTCCCAGTAACTAAACACGTAAGAATTACAGACAGTGCTGGGTTCTTAAAATCCTTTCTTGGACAAAGATAAGCATGCATGACCCAATTTGGCAGGTGGGCCATGTCTTACTGATAGAAGTGCCAAACAGTTATTAGCTTGTCAACAGTAATACAGATGAAGGCATTCTACCTTCCTATGTGTGTGGTTCTATGGCCATTATCCTGACTATTCTGCCTCCTTCCAGTTAAGGGGATGCGCCTGACAGTATGTCATTACCTCATTTATTATGACTGCAAACATTTATGTCAAAGCTGGTCCAAGGCCTAGGTGAGGTGATACCCACTGAGAGAAATCTCCCCCTGTGCTTTTGGGACATGGCTGCTATGTCTGAGCGGCAGTGAGTTCCAAACCAGTAGGTCATCCAAGAATCTAAGCAGGAACCTTTATACTTTTTAAGGTGCAGGAGCGAGGTAAAGATTACACTTTGTCATCATATGTAAGACTTCTTAAACTGAATTGCGCAGTTCACACTGAAGGAGAGGCTGGTGCCTGACACCAGTACGTGTGACCTCCACATAGACTTAAGTTGGCAGGAGTGAGAGTGGAACAGTGTGCTGTTTGGAATGTTTTTCCAAATGTATTCTTGCAGATTTTCTTTTTTTTTTTTTTTGAGACGGAGTCTTGCTCTGTCGCCCGGCCTGGAGTGCAGTGGCCGGATCTCAGCTCACTGCAGGCTCCGCCTCCCAGGTTTACGCCATTCTCCTGCCTCAGCCTCCCAAGTAGCTGGGACTACAGGCGCCCGCCACCTCGCCCAGCTAGTTTTTTGTATTTTTTTTTTTTTAGTAGAGACGGGGTTTCACCGTGTTAGCCAGGATGGTCTCGATCTCCTGACCTCGTGATCCGCCCGTCTCGGCCTCCCAAAGTGCTGGGATTACAGGCTTGAGCCACCGCGCCCGGCCTCTTGCAGATTTTCTAAACCCTTGTTTAGAAACATTTCAATTGAATGGTTAAAATCTAACTGTGTCCTAATGTGTTTAGAAATTGAATCTTGCCCCAAAGTTTAGTCTTAATAGATATATTAAGTTGGTGCAAAAATAATTGTAAAACTCACATTTAAACTTCTGCACCAACCCATATATTGCAGAGGCCACATCCCATGTATAACCTGGGACTGAATAAATTCTAGGAACCTGAGGTCCATATATAGTTGTATTAAATATATTGACTGTTTTCTTCTTTATAATGACAAAATGTTCAAGGAAAGAAAAAAACCCTAAAGAATAGTCATCAAAATTTTATAGAAATGTTCCTGTATAGGGGATGATGGGTATCTATCTTTTTTTTTTTTTTTTTTTAAACCTTCTTTCAAGAGCTGTTTTGTGTTTGCTAACATTTCTACAAGGAATATAATGTATATTCATTATCACCTTTGTAACATGAATAAATTGTAATTTGGGAAAAAAAATGTTTATCAATTTAAAAAAAAGCAAAGTGTTCCTATAAATTGTAGAAACAGTAATTCAGTATGAAGACTGATAGCAATCCGCCCCTCCCACCTTCAGTGCAGCCTGTCCTAAAATGCCACCATTGACCACTTTCAAAACATGAATTTGCTTTAGGCATTTTATTTTTATTAGAGCTGAAATGGAAATGGAAAAAAGAAATTATTGGATTCTCTCTTAAATATGTAAGCCATTCCTGTAAATATGTGTACTTGGAATAGGTTTCACATGATTCTGATAAATATGTATACATGCCTTCAAGAGATGTGTTCTTCATTGTGACTAAAATTTGCACATTTCCTTTTGGAGAATGAATAGGTCCATGGCTTATTTTTTTCTTTCTAGGAAAAGTTACGCCTGTAATCCCAGCACTTTGGGAGGCCGAGGCGGGCGGATCATGAGGTCAGGAGATTGAGACCATCCTGGCTATCGTGGTGAAACCCCGTCTCTACTAAAAATCCAAAACATTAGCCAGGCGTGGTGGCGGGCACCTTTAGTCCCAGCTACTCTGGAGGCTGAGGCAGGAGAATGCTGTGAACCCCAGAGGCGGAGGTTGCAGTGAGCCAAGATCTCGCTGCTGCACTCCAGCCTGGGCGACAGAGTGAGACTTCGTCTCAAAAAAAAAAAAAGAAAAGTTACTGTAGTCTACCCAAATGAAATGACTAGGGGTCATGGCTTGTATTCCAAAAGAAAAATATCATTCATGTTGGAAATTTCATGAGATGATGAGTCAATTAGTTCTAAATGTGTTTACTTAAAGTTTCACCAGTGTCGTTTAAGGAAGACTCTTTTTTATCAGGGTTCTCGCTATCCCAGGGGAGCAAATCCTCTTCTTGGGGATCCTTAGGTCTTCGAGACTGCCAGTGGTACATTTACTATGTTTTGATCTTCTGTGCTGCTAGTAGGACCCAGTGATTTTTAACGGAGGGCTTGAGGCTCAGAAAGAAGGGTGAAAAGAGAGGAAAAAAGGAACTTCAAGAAGTTGTTACCAACATTGAAGGAGGAGGAAGAAGAGGAGAAAGAAAGGAATGTTGTATACGGAGTATGCCTTATTGTTGACATAGAGTATATTTTATTAATGTTAGTCTAGGCATTTATTACTGAAATGTAAACTTTTTGTTTGCATGTGAGCAAGGGACACATTGAAAAAAGGCTTTGGCTTTTTACTGAGCGAAGAGTATTTGTAGACATTTGGGTTATGAAAGTCAACATTACAGCTATATTTGGAGAAGTGTATTCTTCTGACTTCGGAAATCGTATGCTGTGTTTTCCAAATGTTTGCAGGTGCAAATTGATGAAACTGCACCTGGAGTGTTTTTAAAGATTTGCAAACCAGAAAACAACATTTTATAATTGGGGATATATGTTCACACCATGAACATAATAGTGATGCAGCTTTGGCTTAATCAGGAGGGGATCACCTGATGTAGATGGGGAGAAGGTTGATGTAGTGAAAATGTCTGTAATGCCATTTGGTTCTGAGCGTATTATCAAAGTTATTATTCCTTCTGTTGGTCTTTGTGAAATGAAACACTGGAATAAGCAGGACACTGATGTTGCATCCCTAGTTAGTGGCACTGAAGATGCCTGTGGGTGGAGTAGGTAGTTCTGGAGTGTGTTGTACTTTATAAAGTCTGATTGATAAAGATTGTCAATATGCTGAAATCTTTAATGCAAAAACCAAAGTCGGCTATGTATCACTCTATTTAGCGTATAGAGTGCTACCGAAATCAATATGGTATGTCCCACTGGAACTTGGGAAAGGGGTCTAAAAATGTTTCCTGAAATAAAACCTAAAAAAAATTTAGAAAAACAGAAACTGTACCAATTTGGTATATTTCAGAAAAGAACTTTTTTCTTCTTTTAGTTTTAGTTGTAAACCAAAGTTGTAGTTGTTTTTTGAAAAGCCGATGCTGAGTCAGGGCCTGAACCTGTGGGACAGGTGACCACTGGCAGGGGAATGTCTCCTGTTCCCTTCTTCCCTCTCTTTTCTCCTGGTGGCCTTTCTCTAGTCTCCTGTGACATGGTAGAGAGGGCCTCATACTGATAGGTCGCAGCAGGACTCCAAACAGGACCCTTCCTATGCCCTAATGTCAGCCTCTTGCATCTGTAATGCATTGGAAATCACTTTGAGGAATTTCAGCTATTCAGCAAAATCTGCCCAGAAGAGGAAGTACATGCATGAGGGGTACTTTGTTGGAAATAGAAAGAAGGGGTCAAAGCTAGGAAGACAGGAAGTAGCTGTTGGCCATGAGACCTGCTCTGGGAATAAGGCCTGACTCTGCCACTGACTAGTGGTGTGAATATGAGCAAATCTTTAACCACGGGGCCTCAGTTTGCTCAACTGTGAAATAATGGGCTTGGCCTTAGGGGTAAGTAGTATACTTTCCAGCTTCAAGATTCTGAGTTTTAATGAACCAGAACAAACATGAAACTGTAGAATATTTCCAGCCTCAAGCCTGAACCCGACTGGTATTTTACTGTCAGACCCTGTCGTCAATTCTAGTTAAATTTTCTAGAAAAGACCCATATTTAGTCATGGTGATTCAAGGACAGAGAGCTGGAAAAGGTTTTCGGTGCTCTCTCTCTGTACTGTTCACGTGGTAGCTACTGAGGTAAAGTTGTAGGTTGAAGTTCAGGTTGCCTTGGAGCGAACCTAGTCAAACAACCCCAAGGTGATCAGGGTTTGCTTAAACCTGTAGACTCCAAAGCTCAGAGTAGTATTTGGCCATTTCGTAACTGTGCTATTTTAGAAAGAAGACTGGACATTTTATTTCTGTCCCTCCTTTCTATGTTAACTTAGGAGAGCCTGCATTGATTTCTAGCTGTCTTCTGGAAATACCTCTGTCTGCTTATGGATAAGTATAGTTCTGTGAAATAAGACATCAGCACAGAGGACATACTGTGAATGGGGCTTGGTATGGCTGGGTGATGTTGGAGGCAGTGGAACACAGTGGTCAAGACATGTGCAGTGGAGTGAGGGAAGTGGGTTCAAATCTTTGTAAGTCAAGCACTTGGCATAATGTCAGGCATGTGGCAAGTACCCAGAAGTTGCAACTGTCATTATTTGAGAACATGGGAATATACAAACATAATCTTCCTGTCATAATAAAGACCAGTGAACTCGTTGGTAGAAACATCTTTCTAAAAAAGAGTTACTGGAGCTGGATGCGGTGACTCACACCTGTAAACCCAGTGCTTTGAGAGGCTGTGGTGGGAGGGTCACTTGAGACCGGGAGTTCGAGATTAGCCTGGCTGACAGAACGAGATCCTGTCTCTACAAAAACATGAAAAATTACTTGGTTGTGGTGACACGTGCCTGAAATCCTAATTACTTAAGAGGCTGAGGCAGGAGGATTGCTTGAGCCCAGGAGTTCAAGGCTGCAGCAACCTGTGATTGTACCACTGCACTCTATCTTGGGCAACAGAGCAAGACCCTGTCTCTGAAAGAAAAAAAAATTAATGAGGGAAAAAATGCAAATTGTTTTTTCCTCTGTTCTCATAACACAACAATCAACACAGAAAACGTCCGTGTCCAGATGTGTGGGGGTTTTCCCTACACACCAAGCAAGCAGTCAGCTCTCCAGCCAGCGCCAGTTAGGTGACCTCCCATTCAGTTCCAACACCTGGAGGTAGTGCCAGATGCCACAGATTGAGGGCTTAGTCCCCAAGACTGCCCCCTTTTCAGATGCTAGTCGCGAATCCAGGCTTCCAGAAATTCTGACTGACTGGCTTCCACTTGGGGTTCCCACAACCCCTGCTTTGGTTTCGATTAATTTGCTAGAGTGGCTCACAGAACTCGAACACATTTACCGATTTAGTATACAGGACATTGTATGCTTTGGGAGGCCGCAGCAGGCAGATCACTTGAGGCCAGGAGTTTAAGACTAGTCTGGGCAACATGGTGAAACCTCATCTCTACTTAAAAAAACAAAAAACAAACAAACAAACGAGCTGGGTGTGGTGGTGCATGCCTGTAATCCCAGCTACCCGGGAGGCTGAGGCAGGAGAATCGCTTGAGCCTGGGTGGTGGAGATTGCAGTGAGCCAAGATTGTGCCACTGCACTCCAGCCTGGGGGACAGAGTGAGCCTCTGTCTCAGAAAAGTAAAGTGAATGAATGAATGACATTGCTAGGGATACAGATAAAGAGATGCATAGGGTGAGCTCTGGAGGAAGGGGTGTGGAGCTTCCATGCCTCCCCTTGGTGTACCACCCTACAGGAAGCTCTGTGTTCAGCTCTCCAGAAGCTTTTCATACCTTATGGAGACTTCATTGGATGGGCGTGACTGACCACAAAGCGGAAATATAATTGTACAGAAAGGGTCTGATCGAATGCTAATGGACTGAAAGAGAAACCCAGCAACGCCTGACTGTTCAGATTCTTCTTGGCCTCTCTGTGCAGCATTCCCTCCTCCAGAATATAGAGCAAGACGCCTTCTGAAATGGAGGTCTTATGACCTAAAGTCAGACAAGGAAGGTCAGAGGATTTATTTTTTTAATAGAAGATTCGAAAATAAAATCTGATTAAATTTAAGTCAAAACAACATCAGATCGTTACACATCAAATAATTCATTCCAAAACTAAACAGGTAAAACTGTCTTTAGGTATAGACAGTGCCTGATACACCCTCACTTGTATCAAAGATTGTGTGCTACTTTTTCTTTTAATATAAATAATTAATAGGTAAGCCAGGAAGGCCAGTTCTTTAATGCAGGGGAAGATACCTGCCTTGGGGAGAGCAGAGAGAGATTCTGTTTTCTGAGGCCTGCTTCTAAGGTCTAAAGTATCCTAACATTATAATGAGAGCTGTGACAGTGATGAGCCAGTAACCATAAATATGTATGTGAGTATGTGTGTGTGTATATAAAGGAATTCAGGGAGAGGAAGTGTGATATCATTACATAGATAGATACTGTGGACTTACAGTATTTATTAATTCAGTTCAATCAAATGCTTCAGGTTTAAGTTGTGTGCTAAAGCAGAATTTTCAGAGACTGTCTTATATCCTGTTATTGGCAAAGTATTTCTGGCAGAAGTGGTGCAGTCGTTTCCACATGTGGCCCCTGGTAGCAGAGCGTGAAGGACTTGGGGAGGGATTTGTATAAATGGCTGAGTCCCATGGGCATAAACATCCATTGTGTTGTGTCTGAGGAATCTGTAACTCTGAACAGTAGTGCCAGACTGCTGTTTGTGCTGGCACTCTTAGGAGACCCAAGTAAGCAAGCACTTCCTTACCTGGCATGCCTACACGTGGAGTGTTTTTTGTCATTGGATTGTCAGACTTGAGTTTTTCTTATGTTGTAAATACGTAGGTGCTGTGAAAAAATTTTCACCCTGGGGGGAATAAAAGTTTTGAATAGATGTAATCTCTTGATTCTCAATATTGCTTAAGATAAGTTCATCTCTCCTAGAACAAAGGCAGTGAGAGGTGTGATGTCAGGAAAGTTGGGAGAGCTGGGTAATCTTAGAAGGAGACCTGGGCACTGAGAGGAATTTACATCCATGCAGTGGTTCTAGAATTGGCAAATCAGTATTATCTTTAGAGATGACACACATCTTGGCAATGTAGAACAAGATAAGCTACATTTTATCTTCTAGAATTCGATTGCCAAAATCACAGGTCAGAATTTTAAAGTAAATAGTTTTACTATTTCCTCTTCTTGTAGCTCTAAAAACAGTGTCCCTTTAAGTCATTCCTGGTGTTTCAGAGAGATCATCAGAGCATGGCTTTGTATCAAAAAAAAAAAAAAAAAAAAAAGGCTTCAGAACTGGGGCATTGGAAGACAAAGTAAATGCATATAAAGGTAATGTATTCTCAGAACATGTAGAAGGGGATGGTGAATTTATGTAGCTATTCCCCATTTTACTCTTTCTAAACAGATAGAAGATAGTACTAGCTGGTAGTATTTTTCCCTAAGAATTAAATGTTGTTTGTTTCATAAACCTATAATATTTTTATAGTTTGGCAGCAGTGACTTTGGAATGAAAGCCAACTTCAGATGCCAACTCTACCATTTTGAAACCGTAGAGACTTGTGCTAATTGTTTAATTTTTGAGCTTTGCTTATTTGTAAAATGTGTAGAACAGTATCTTACCTCAAAGGCTGCTGAGACTACTAAACTGCTTATGAGAAAGCTTGCTACCTAGTAGGTGTTTATTAAATGTTAAATGTATTAAATGAATTAGGAAGTATTTTATATCCAAAATTTCAGTGCTAGAGTACAGAAATAAATACAGGAAACAATTGTTTGATTCCAGGTTACTTGGGAATTTTGTAAAGGTGCTCCATTTGTTACTTTTCTTTAGTCCATTGCTTGATGTCCTTTTCCATAGCGCTTTAGAATAACTTGGCTCAGAGCGCTGAATTTGGGGAATATTCAAGACCCCAAGAAATTAGTGCCCTCTAAAATAGCAGTTGAGTGGAGTCATGAGGGTCTGAATTCATTTTTATAATTATTTACTGTTGCAATTATATTATGAATACAAATAGCTACCATTTATTTCTGGCTACTGTGTGCCAGGCACTGTACTGAACACTTTATAAACATTATGTCACTTAATCCCTATAGTACAAGCATAATGGTTCTCATTTCACACCTGTAATCCCAGCACTTTGGGAAGCTGAGGTGGGCAGATCATGAGGTCAGGAGTTAGAGACCATCCTGACCAACATGGTGAAACCCCATCTCTACTAAAAATACAAAAATTAGCTGGGCATGGTGGTGCGCGCCTGTAATCCCAGCTACTCAGGAGGCTGAGGCAGGAGAATCGTTTGAACCCAGGAGGCGGAGGTTGCAGTGAGCCAAGCTGAGCTGAGATCACACCATTGCACTCCAGCCTGGGTGACAGAGTGAGACTCCACCTCAGGGAAAAAAAAAAAAAAAAAGTCTAACCTGACCTTCCATAGCTGTTAGGATTTAAAACCAGGATAGTGCTATCTTAGATGAGCATCTGTGATTTGCTGCCCGTGTTAATCAGGATGATAGCTTAGCTTTCTGAAGTGCTAATACAGGTTGAGTATCCCTTCATGGAAATGCTTGGGACCAGAAGTGTTATGAATTTCAATTTTTTTTTGATTTTTGAATATTTGCATTATATGTAATAGTTGCGTATCCCAAATCTGAAATTCAGAATGCTCCAATGAGCATTTCCTTTGAGTGTCATGTCAGTGCTCAAAAGTTTCAGATTTTGGAGTGTTTCAGATTTCAGATTTTTGGATTTGGGATCTTTAGCCTATACAACATAGAACTTATTGAGGGTGTGGTGTGTGTTTAGAATCTCTGACATATTTTATACCTCATTAGGACTTGGTAAGGTTCAAGAAATTGATTATATATGTACAGTGCCAAATTTTATGAAATAATTTTTCTGGTGTTTTTTTTCCCCTTCAACTTTTAAGTTCTGGGGTACATGTACAGGATGTGCAGATTTGTTACACAAACGTGTGGCATGCTGGTTTGCTACACCTATCAACCCATCACCTAGGTATTAAGCCCAGCATGCATTAGCTGTTCTTCCTGATGCTCTCCCTCCTCCTTCCCCACTGACAGGCCTCAGTGTGTGTTCCCCCATGTGTCCATGGTTCACATCGTTCAGCTCCTACTTATAGGTGAGAACATGCGTTTTATTATTATTATTATTATTATTATTATTTTCTTTGCATTACTTTGCTGAGGATAATGGCTTCCAGCTCCATCCATGTCCCTGCAAAGGACAGGATCTTGTTCATTTTTATGACGGCATAGTATTCTAAGGTATATGTATATACAACACATTTTCTTTATCCAGTCTATTATTGATGGACATTTGGGTTGATTCCATGTCTTTGCTATTGTGAATAGTGTTGCAGTGAACATACACATGGTGTGTATCTTTATAACAGAATGATTTACATTCCTTGGGTATATACGTGGTAATGGGATTGCTGAGTCAAATGGTATTAATATTTCTGTTTCTAAATCTTGGAGGAATCACCATGCTGTCTTCCATAATGGTTGAACTCATTTGCACTCCCATTTTCTGGTGTTTTGATACTGACTTTTGTTCATCCGAGACAAGTATAAAATAACAGTGGAATACCTATGTCTAAATCATTGTTTCTTAGTCTTGACTATACAAAAGGATCACCTGAGGAGCTTTAAGATGTAAACCAAAGAAAACAAAACAGACTCCAAAGCTTGGTCCTCATTCCCAGATACTCTGATGTGAGCTAAACAGTGCCTTAAGTCTTCTGGAGACCAACCTGGGTTGGGCCCAGCCCTGAGATTTGGACTGAGGTGCTGGGAAGGACTGAGATCAGTCCTCTGCAGGGTCTCATTTTGCTTGGTAGTCTGACTCTGCAGTTTGGGGTGGCCTCCACACCTCACCCCTCCACACCCTTTCCCCAACACCCTCACTTCAAACTGGAGGAAAGAGGTGGGGCAGTTTTCAGCATTTGCACCGCTCCAGTCAGTATGATCCTCTGAGAGGGTCTGTTTGGAGGTTATCATCTGTCCATCACCAGTTGTTGGGATATAACTTTTTCTTTGCTAATGTATGCTTTGGATATACTGGCTGTGTGTATGGCTTGGTTTTCTATTCTGGGACATCCTAGAGGCATCTGCCATGTTTGTAAACATCAAACATATTAGTAGGTAAGCTGGGGAGCTGTTTTAAATGTCACAGGTGCCATTTTTTTTTTTCAGTGGAGTCTTGTTTCCTGGCTTTTCTTCTCTCCTTCACTGTTATGGGACTTCTCAACTTAACTGCTTTCCTGTTCCCACCACCCCACAGCCTTCTTACATCTGAACAATGACACATGGCAGTAAATCCAGCTGTGGATGATAGTCCAGGCAGCAGAGGGGTTTTCAGGCAGATAAGTAGTTCAGTGTTGGCCAGATGGGCCTATTGGAACACAGATTTTGTGGAAACATGCTGTTAGCAGGTTACCAGTTGGAGCAATAAATTAAATTTTCACTAGCACATATTTGTCTACAGTAACTTAAATCATTTTTTTAAAATTTCATTTACACATGAGGGGGCAGTATGGGACTATAAAGCAAACGTTCTCTTTGAAATAGCTTATTTTTATTGGTATGTAATAGTTTTAAGGTGCGAACTTTTAGACTGTGCAATTAAAACTGCAACATCGTTGTTAGTTGTTCAGTGATAGGTATATGTAAGTGATACACCCTCACTTGTATGGAAGGTTGTGTCCCACTTTCTCTTTTAATATAAAAAATATAAAACAGACATTCTCATAGTGCTTTTTGTTTTTAAATTATACACGTGCAGAATGTGCAGGTTCTGGGATACATGTGCAGAACGTGCAGGTCTGTTACATAGGTATACATGTGCCATGGTGGTTTGCTGCATCCATCAACCTGCCCTCTAGGATTTAAGCCCCGCATACATTAGGTATTTGTGGGTTTTATATTCATGTTTTGTTTAAAGCTAACTGACTTTCTTCCTGTTTTCTGCTTCCACCTGAGGAACGTCAGCCCTTTAGAGATGCAGCTTCTATTACGTTGATATCTCTAATGTATTTTACTTTATGACTTTATTGAAGGATGAAGGGCCTGCAGCGTGGCTGGAAGGAAGCCTCTAAACTGGGATCTTGCAGCTACGGAGGGTCTATTATCAATCACCTCTGTATGATATGCTTTCCTTTGTGGCACAGATTGCTTTTCTCAAAATTTGCTAAGCAAAGGAGCAGCACATTTTAATTAATGTTATTCTTACTGATCTATGAATGACATTGTAGATAAATCAAGGTGCTAATATTCTAGGTTTCATAAATGAAAGGGGAAATAAAAGAGGAGTTAGAGGGTATTAAATGAATTGATAAAATCTAGAAAACATTTTATGAAAAATGTAAATGGGAAGCTAGAAAGGTAATTTCATAAGCATAGGCTATTTTTAAATGTGTAAAAAGTATTTGCAGTCATATGTTTCTGTTTACGTAGTTTGGAAAAAATTGAGGCCAACGTTTTGGTGTAAATATAACCTGTAAAATTTAATGAAATACTTATTTTTAATGTTTTATCCTGGCTGCTTCCTTTGGAGATGAAGGGCTGTGGTACTGTCTATATCAGCTAACGATAGTTTTACTTGTTTAGTTTTGGAATGAATTATTTGATATATAACAATCATATAACAATCTGATATCGTTTTGACTTAAATTTAATCAGATATTTTATTTTGGAATCTTCTGTTAAAAAAATAAAAGGCGCCGGGCGCGGTGGCTCAAGCCTGTAATCCCAGCACTTTGGGAGGCCGAGACAGGCGGATCACGAGGTCAGGAGATCGAGACCATCCTGGCTAACACGGTGAAACCCCGTCTCTACTAAAAAAATACAAAAAAAAAACTAGCCGGGCGCGGTGGCGGGCGCCTGTAGTCCTAGCTACTCGGGAGGCTGAGGCAGGAGAATGGCGTAAACCCTGGAGGCGGAGCTTGCAGTGAGCTGAGATCCGGCCACTGCACTCCAGCCCGGGCAACAGAGCGAGACTCCGTCTCAAAAAAAAAAAATAAATAAAAAAAATAAAAGGCTATGACCTCTTCCCTTCATTTGAAGGAATGAATTTTGGGCTCTAGCCTGTCTTGAATGAACTCCAGATCAAATGTTGTGGTGCTCGTTTACTGGAGTAACGCACAGGTTTCTGTTCATGGTAAATAATTCCTGTCCTTTATGCTTTGATGGCAGATTTTTCGGACACCGCCCGATACCACATTCCCTGAGCCGACCTGCCTGTCAGCATCACCCCCAAATGCACCACCAAGGCAGTCAAAGAGACAAGGCCAGAGAACCAAGAGGCCCGTGGCCGTCTACAATCTTTGTCTGGAGCTGGAAGATGGTAAGATGTTAATGATATTTTTTGCTTGATAGCATGTTGAGAGTATGACATATCATATGTCCTCAGGGCAGGCCACAGTTTTCTGTCATCTGTGTTTTAATTTCTTCTTCCCTTAAGATTATAATTTTGAGATATACAGGGAGGGTGAAGCTTTTTTGTAAGGGGGAAAACTCAAGTTTCAGTTTTGTGTTTGTCTTTGTTATGCATGGTTCTTTTTTTATTTTTAAAAGGCAGCTTAAATTTCTTTTTCGGGAGACTTGTGTGACCTCCTGTGAGGTTACATAACCCTGAGACAAATGGAAGGGGAACTAAAATTAAAGCAGATCTTTTATGAGAGGAGCAGATGGAGTCTCATGTTAAATGCATCTAGATTAAAGGCACAGTTCACCATCACACCGGGGTTTACGGCTTGTGTGCCTTACTTGCCCCATTTTTCTGACTTGCTCATCAGGCACAATGCTTCATCTTATGGCAGGGGTGGCAAGTTGGCCTGCCTACCTGGGCCAGGCCTGTGGGAACTGGGCTGCAGTGGAACTCTGGCCAGTGGAAGTTCTTACGTCCTATCTGAGCCACCCTGTTCTAGGTAATCATTGCCATGTGGCTCTGTTGTTTCAGTGTTGCCAGATTGCCCAGTTTTTACAGAGCCTAGAAATCTGAGTTTTCAACACTGATCTATACAAAACAAGACTGGGAGCCGTGCACAGGCCTCCCATTGCTGATTTGTAATCATGTGGTTATTGGTGTGGAGAGTAAGATGATTCTGGTATCCAAACCTGCATTTTCAGTACGTAGCCTAAAGCTGTGACTCGTCTTGTGAGGCCTTCCTCTTATTGAGAACATTTGCTGAATTTGAAAGTAGTCTTCATTCTTCTTCTAGTCCTCTTTGTTTAAGAAAAGAGTCTTTCATTTATTATCCTTGAGCTACCCAGGTTACCTTAGTTGGGAAGTGTGAGATTAGCAGAGTGACGAAGGGGATGAGGATGGGGACAAATACAATACCTTCATCATAGGCAGCTGCATGCACACATGGCCAGCTGGTTAATATCCAGAGATCCATGCAAGCAGGTGACAACTGTCTTCAGCTTGCCTGACTTAAAGGTATCTTGAGGAAGACTCAGAATGCCTCCTGTAATGACACAGGGGGGCTAAAATGTGGGATTCTTTTATATTGCTTAAGACAAAGGTACATATGATACAAATATTAGTTTTACAATTGGATAATTTCCAGAGGAAGGACATGAATCATTACAATTAAGCTATAATTTCAGTACTTCCTTTTAGACACTCATTTCAACTTCTGATCCTAGCTAACTTTGTTCTTCTGTCTCTTTCTCACATTCATTCTTTCTCAGCAGAGTTGTTAATAGGAGTAAAAGTGACTGGTTTGAATTGCACCTTCTCTTACATCTCACTTGTCCTCTGATGGAAGTGTTAATAAATAGTGAAATAAGCAAATGTTGGAAAGTAGGAAAGAAAAAAGAAATCAAGAAGACACAGAATACCTCAAATGGCTCCTTGGCCCTTGAGCAAAATGGAAGTGACTCTATTTCATGAGGTAGATGAGTAAGGAAGGACATTTTGGTCTTAGGATCACATCTACCATTTTGATGTTCTTAGCAATGGGATTGTAATATCCAGTCAAATTTATTTAGTGGATTAACCTTTTGATCATTGGATTGCTAAGTGATTATTAATGGTAAGAAGCTTCTGTAGTAGTATTTAACACATCTCTTATGGGAACATTCAAGCTAGTGTGCAGTCATAGCCTTCCTAACTTGTAGGTGATAAAATAATTCGTTAAAATTGCTTCATTTTTAAGGGAAAAGATTGTCAGATACTCAACTTCTTTAGTCTGGTTTTTATGTTCATTATATGATGTTTTGTTCTACATTTTGTATTTCGTGAAGTATTTTATAGCTTTATATTCATCCTTGGTTGCAACATTGGGATTTTTTTTTTAAGTTGTCAGAATCAGGAAAACTCTTAAGTTTGGTCATAGTGTGATTTTATCTTATCTTAGAGGTTATATGGTAAGATAAAGCAACTTAAAACTGTTATTCTCCCTTGCCCTCAGTTTTTTGTAGTTAAGATTTAGTTGTGTGAAAAAATAGTTATTTCAGAGAGAACAGAATAGGGTCTATATTTTGTCATAGGCTTTTATATTTTACATATTCTAAAAAATGAATACATTTATTGGAAAGGAAGCATATAGGGAAAGAATACTGAAAACAACTATTCATGTTATTGAATGTCACTTAGCATATTGAAAACTTTACTTCCAAAAGAAGATGTATTCTTGTCATTAGGACTTAATTTTTTTTTTAAGTAGCTTGAATCATGTAATTGTCAAAATGACTTGAAGGTTTCAAAAAGTTTAATTTTTTTGTATATTTTTCTTATTGTTAATAGTGAAGTGACTTCCCATGTTAATCTAGTTTGGGTTAAAATATGCGTTATTATAGACAACTTTGGTTGATTATTTTTCCAAATGTTCTAGTTTATATGGGACAGATAGAAAATGTGTATACAAATATGCTTCTCTCTCTTCCCTGCCCCTGCCCCTTGACTCATTGTAGTATAAGTTTGACTTAATGAAATCCAGGATGAATAGTTTTTGCTTATAAGTTAGGTAGACTATCTGCCAAGATTCGAGGAACTGGATTGGATGACTGGAGATGTTCTTCAGCCCTATAATTTGGTCAGAGATTTGGTATTTGAGTGAAGTGGTTTGTGGTGTGTTGTTTCTTCTTCTACAATGAGTAGAGTATGAAACTGTGTGATGTCCCAAACAGCCAGTCTTGGAACACACTCGGAATTGGTTTCAGTTCAACATCAGGCAGATCAAAAAAGCATCAGTGAAGAGTCAGCAAGCCTGTTAGCATGTGTCACGGTAGGATGGTCCTGTGGAAAACCCAGCATGAAGCTGGAGGGGAGATCCTCTGCTGGGAGACATGTTTTCTGTTATGTTCATTCAATCTCACCCCCACTCCCATTGGAGAGATGACCAGTTTAACTAAATACACCGAGTGTCTTTTACTTTAGTAAAGACTTCCATTGGCATTGGCGCATTTAGCTGTACTGTGTATGCTCATTATTTTTCTTTGTAATATGTGATTAAATGATATTAAACTTATTTGCAAAAGACTTTAAAATTCTAGTTACTTGCTTAAGGTTCTTTATTGATGATTAATATGAACTAAAATGGATATAATATCTGGCTTGTTTTCTTAAATTAGAGCAGCTGTTAAATCTTTGTGAGATTCTCATCTTTTATTATTTTGTTGAAGCCATATTGCTCAGTTTTCATATAACATTTAATCTCATGAACATCAAAGCTGAGCAGATTTGGCTAAGTCAGTTATGAAAAAGCAAAATATGAGGTAGGCTGCTAAGTGCTAAAAAGATTAGAAATCAAAGGTTTGCTTTCATTTCATTTTCAAGTTATATCCTATGTTTTTATTTCTTTAGAACTAGTGAGATGACTCTAAAAATGTTAAATATATGTTATGTGTTTGTTTTCTCCTGTCCCCACTCCAAGTGCGTATCCTTATAATCTCTGACATACAGAGGGGCTGCTGTGTTTATTGTAATTCCCCCAAATGCAAGGAAAGTTCAGGAGGCTATATGAGATCAAAGTGATCTTTGTTATTTTTCATTCAAGGCAGAAGAAATTTTAAGCGAAGGTTTGGGGAGTCAGGGAGAAGAGGATTACCATCTGAATCTCTTTCTTCATGCTAGCTCTAATTTTAAACAGAACTAGACATTTACAGAACTAGGTTTTATATGTATCTTCTTGTGTAATTAAGTATTCTTTGCCTGTCTTCTTTTGTAACATGATATAGCAGCTTACTTATTTAGGCAACTTAAAAAAATATGACTTATAGTGAGTTGAAAACAAAATCATCTTGCAAGCCAATTGGCAAGATTTAATAACATTTGAGTGTTGGTCTTACTTGGGTATCGTCGGGTTGGCACTTTCACATTTGGATCACGAATGTGCTAACTGCAGCACATTTTGTTGAGCATGTGTTATTGTAGTCCCACAGCGTGGTAGATACCATGAGGAGGATACAGAGCCTTCTCAGCAAAAAGTGAAAATACTGTTGAGCGGGGCAGAGATGGATAAACAATGACACGTGATCATTTCCTTGTGTCCTAAGTAGGAACATACCTTGATCTAGATGAGTCTCTAAAATCAGAGTAGGACAAATAAGTCATATATAGATGTCCTTTCAGCCTGAGTAATATCAAATTAGAACTTTGAATAATTAGCTAAAATTTAATTGTCACTTGTCAATGAGAGCAATGCTGATGATTTAAATTAGCCGTCTTAGGGTAGGTTGAAAGAGTCTGGTTTGATTTTGAGGCATGAGCCAGAGAATAGAAAATTAGAAAGCAGGCCACTTTGTGGTCTTTTTAAATGTAGATTTTTAATTCTAAACGATGGAATGCTGTTAGCCATTTGGAAGTTGTTTTTGCCTCTACCATTTATTAGTGGTTTTTATTACACTAAATATGAAAATCAGAATTATACCACGTATCTATTGAAGAGCTTTTGTGCGCTCCACATCCTGCCACATACAGTTTTTCTTCTCAAGGAGCTGATTTTCTATTCCTATTCTATTTGTCACTGCAGTGATATTTGTCACTGCAGTGAAATAAGAAACAATGTGGCAATGAGTACCCAGTGCTAGCTCTGAGGAAGGGAAGTCTGTAGGGGAGGCTTTCTGGTTTCCTTAAAATGAGCTGTTTTGGCAGTTGTGTGGGAAAGGGTTTTAGGTAAGGGGAGTAGCGTGACTGAGGCATGGCAGGAGCAGAGAGCCAGAGCCAGGTGTGAGACTCCCTGATTAGAAGGGGACAGCGTTGGCGGTTGTGAATGATAGGTGGACCTAATGTGGAAGACTTAGACCCAGGAGAGACAGCCTAGGGGACAGATGAGTGCATTGGAGCCTGGGCTGGGGAATATGTATCCTGACTCTGTACTCATGGACAAATTGCTTACCCTCTCTAAATCTATTTTATTAGCTACAAAATCAGGTTGGTAATAGTATCTACCACTGAGGATGGTTGAGAAGGTTCAGTTGTTAATGTGTTTAGCCTAATGTCTGGCACATAGTAAGCACTCGAACTATAGCTGCTGCTGCAGGGTAGTACTCTTAAAGCTGGGGAAAGTTGCTTTAGGTTTAAAATGATAAGAGGAACCACTGCATATTTTTCAGCAAGGGAGAAGAGTTGTAACATTTGGAAAATAATATTTAAGAAACTTAATCTGTCTTAATCTGCCAGTAGGAATCTGAAAGGCAGCCATGGTAAAAGGCTGATGAAGTAATTTAGGCTGAGGTTGAAGTGGGCTTGAATTAGCACTAGGAAGCAGAAATAAAATGGATATCTGGGAGAGATGTTAAAGCAAATCAGGGACTTCTGAACTGACTAGATGCGGAGATCAAGGCAGATAAAGTGGACATTATTCACCACAGATTAGGCTCGTAGGTAAATCTATCATTGTGTTTATGTTTTTGTTTTTGTCTTCAGTTTTTTCCTTGCAGCTTAAAAATAGACCATCTTTCCATCAAAAGGAAGAAAGCATGCCATTTTGTTAGTGTGTTCAATATGTATTCTCATATGTAACTGCTTTGAAAAATAGGTTTAGTAAAAAATGGTATAGAATGTCTTGGTATAAAAAGTATACATGGAAATAGTGTATATGGAAAGTCAGTGGAAAGAGGGAAATAGTAAGTAGTTACTAAAATGTTCCATCTACTTAGAAAAAGAACAGTCTTATAACCATGAGCAAAGTAGAGCTCATTTTTCTCCAGTTTTTCCTCACAGGTGCATGTATCCTTGTTCATCCGTAGGCTCGTATTAAGGGGTGGGAGGCCACTCATTCTAGGGAGACCCTTCATTAGAAGCCAAGGATGAGTAGTTCACATTCACGGCAGCGGTGCACCCTGTAACCTCAGTTCCCAGGAGAGCATCTGTAGAATGCCCCTTTATGAGAATGTGTTTTCACAAGTGAATTGTAACTACTCTGTCTTTCCCATGATGTTAGCAGGACACAAACTATGTGGAGGTGTGAGAAGTACCACTGGAAAACCATAGTTGGCATGGATTTTCATCAACATTCTGTAGCTATTGATGTTTCCTTGTAAATATGCATCAGCTCGATGCAGAATTATAATCAATCCAGGTAACTGAACAAGCAGATCTTTGTCTTAAGATTGGCAGCCTGTCTTTACTCCATTCTTACCAATTTGTTTTGGAATGGCATTTCATGGGTGGGCTCTGAGTAATAACTTCCCAAGCCTGGAAGCCCCTTGCCATCGCCTCACAGCAGTGTTAGGATTCCTTGACATGGAATTACTGTGTTGTGAAGTTTAAGACCAGGCTTGAATGTGTGACAGTATATGTAGACAGATTATTTCTTAACTCACTTTTACAATGATGAGATCAATGGGTTGGAAAAGGCAGCCAGAAGATTCAGGGCTGTAATTGAGTTGTGGCGTGCCTGGAAATTATGTGGGATGCCTCCCCTGCGTTGGTGTCTCCCCAGAAACCTCCTGTGAGGCTCAGCAACCCCACCCCCCCCAACCACAGTGCTAGTGACAAAGTGAAAGGCAACTTCTATTGCTTCCTATGTAATCTTAACTGTGCTTCTGTGTGGGATGAACATTTCCCCCTTTCTCTGGAGGAGGAAAAAAAAAGCTTATTTAATGCCTTTAAAAAAAATACATAGCTGCTTCTATGGTGAAAATAAGTTCATGGCAGGTAACTCAGATTTATAGAAGAGAGAAAAATTCTTTAAAGCTTGTCTCCCTGTGGAGTGGGTCTTTTCTTCACTTCTAATAGCTTTTATTTTAATTTCTAGTTCTGAATTCAAGCAGCTGTCACTCTCTTTATAGCCCCCTTTGAAACTCTTGTGGCGTAGGAGGTAGCTGGGCTGTCTAAGAAACATCTTTTCAAACCAACCAAAGTATTGTTTATCCTGAATGAAATGGAATTTTAAGGCTGTCAAGAGTGACTGATTTAAAACGTTTTCTTTGATAGCCAGGAAGATGAGCAGAAATCTTGAGGGAGAAGGTGTTTCTCTGTGTGACCAATTCCAAGAAACTTCTATGGCTCTGAAAACTCTATGGCCCATGATTAAAATGACCATGATCTAAGAGTGTTGTGTGCAATTAATAGAACAAAGCCAACCTGTGGCCAGTTAATTTTTACTTAATGATTTGTTACCAACTGTTGAGGAAAAAGAAATGATGCAAGACTGAGGCAATGCCAGAGAACGCTCCTTGTATTTATCATGAGTTGTCTCCAGTTGGCTTTTCTTAGGTCTGGGTTGTGTCTTTGCAACCTGGTTCCCTCTGCATGCTCATTCTACCGTTCTCTGTGCCCTCCTAAGCTGTATTAAGAAGGGCTACAGGGTCACCTTTAGATGGGGGGGAGCCCTTTAAGCCTATGAAAATGAAATTTGGGGTCAGGCTCGGTGGCTCACTCCTATAATCTCAGCACTTTGGGAGGATCACTCGGGCCTGGGAGGTTGAGGCCGCAGTGAGCTGTGATGACACCACTGCACTCCAGCCTAGGTGACAGATCAAGACCCCATCTGCAACAACAACAAAAAATGAGTTTTGAGACTGGCATTTTGGGTCTACTAATAGTTTTTAAAATCAGCAGCACAAGTTTTTGAGCATGAAATGTGATTATGGTAATGGGTTTTAGTTTTCTCTTTAAAGAGAAATAGTGATTAAGTTTCTGTTTATTATCTTGGCTATTGAAAAGGTATACTCTTTTTCTTAAAATGTTTAGTAGTGTATGCAGGAGCATGATACAAAATTCAGAGAGTAATAACTTTGAACACTTACGTATTAGCATGTTATATACCAAGTACTGTTATTGGCAATAGTTACTAAACTTAGAAAATATCCAGAACAATCCTGTGGGTAGTATTATTATTTTTATTTTATAGTTCAGGAAACTGAGGCATAGAGAAAGCCAATAACTCACCCACATCTGTGACAAAGCTAGGATGGAACCCAGGCAGTCTGATTCCAGGATCTGGGTTCTTAAGTGTTCTAGAGTGCTGAACATAAAGGCAACTGTGAACTTCTCTTCCCTGGAGTCAACAGACATTGCCATTTGTCTTGTGAGTCTTTCAGAGATACTCTGTGCATGTCTTTTCTGTTCTGTTCTGTTCTGTTCTTTTCGATGGAGTCGCGCTCTGTCGCCCAGCGTGCCGTGGCGTAATCTCCGCTCACTGCAAGCTCCGCCTCCCGGGTTCACACCATTCTCCTGCCTCAGCCTCCCAAGTAGCTGGGACTACAGGCGCCCGCCACCAAGCCCAGCTATTTTTTTTTTAGTTTTTAGTAGAGACGGGGTTTCACCATATTAGCCAGGATGGTCTCGATCTCCTGACCTCTTGATCCGCCTGCCTCGGCCTCCCAAAGTGCTGGGATTACAGACGTGAACCACTGCGCCCGGCCTACTCTGTGCATTTCTAACAATGCTGTTTATTTTTTAATTTTAAGAATGATTCTTAGTTTTTCCATTAAAAAAAAAAATGGTTAGTGTTGTAAGGGAGTCAGAGCTGTGGTCTTGATCCAGGAGATAAAGAAGAAGGAAGAGCCAGAGAAGACTATAGTTTTAAATATGGGACATAAAACACTGTATGTAACAAGCATGGGCCCTCCAGGAGAGAAGTCCAGGCCTGTTTTTTATGAGACACGGGGGAGGGAAGTGACCCATTTTATTTCAGTGATACTAAGTACTGCAAAAGCACGTTATTGTAATTTATGCCACCACTTATCTAAATGAACAAACATCTGGTCATAGATTGGTTATAGTGAGGATATCTCAGGTACCTGATACTTTAACAGGCTATTAGAAATTTAGAAAGTGAACACATTTTGGAATTTGATGCTGCCTGAATTTGATATGAGATTTTGCTGTTACTTTTCTGTTTTCTCCTCCCACTTCTCTCCCCTTCTTTATTAAAAATAATTAAATAAATAATATATTCCCATGTTTGAAAATTCAAAAAGTATAAAAAGATACAAAGTGGAAAGATCTATTCCATCCCATTGACTCAGTGCCTGCATCTGTAAGCCAGATCTGTAACCATTGATGTTCATGGGTTGAAGCACATAAAATTGCCATCTTTTAGGTCAAAAATTATCTAATATCAGCAATTTCAAATGCTCCCCCCCGCCATATTATAGGCCACATATAATCATTGAGAATTTTGTGTAGTTCAACTTGTAGTTTCTGAAATGCTTCTAGAGTTGAGATGTACATTGGATTGATGATCGGTTATTAGCAAGTTTGTGCCTTGTGAAACTGCTGTTGGTATATGCCAAACATGATTGAATATCATCATTTTTATATGGTTCAACCTATAGTTTCCTATCCTTCTATAATTCTGTATGCTTATATACAGTTGTATTAGGGTTCTGTACAGAGACAGAATGAGTAAGATAGATGTATATATTGAAGGGGAGTTTATTAAGGAGTATTGACTCACATGATCACAAGGTGAAGTCCCACAATAGGCCATCTGCAAGCAAGCTGAGGAGCAGGGAAGCCAGTCCGAGTCCCAAAACCTCAAAAGTAGGGAAGCTGACAGTGCAGCCTTCAGTCTGTGACCGAAGACCTGAAAGCCCACTGGCGTAAGTCTAGGAGTCCAAAAGCTGAAGAACTTGGACTCTCATGTTTGAGGGCAGGAAACATCCAGCATGGGAGAATGAAGGCTGGAACACTCAGCAAGTCAAGTCCTTCCACCTTCTTCTGCTTGCTTTATTCCAGCTGCTCTGGCAGCTGATTAGGTGTTAATCTCCTTTGGCAACACCCTCACCGACACACCCAGGAACAATACTTTGCATCCTTCAGTCCAATCAAGTTAACACTCAGTATTAACCACCACCATAAGCAAATAGGAATATGAATTCTTATTTACTCTCTTCTGCACTGAAGAGTCAGTTTCATACCTTTTTTATTTTTTAAAATTTTCTAGTATATTTTGTGTTGCTTTTTATGTCAGTACAAAGAGAGCTTTCTCCTTTCTTCACTGCTGTATAGTATTCTTTGCATTCTACTGTATGGATGTACTTATAAGAGGACCTTGTATTCTACAGCCCAGCCAAACACAGTCAGATGATGCAGATGTCTTACTCATCACACATAGGCCTCTTGCCATCCTGGAATGATAAAGATGTGTCCATAGAAATAATGTACAGTATGCTTTTGAATGAAAAAAGCAAGTTTTAAAATGGAGTTTTCAAAAATATTCTCACTTTTAAAGGCAAAACTATATATTTAAATATACTATAAGCATACAAGTACATCTGGAAAAATAATCAGTTACAACAATGGTTATCCTTAGGTGGTAAGAGTTGGTGATTTTCTTTATACATATTTGTATTTCATATCTTGTCTATAGTGTATTACTTATAATACATACATACAAATACACACATACACACATACCGCATACATTTATATGTGTTTAGTTTACAAATGTTTCAACTTAACTCTGAAGCAAGCTGTGTTTCATACTGGTGTGTTGGATATACATTTAAAATTCTGAAATGGAAGGATTGAGAAGCAGAGTCTAGAAAGAAAGGGAACGGAGTCCCTTTAGCGTGAGCTGACCTGGAGAGACTTCATTGGCACTAACTGAGAATGACTGTCTCTCACTGCTTAGTGTTTTCCTGTTAGACTTCACGTGTCTTTCACCTTTTGCCCAGGCTTCTTTTTCATGGTCACGTTGTCCTGGCGTTTTGGGGATCCCTATTACCGGAAATACTTAGGCAGCAAAGAGTTTTCTTGAATGGTTGGCTCACTTGTGGTTAAGTTTGGATTTAAACCTGGGTTTAAATTTCTGCCCTCCTCTTGATGTTGTTTATGATCTCAGCAAATCACCCTCTAAGCCTCACAAGTTTGGACAATAAAACTTTGACATGGTTTTTGCCTGGAACAACTGAGTTAATGGATGTAAACCAGCCAATATGTAGTGAATATTGAATAATTTTAGCTTATATTTTCTTGAGAGCCTGATACCTGAAGCAGAAGAGCTTCAGATATGCTTTCATGTTTGGTATGCTTTCAAAGAAAATGTAATTTAGTCTTTCATTTCTGGTTATTTTTGTCCAACATTATACCTAAGTTTATTGGTAACTAGCATCTCCCTCTGGCAATTACTTATTTATTTTTTTGAGACCGTTTCACTCTTGTTGCCCAGGCTGGGGTGCAATGGCACGATCTTGGCTCACAGCAATCTCTGCCTCCCAGGTTCAAGTGATTCTTCTGCCTCAGCTTCCTGAGTAGCTGGGATTACAGACCCCTGCCACCACGCCCATCTAATTTGTTTTTTTGTATTTTTAGTAGAGACGGGGTTTCACCCTGTTGGCCAGGCTGGTCTCGAGCTCCTGATCTCAGGTGTGAGCCACTGCCCCGGACTCCATCTGGCAATTAATAATAATGAACTTTCCTTCTTAGGTGAGAAGAATAGGGGAGGAGAGGTGAAAAGCAAGGAGTCTGGCAGCCCTCAGTGTTTCAGCTGGACTGAAGTTGTTCTCTGAGCACAGTGCTCTAAATTTCCTGAGCTGTCAAAGTGGCAGCTTCCTCAAAGTTTATGGAAGACAGTTTAAGTATCTGAGTAGTTGTGGGTTCCCAATAATAATAACACATGGCTGTTATATTTTTTGTTTATATAGGCACAAATTTTAGTCTTTAAACAATGCCCCAGGACTGTGATTATGACATAAAAATGTTCTTTGCTTTATAGAGTAAAGCAATTTGCTTTGACTTCTATTGACATTGCAACTGAACTGGTCTTACTCGCTTTGTAATTGAATTGCTGCAGATTTCCATCGACCTTTGCAAGAGGTAGAGGTGGTTCCTGGAGTTGTAACCTGATGCCCATTAGCTGTTGCTATAACTTTATAATGCCGTCTTTATTTTTTGTCATGTGATTGGTTTTAACAGCCGATTCTCTCATCAGCTTTTCCTGGCATGCACTTTTGGCATATTTCAGCTGTCACAGTAGCTTTCTGGGGCAAGCTTTATGCTTAATTTCTTTATATCTTTGGGCAACAGAAAATAAAATCTACTTCTTAAGTTTATGGCAATTTCATTGCATCTTTTCATGCCTTAATGTGACATTTTAATTTATAGTTCAGGAGTTCCCTTTTCATTTTTGGGGGGAATGCAGATCTGTATGTCGTTTTGTTTCTGTGCTTTTGGGACTGAAAGTAGGAAGCTATTTTCTTGAGAAGTCACATTTTTCTTTTTCTAGCGAGGATTTCAGATACATTATATTAGCCAAGTGAATTATTATCTAGCAACTGACTGTCATTCATCTGTACATTATTTGACTTCGTTACAGTTCCCATTTTGGCTTGCCTTGTTTCAGAGGGAAAATGGGAAGAGCGAGGTTGTTCTGCCGTTACCCTGGATGGCATTACTTGAGCTTGCAGTGTAACTGAGAATTGGGCTAAGTGGGTCTTTAGGAAGCTCTCTACCATGCGGCAGTTGTAACCTGCATCTCAGTGCACCTGCCCGTGGTGAGAAACACAGGTAGCTGCTTTCCTTAATGGGCAGCTGGCAGGGTTAATGTCTTAATCTTTCTTCCTTTTTTCCCCTAATGTAAGACTTCAGGAAGATTTTCTGATGAAAGAATCTGGACTTTTTTTCTAGAGTAATCACACAATACCTACTACTGTATGGACAGTAAAGAAGAATTTCCTTTGGATGGTAGGGTAGAGTTGATTCTCTTTTTAAAGAAAGATATCCCTACATTCACAGTTTTTAAAAGGTTTCATTTTAACATCAAACTTAGTATTCTGTAACCTATCTTTACTATTCTAATTTGTTTAATAAAGGAACTGCCTGTGTGTGTGTGTGTGTGTGTGTGTGTGTGTGTTTACTTTTCCAGTTAAGGAAAACTAATATGTGAGATAATATGATATAATTCCCTGGCCTAGGTTTTGTGGAGGATGAGAATAAATATCTGGGCTGAAAAATATCTCAACTTTAATTTTTATCTTGCTTTGGACTGTTTCTTTCTGTAGATCTTATCTGTTTGGTGCCTCTGTTGATAGTGCTTCTCGAAGAAAGTTATCTCGCTCCATTCCTTAGCCATTTCAGTTGAAGTTGTGATACGATTTGGTGTGCCCCTACCCAGATCTCAACTTGAATTGTAGTTCCTATAATCCCCACATGTCGTGGGAAGGACCCCGTGGGAGGTAATTGAATCGTGGGAGCAGTTACCTCCCTGCTGTTCTTGTGATATAGTGAGTGGTTTCTCACAAGATCTGATGGTTTTATAAGGGGGCTTTTGCCTTTTGCTTGGTGCTTCTCCTTCCTGCCATCATGTGTAGAAGGACGTGTTTACCTCCCCTTCTGCCATGATTGTAAGTTTCCTGAGGCTTCCCCAGCCATACTGAACTATGAGTCAATTAAACCTCTTTCTTTTATAAAGTACCCAGTCTCGGGTATGTCTTTATTAGCAGCGTGAGAATGGACTAATACAAGTTGACTATCATAGGGAAGGTTGGAGAGGGAGTGCCAGGTTTTCTTTGGCTGGTTAGGTGTTGATTGGGGTTTGGACCTGACTTTGACCCTTCTCAGCCATGCTTCTCAGACTGCTCTGTGTGGCCTGGTCATTCTATGTATAGATTACAACTCCTAGCTAGATGAGGTCCTGGAACACGATGACATTTTGGTCCAGCCAAGCATCTGGGTAAGCTATGAAGAAACAAGGCTGTTCAGTTTTCTTCAAAAACTCAGGAATGAGCTACTTGGAAAAAACCAGTCTTAGATAATCCAGCTGGGTGAGATAGGTGATTTTCCTGTGTTCTTTGGTCATGATCTTTTTCAGTTTCCCTCAGTCTAACAATACGTTTGGACACCTGGTCACCCAGTTTCTGAAAGCTAATAATTATTGGAGTGCTAATGACAAAATGCAAAATCAAAATTTTGGACAAAACTGTAATCCTGCCTTTGGGGCAGTAATAAATCACAAAGTTTTTCTGGAAGTCATGCTCCTTTACTCAGAATTGGAAGCCTTGAATGTTTCACGGTCCATGACACACTGCTGCCTGAGTAGTTTCAAAGCAAGTGGGTGTTATGATGCACTTCTAAGACTTTGGTAGGAAGGAAGAGGCTGTGGACAACTAGAGCATCTTTGGATGTTCTTGGTAAAACAGAGTGCCATACAAGATGGGTCATTGTTCTGATCCAATATGACAGTCTGATGTGTTTCTTTTTGTAGGGAGTAAGTAGTATACTTTGACCTGTATTCACCACATTTGAGGAAACAGTATGGTGCACTCTACTCTTCCCAGGCACTAGATCATTAAAAAATGGATGTTGACGGGGCATGGTGTCTCACACCTGTAATCCCAGCACTTTGGGAGGCCGAGGCAGGCGGATCATGAGGTCAGGAGATTGAGACCATCCTGGCCAACATGGTGAAACTCCGTCTCTACTAAAAGTACAAAAATTAGCTGGGTGTGGTGGTGTGTGCCTGTAATCCCAGCTACTTGGGATGCTGAGGCATGAAAATCACTTGAACCCAGGAGGCAGAGGTTGCAATGAGCCAAGATCGCACCACTGCACTCCAACCTGGTGATAGGGCGAGACTCTGTCTCAAAAAAAAAAAAAAAAAGGAATGGATGTCATCTATATCCTTCAATCTCCATCAATTCCAAAAGCATTTGAACTGGGGTAGGAAAATATAAATTTTGGTTTATTTTGGTTTTCACTATTCAGTGTAGCATTAGGTACTACTTTTTGACATGATATAGCAACCCAGACTTTATTTTAGCAGAGTAGAAATTATGCTAGAATATATACGAAATGAGTTTGGCAGTTCTGTTTCTGATACTAGACACTGCTCTCCTTTTCAGTGCCCTGAATGTCCTGGGTAACATTAGGAGGAAAGGCTGCAATGGTTAGGAGATTTTATTGTCATATAGTATTTGCCATATGGTAGAAATCAGGACATGACTATCTCATGCTTAGTTCAAAGATTGTGTTTTAAACAGGCTTATACAAATTAGCCAAACAAAACTCTGATCCTACTGCAGCATTTTATAATCCCCTCCATTTCAGGCTCTTCCTGTAGATTTTCTTCTCAGAGCTGTTAGTCTGCCACTGTGACTTCTACCCAGAGGTGTTGATTCTTGAGGGTATGCTTTCTCCTCTCCCAGCTCCTGAACCCTCTTCCAATACAGACATCAAGCCACATTGTGGTTGCTTTAGTCCTCCTTGGGTACAACGTCATTAGAGCAGACACATCATTTGGGCAGAGAAGCCATTGAAATACTCAAAGCAAGAGATTATTGGTTTTTATTGGGTGGCCCTATTTAAAAGATAGAAAATGCAGGGTGACAGAGGATGAATTCAGGCACAAGGGGATAGGGGCATGAGGTGGATGTTAATTGGAGCAGTTGTGCTCACCCCCTGCTGTAGAAAGTGTTCATTTCATTTTGGTTGAAGCCACTCTAAGTACAATAGATGGTGTTTAGCCTTCAGATTTATTTCTCTGTGTTTAGAGTGAGCTTTTATATGTCATACCACATTTTCTCATTGATTTTCACTGTGATGTGGAGATTTTTTTCCCTCAAAGTCTTACATCAAATAAATAATAAAAATAATAGTTTAATAATAGTTTTTCACTATTATGGAGTAAGTTGTGTGTATTATAGTATACGATTAATTCCTATTGAGTAAATGTACTGGAATAAAAAAATCAAACATATTTCAGTAAATTTTAGTTTCATAGTCAACTTCACATTGATTGTAATTTCAATATTTAAAGAGTCATGATTGTTCTTTGACTGCCAATATTTAGGAAAATTGTCTTTTTATGGCATAAAATGTTTTGAACGTTTCTTGTTTCCTAACAAGTATTTTAAAGCCATAAATCTCCATTTTGGCATTTTTCGGCATGTTTCACAAATTTTTATATGAAATTTTTTTTATTATCATTGAGTTCTAAATATTTTCATTATGATTTTCTTCTTAATCATGTTTAGTTTACCAATATATGGATTATTTTGCAATATTGGTCTGAGAAGAGAATTTATATACTGTTTATCCATTGGAATTTGATAAGACTTTATAGCCTTCCTACAAAAATATTCCATGTGTTCTTGAAAATAATGTGCATCTTCTAATTATTGTGAGTTGTATGCATGTGTATAAAGCATGAGCTTTGCGTTGTTGATTACAGATATATCTTTCTTTTTGATCAACTTGATAGCAGTATCTGAGAGGAGTTTTAAAAACTGCAACTACAATTGTTGATTTTTCTCTTTTTCTTTGTACTTATGTCATTTTTTTACTTGAGGCTGTATTATCAGGTGCTTATCTTCTCATTTAACTATTTCTTTCCTTTATTATTATAAAATGATTCTCGTGTGGTTTATTAAGATCATTTCCTTTTGGTTCATATTGGCTTAATATATTCATCTTTTGATCTTTTAGTTTAACCTTTTTTGGCCTTTTTGTCTGAAGCATGTTTCTTGTAGTCAACATACTATTGGGTTTAAAAAATACATTTGGAGTGTCACTGTGTTTTAATTGGTGAGTTTAGGCCATTTATATATATTGCAATTACTGTCATATTAGGATTTCTGTCATTTTTTCACTTAATGAATTTTGATACAATTGCCGTTTTCTGCTTTCTCTTCAAAAAAGCAAATGTTCTTCTGCTTTTTAAAGTGACAGTTTTTTTTTTTTTGTTTCTAAAGTGGTGCCTTTGTTTTGAAACTTAGTATTATTTCTCTGTTACTTTCTTAAACTATTTATATTTCTCTCCCCACTTCCAATAAGACAAATCATTTAATGGGCTATCAACTCCCTCTGATCTCCCCACCCCCACCATGTTGGTATTTTCCAGAGTTTCAGTTCTGGATTATTTTGGTTATGTGCTTTTCCTTTTCTTTTGTCTTAGATTTTTTTAAAGACAACAATGGACATTATCAAGTTAGCTGAACATCTTATATTGCTTCTTTTATTTAAATACTCAAGGAATTTCTCTAAGAGTGTTACCAGTATAGTTCTTTGTGTGGCCATCCTTTGGGGATTTTTATATCTGATAATAGTTTCGTTATGCCCTCACAGTTGAAGGCAGTTTGAATATATAATCCTCTGCTCATATTTTTTTTTCTTTAATACTTTAAGAATACTACTTCAATTTCTTTTCTTTTCTTTTCCTTCTTTTTTTTTTTTTTTTTTTTGAGATAGAATCTCACTGTGTAGCCTAGACCAGAGTGCAGTGGCGTGATCTCAGCTCACTGCAACCTCCACCTGCTGGGTTCAAGCAATTCTCATGCCTCAGCCTACTGAGTAGCTAGGATTACAGGCACCCACCACCATGCCTGGCTAATTTTTTTTCTTTGTATTTTTAGTAGAGACAGGGTTTCACCATGTTGGCCAGGCTAATTTCGAATTCTGGATCTCCAGTGATCTGCCCACCTCTACCTCCTAAAGTGCTGGGAGTACAGGTGTGAGCCACCGCACCCAGCCTAGGATACTACTTCAATTTCCTTCTACACTTAACATTGCTGTTGAGAAGTCTGATGTCAGTCTGATTCTTTTTCTTTTTATATGATCTGCTTTTTCCATATGGGTGCTTTTTTCTTTGTATTTGATATTCTTAAATGTTAAAATAATATGTCTTATGTGCAGGATTTTTGTTACTCCTCCGTTTGGCACTCTCAGTCTTTTACAATTGAGGTCTTTGATGTTTCTTTAATTTTGAGACTTTGGTTATTATTTAAATATTTCCTCCTCTCAATTTGTTTTTGTGATCTAGATTTTGGCAATTTCACTTCTATTCACTATATTACAAATCTCTAAATCTCTGAGTTTTCTTATTCATTGAGTTTGCTGTCTTAGTTTTCTTTTTGTTTTTAGCAGTTCTAGTTTACAAGTCCATGGTGAAGGAGGATTTTTTTGTGTCTATGCATGGTTAGGGCGTGTTGGATCCATGTTGTCCCCTTTCTTTCCGCTGTCTGGCTATTGCCTCCACTGGGGTCACATAGGTGCTGGTTCAGAACCAGGTGCTATTATTGCCAGCACGGTGTTCTTGTCCTTAGGATAGGCCGAATCATCCCCCAGGCAAGTGGGGAACTTGTAGGTTCTTGGCCTCCATCTAGGGTGGAGGGCTTCTCCCAGTCCCTATTTTCACATGAAAAGCCTGGCTGTAGCCCCTCTGCCCCATGTTTGGTATGTTATTATAGATACTAGGAACCCTACAGGTTCTCTTTTTTTTTTGTTTGTTTAAGACAGAGTCTGCTCTGTTGCCCAGGCTGGAGTGCAGTCACATGATCTCAGCTCACTGCACCTTCCACCTCCTGGATTCGAGCGATTCTCCTGTTTCAACCTCCTGAGTTGCTGAGATTATAGGCATGCACCACCACACCTGGCTATTTTTTGTATGTTTAGTAGAGACTGGGTTTTGCCATGTTGGCTAGGCTGGTCTCGAACTCCTGACCTCAGGTGATCCTCCTGCCTCAGCCTCCCAACGTATTGGGATTACAGGCGTGAGCCACAGCACCCAGCCAGAACCCTGCAGGATTTAAATGTCTAGGTGGTTCTGTTGGTTTCAGTTGGTCTTGGAACCATAAACCTTTGGCTAATTAACGGTCCCTCTGGATGTTTCTTTTCTGTTTCTGTTCCACAGAAATGTATGACAAGTTTATCAGGGCAGTTATATATTTTTATTTATTAAAAAAATTTGGGGAGTGGTTATTTGGTGTTTGTGTGAGGGAGAGGTAGGTTTCTCCTTAATATTCCATCTTGGCTGAACATTTTCTGAGTGAACTTTATAGTAAAAGTGTTTCTGTGTTATAAGTGCAGTTACTTTGTTCTCAGCAAAACTTTCTTTTGATCCTATTAACTGCTTGATAATTAGAAGTATCTAAGATTATTGTGACCTGACAGGAAGAATATTTGTGTGCCAAAGTAGGTTTCAGCTGTCCCCTAGCTAGCCAAATGCTTGACTGTGAGGTTTGCTTAAATTAAATTGAACTAATATATTAGATCTTTTCTTTTTATGCATTTTTCTTTCCTCTTTTGTGTCTTCTCCTTTTCTTCCTTACTCCTGCTGATACATAAGCCAGATGTTTAAGAATGAGGAGCATGGGATAGCTTAGCTGCTGTGGGGATGGTCCATCTGTGAGGAATAACAGAAACCGTCTGTGATTTTATACCATGCCCAAAAAATCTTCAGCTAAGTGGAAGAACAGCAGGGGAGGGATTTCAAGGGGAAACTATCTCTGACTTAACTGTTAGGAAATATATTTGAGAGGAGACAAAGAAGTAATGAATGAAATGGGAGGGAAGCCCGAAGCTTTATTCCTTCCAGCAATCCAAAAGCAGTTCTATTCAAGTGAAATGACCAGAAAATGAATGAAGAGAACAGTTTGTCATCATCAGAACAAAAAAAGTTAAACTACCTAAAGTAAAAGCTTATCAATAGATTAAAATAAGATATAAATATCCTCTAAATTATTAGAAATGGTAGAATTATCAAGTTCTTGTTTCCTCCTCTTGGTCTAATTTTCTGCCAATCTTTGAAGATTATTTTAGTCTATCGTGAAAATAAAGCACTTGTCCACGTGCTCAGGCTCATAAAAAGTCAGACTAAGGGAATATAGTAGCTATCACCAAAGACATGTCCTCTTGGCCAATTGTGTTCCGTTTTTATGATTATTGATGTTTGTGCAGGAATCCTAAATATTTACAAAAGAACACTGCGTTGTATTTAAAACAATAAAACAACAACAACAATATTGCTTTAAAGAACAGACAGCTCTCTTGGCTGGAAGATTCCTCAAGGTTCTTTTACTTTTCCACATCTTCCTTGTTCTATCCATCCAGTGCTGTGACTTCAACTCTCTGTGCGTGACTTTCAGATCAGTAAAACGATCCCAGGCTTCTCTGCTGAGCTCTAGGGTTGTATAACCAACTCTCCCTTAGATACTCTCACCTAGAGTTTTTATTGACACCCCAAACCCAACATGCCTGCAACTGGTCTTATTATCTCCCTCACCCAATATGCTCCTTATTTTTTTATTCCCTATTTCAGTTAATGATTCCACCATATACTCAGTTCCCAAGCCATGAACCCGAGGCTCATCTTAAGTTTCTCTCTCACCCTTCACCTTTGTTCACCGAGTTCTAATGACTGTCATAACTGAATATATTTTGGAGCTATTCTCCAGATCATATCACTTCTCTGCTTAATCCCTGCAATACCTTCCCAGTGTCTGCAGAGTAAATTCGTATGCCTTTACATTAGATACAAAGTTCGTAACCCTACTTCATGTACCTGCTTTCTACCTTTGACTCTGTTCTCCAACAAAATCCAACTACTGTGGCTCTGAAAATGGCCACATGCTCTCCTGTTTCTGTTCTTTCAGTTTTGATATTTTCTTTACCAGAGGCTTTTTCCTTGAAACTGGCAATAATTTCTTCCTGTTCCTGCACTCCCACATGTCTTTCACTCCTGACACTGGTAACTTTGAAAACTCCTTTTTCTGGGTCTCAAAGCTCCTTGACATAACCATATTACAGCAAACACCACCTTGTTTGCCTGTCTTCTGCATTATACTCTGGGCATCTTTGGGTTAGGGACTGCTTCTCTCTCTGTGTAATTCAGCATCTGTGGTGTGCCTTTGTACATAAGGAGAAGCTCAGTAAATGCTAGTTGGGTGAATGAAGTGGATTAGAGATACTTGTGGCTTGAAACAGGAGAGGATGAGAATCCAAAACTGTGTGCAGGTTTTGTGAGAATATGTTGGGGTCTTCAGATTTTTTTCCCTTCTCAATTTCTAGAGGCAGTGGCTCTCCATGCACATGCTTTTCTTGTGGTGGTGAGTCTGCCATACTTTCTGATGACTCCTGGATTGCCTGGCACTGCTTTGTGTTCTCTAAGGCTTCCCAAGACCAAGACATGGTCTCCACCCTGACAAAATGTACAAGGGAACTGGGCACCTTAAACCAGGTTAGAAAACCAGTATATGATGGCGAAATGCAAAATTGATGGCTGCAGACAGCTGTGAGAAAGGAGAAAAGAATCAGGAGAGGAGGGGGTTGGCAAGTACCTTGTGGGAATTAATCTGAGGATGCTGCGAGGAAGTCATTTTCTCTCTAATCGGCGGCAGTTCATTTTCCAGTGAGTGTCTTAGAGTCTGTTCATAAATCATTTGGTACCATTTTTGTTCACTCGCTGGAACGACCTTTTTACCCAGAGGTGATTTGTCTGTTTGTAGATGCCTGTTAAAGGGTAACACCTGAGGGGAGAGATTGTGTGATCACTCAGAAGAAATGATAAGGAAAAATAATGAGTGTATCTGACTTTAATTCTCAATTTTAAGTTAGTTTCGTGGGATTTAAAATCTTTATTCCCAGCCAGGGGTGGTGGCTCCCATTTGTAATCCCAATACTTTGAGAAGTCAAGACGTGAGAATCACTTGAACCTAGAAGTCTGATATCAGGCTGGGCAACATAGGGAGACCCTGTCTCTTAAAAAAACACACACACACACACACACACACACATATTTTAGATGTATAAGTATAGATATATAAATATGTATGAAAAATGTATAAGGAAAAATGTATATGCATTTTTTCATATACATATGTATTCATTCTAAAAGTTGAACATAGAATGTTTATTAAGTTTTATTATTTTCATACTAGTTAAAAAATGCTAATTTGATTTTTGGTGAACTACAGTTTCAGAAATGGTTGCAAGTATTTAATGTTTATGTACCTGATAATTTATTCTCCCTCAAATCCAGTGATTCTCTCAAGTAGGTAGACTCATTCCTGAACAGTGAAGGAGGAAGGAACTCTATACACTTGGAAAGTAGGCTGAGGTGTCTTCGCCTTTGATCAGCCTGTGTCAACATTCCCTTCTACCAATATTATTTTCACTTGAGGGTTCAGATTGCCACTGTTTGGCAGGAAGGAAGAGAAAACTCTCTTAATAGAATGTGATTTAATATGTTGAATGACAATTTGTGCTGTGTCAGTCTGCTTGGGAAAAGGATTAGAGGCAGTGTAAATGATCTGCTGTATCTGGTTGTAAAAACATTTCAGGCATCTTTCAAAAGTAACATTAAACCCCTGGTCTCCAGTTCCCCAAAGTTGCTTCTCATTGACAGGTTTCTCTCGGTAGGAGTGAGTCAGGGAATAAACCGGTCCCAGACTCTCCTTTGCTGCTTCTGCCATGTCATGCCTTGCCCGGCCATCAGGGCACACAGCCCAGGGAGGACTGAGGGCCTGGGTCCAGCCTCCTGCAGCCAGGGAGCTGCTGGCATCTGACTTGCTGTGAAGGTGATCCTGTTCTGCTTCAGAACTGATGACAGTTTGGTGCGTCTAGCTGAGCCCTGAGGGCAGCCGTCATGCCAGGTCAATGTTCAGGTTTACTCTGGACTCTGTGCTGGGGTTCCATTTGAGATTCTCTTAATTTTGGGGGCAGTCATTGCTCATGATGAATGAAAGACAGAGGGAGGGGCCAGGGAAGGCTGAAGGCCAGCCCCCTCGCAGCACTTGGGCTCTTTCACAGAAAAGAACTGGATGGAGTTGAGCTCGCTGGGCGCAGGGGATGACGTGGTCTTTGTTCCAAAGTGGACTGGATCCCAGAAAGAAAATAAATTAAAAGGAAATCATAGCAGTGGTCTACCAGTGGGTTTTGGTCCATTTGCCTGAAAATTGGCCCTTCTGTTGGAGCCGAATTTCTCCAGTTAGCTAAACGTTTTTGTGGTGAAGCACTGTGGAAAAAGTGGCTTCACTGAAAGAGCAATTGTAGAGTCTTCTAGACTTTATAAATAGACTCAGGACAAGGAGAAGAACTGCCCTGTGGAGATACGGTTCATCTCTTGCTCAGCCATCTCCCCCACCCTCCCTGGGAACACACTTACTAAAGAAAGAGCTCAGAAAACTCTTTGGCGTTCCAGTGGTGCAGCTGGTTAGTGCGCAGTACTCACACAGAAAACTCTTCCTCATCAGAATCTTCTGCACAGGGTCCTCCAGGTGTCCCCCGCAATACCTTTCATAAACAATTTCTTCTTCCAGCCATCACCACCATCTCCAAGTCCTGCTTGTCTGGATTCAGTTGTTCTAGAGCTTTCTTAACCCTTCATTGTAAGCTGGGTCAAGAGTCAATAAGAATTACTTTGTACAATCAGTTTTCAAGATTATAGTCTGGGGAGCTAGCTTAATCAGAGCCTGGAATTTCTCCTGTACTTCATTTTTAGGAGAATTGAAATCCATCTGACTGGGCACGGTGGCTCACGCCTATAATCCCAGTACTTTGGGAGGCCGAGGTGAGCGGATCACCTGAGGTCAGGAGTTTGAGACCAGACTCAACGTGGAGAAACCCCATCTCTACTAAAAATACAAAATTAACCAGGTGTGATGGTACATGCCTGTAATCCCAGCTACTCGGGAGGCTGAGGCAGGAGAATTGCTTGAACCTGGGAGGCGAAGGTTGCGGTGAGCCGAGATCGCATCATTGCACTCCAGCCTGGGCAACGTGAAACTCCATCTCAAAAAAACAAAACAAAACAAAACAAAACACCATCTAAGATGTTTTTTGAGAGCAAGGTCCTTGCTGTTGCTGGCGTTCTTGCTTGCTCTGTTTTTAGGGCCTGGGACTGAGGAAACATGAAGCTTTAATCAGCTACAAGCTGTTGGGGGCTGGGGTTATGAACCTCTATATGTGTCACATTTGCTTCCATAGCAGTTTAGGACCATCGCCTATAAAATCAAGGCCAAGTCAGTGCTCTCTTTATAGAACATTGCTGCCCCTGCAGGGTTGCGTGGAGCAGTTAATATTTAATGGGGACTGAAGATTAGGCCTAAGGGCCGAGCCTTGATGGGTGCAGATCAGGTGCGTTTTATACTAGCTGGGAGGACCATGAAAGCAAGACCAGTAGAGGGAAATAACTGCTCTTGTGAGCTCTGTTTTCCATCTTCTGCATTTTCTATCCAAGCCCATAATGTACATAAATTATATTATGCTAAACATATTTAATAAAATGGTCCCCCGTGAATGCATACATTGTGCAACTCATTTAAAAAAAATTAGCTTTGGTTTAAATTCATCCTGTGCCATCACCACAAAAGCCTAACTCTTTTGTAGTACCCTTCCTGATGTCCAAAGGGAAATGGAAGTTTGTCTATGTGTGGGATTTTAATGTTGGGGTATTAGAAATTATAATCCAAGATACCAGCTCAGAAGACAAGGCTCTTGTAGAGTTGTCTAATTTATTATGCAGTAAGTGGCAACTGAGAATGACTTAACCAATAGGTGACCAGAAAGGAAGAGGTTGGACCCCACAGGGCTGGTGTGCTACTTGGAGCTGTTCTTGATTTCATTGGTTTATACCTGGACTCCTTATAGTGAGGAAGTCATTGTGGCCACCATTGTGCCTTTTATCTTCCATTATCTGATTTTGAGCATTGTGTTTTTTTGTAGGGAAAACATTCCTCACTGTGTATTATCTGTGGTTTATTTTAAGCATCTTTGATTAAAAAAAAAATGTAAAGACAGGACACCCAGATACTATCAGGCTGAACTGTAAATGTAATTTTATCATTTGATTAACAAATCAAGTAACACCATATAATTATTAGTGAAGTTTTTTCTTCTCTGGGTATTTGTTTGAAATTCGATGCTTTTTTTTCCTCCTAGGTGACAATCCTAACCCTTCCAAGGAGGACACCCCTACTAGCAGTCTGGACTCACTTTCCTCCCCGTCTCCTGTGACTGCAGCTATCCCTGGGCCTCCTGGACCAGACAAAAACCACCTTCTGGCAGATGGAGGGAGCTTTGGAGACTGGGCATCCACTATGTAAGTAACCATGTTTCTGTTGGGTGCTGAAGGGAGGAAGGCATGATTTAGTTCCTTTGAAGTTTCCATGAGCAGTGACCAGTGGGTGCTGAAGCCATTACATCAAGGAACCCTTATTGTCTTATCAGAGGGGCCACCAAAGGGAGAAGGGTCCTTAAAACAGAGCCTTCCTTGAATACTCTCTTTGTTTCTAGTATGGAAGGGTAGATGGATGCTATGTCAAATCTGATCTAAGTTCAATTCCTGGGCAGTTTTGGATTCTGCAAAGGAAATTTGTTACTATCCCAAGATGTTTCCCCACTAGTTATGCAGACTTTTAGAGATGTGAGAATGCATGCTGATGGACAGACTGTTGAAACTGTCTATAGAATGATATTTTACTTACATGAATTTCTGAGAGCAGTATGCTAGCATTCTGCTCGGTTTTGCTCGATAGCGTCCTGCAGAGTTGAGACGTGATGGTTGACATGTTTGATTTTATCTTCTCAGTTTGGTTTAGTGCCAGGCATGTGCAGATCCGCTCAAGTATATTAGGACAAATAATATTAACACAAATAAAGTACCTTGAACCTGTGAGGGCTTGTCTGGCTGTGTTGACCAAGGCTGTTTAAAGGCAGGATGGTGGTGATGTGGAACCCAAAAGGGCATCACGTTTCAAACAAGTGTTCAGAGAAGAGAAAACTCCACTAATAATTACAAGACAATACTTGATTAGTCAATCAAATTTTATCTAAAAATGCATTTATAATTCATCCAGAGAGTTTTTTTTTTAAAGATGGAGTTTTGCTCTTGTTGCCCAGGGTGGAGTGCAGTGGTGTCATCTTGGCTTACTGCAACCTCCACCTCCTGGGTTTAAGTGATTATTCTGCCTCAGCCTCCCAAGTAGCTGGAATTACAGGTGTTTGCCACCACACCCAGCTAATTTTTGTATTTTTAGTAGATATGAGGTTTCACCATGTTGGCCAGGCTGGTCTTGAACTCCTGACCTCAGGTGATTCACCTGCCTCAGCCTCCCAAAGTGCTGAGATTACAGGCGTGAACCACCATGCCCAGCCCATCCAGAGAGTCTTAAAAAATTTTTTTTGAAGCCAAAGTTGCTTAAAATAAATTATAGATAATGGTGTCATCTGACCCTAGCTGGGCATTCTTGGGACTTTAAATGGACTGGAAAGTGTTCCTCAGATTACTTGGCTTTTTATAGTTACTGCTGGATTCACATGAAATGATTATGAACTTATTAAGTATTAAGAGAGGCTGGGAGACATTTGGCATGCCAGAATTTGGGGGTGACCTGAAGACTTTGAAAATCTAACTGAGACTCCAAGTATGGAAACACATTCTCCAGATGAGGTTTTTCCTGCCAGTGTTTTCATCTGTGCTTATTTTTTATGCTGAGGATTGTGGATTTAAATCCTACATTACTCAGGTATGCTTGTCACCATTACTGTTCCTTTTCCACAATAAAAATTTTGTTTCACCGTAGTACTACAAGCAACAATAACAGTAGTTACCTAGGCACCCAGAATCTATAATCCTGGTTACACTTGAGGTGGAATTTAGCTTGTGTGTGTGTTTTAGTGAAAACCAGATCCCTAATTATGCCTTTCAGTAAGTGAATATCACAGGCAGTGGAGTGCAGTTTAGGCAGTCATGTTTCTTCCGTAGTAGTTCTGCAGAAAAGTGACATTATGAGCCGTGGTACAGCCAACACTCAATTCACAACACGTCCATGCCTGAAACGAGAAGGGCTTGATATTTTTGGTCATAAATCAAATGAGGAGTGAATTCCCCAGCTTCCTATTCATACACATTTTTAAATGTCATGAAAAGCACTCCAACCTTGAGAGGCCAAAAAGGGGTTTGGGGGGAGTAGTTGAAGCAAGCCTGGAGAGGAGATTTTTTTTTTTTTTTTTTAAATGGAGACTTTCTCCTACTTCAGAAACTTGATCTTTTTTTTTTTTCTTCTGTGCCATGGATGGAATACATCTATGTTTCTCTGAAGTATATACTAAAATGTTTCTTATGTATCTTTTAAAGGATTTACTGATGAGTGTGTATCAGTCACGATTTGTCATTATGTTAGGAAGTTTGTATATAGAAGTGTGCCTGTTGGACTTGGGTCTCACTAAGACCCACACTGCTGGCCCCACCCCAGAGCTGAGGATTCAGTAGGTCTGAGAAGGGACGTGAGAGCTTGCCTTTCTAAGGAGTTTTCAGGTGACAATGAGTGAGCCTTGATAGAGAAGACTATCCGCTGCTCCTTGCCTGCTTCCAGGGTTGTGCTGAGTATAAGCTGCTTCTCTGAGGAGTGTAATTAGGATAAGTGATTTCTCCACCTCTTTTGTTTAGAAAAACACTCTTCTAGGGTCATGCATTGCTGCCTTTCAGTAGCCTGTGTGTGCTTCCCACATCCTTTGGTTCTCTTTGCCTCAAGTATCTGTTATGCTTTTTTGCACAAGCCAATCCTGACCTATCTTCACGGTCTAATATAATCTTCACCTCCAGGAAGTCTTCCTCATGCTCTAATCTACAGGGAGCCTCTAGAGAGATCCCTTGTCAATATTTCTGCTGATACTCATTATTTGGCGCTAAGAAATTCAAGTCATCTTTGAGTATTGTTTAATATTTGCCTTTTAGTATTATTTTATATTTATGTGGAATAAATGTTTCTACATGTCTATCTAAGCTTTCCCTTACCCCAAGCTAGATCATAAAATTGTTGTTGTTTTTTTTTTTTCCAGGGAGTGGGTGGTGGGGTGGCAAAGACAGAGTCTCACTCCGTCACCCAGGCTGGAGTGCAGTGGTATGATCTCGGCCCACTGCAACCTCCGCTTCCTGGGTTCAAGTGATTCTCATGCTTCAGCCTCCCAAGTAGCTGGGATTATAGGCATGTGCCACCACATTGGCTACTTTTTGTACTTTTAGTAGAGATGGGGTTTCACCATGTTGGCCAGGCTGGTTTCAAACTCCTGACCTCAAGTGATCCACCCTCCTTGGCTTCCCAAAGTGCTGGGATTACAGGCATGAGCCGCCATGCCCGGCCATAAAATTCTTAATGATAGGAATTGGATCTTATATTCTTTAAACTTTTTTGTGATATTGACATAATTATTAGTAAACATTTAATTTCTTATTTTAATTATGTATTTATAAAAATGCTACCTTTTGGAAATCTCATTTCTTTCTGTATGTTACTGAATGTCTCTTAGGCTACTACATTTGGTTTCTTATTCATCATCATCTTTTTTTGAGACGGAGTCTTGCTCTGTCACCCAGGCTGGAGTGTAGTGGCACAGTCTCAGCTCACTGTAAGCTCCACCTCCCGATTTCATGCCATTCTTCTGCCTCAGCCTCCCGAGTAGCTGGGACTACAGGTGCCTGCCACCACACCTGGCTAACTTTTTGTGTTTTTAGTAGAGATGGGGGTTTCACCTTGTTAGCCAGGATGGTCTCGATCTCTTGACCTCGTGATCTGCCTGCTTGGGCCTCCCACAAGTGCTAGGATCACAGGTGTGAGCCACCATGCCTGGCTGATTCATCTTCTTTCTTATAAAGATTACAAACTCTTCCTCTAGCAATTCCACACAATTAATCTTACCATTTGCTCCTTACTGTGTTTTGTTTCCTTAGCCTTTATAAGTTCTCATTGTGTGTTCTCTTGTCTTTTTCCCCTTTATCTCTGCATACCAGCTGTACAGTATTAAATATGATAGGTTCTAAGTAAATGCTCATTAAGATCCCTTTTAGCCAAAGTTGCTTTGGGGTCATTAAAACTCTACTCAGGGCTCTTAATAGGAGGCAATGCCTGTACTGTGATCTCAGGTCCTACGGAATGGAGTCCAAATTTATGTGGATCACATAGGGCCCCAGTAGATCTGTTGAACAAAAATGCTAAAATCTCGTCCACTGGAAAACAGTTTGCAGAGGAAAATGTACAGCAGCCGTGGTTCTGACATAGGCAGTGTGTCAATGCAGCTGTTGCCTCTGATAGGTAGAAAACAATGCAGCAAAATTGGATTCCTTGGGTTTCTGCTGATGTTTATGACTTGTGGGTGTTATTCATTGCAGTCAATCAATCTGTAGCTATTACTTACCTGTACACTCAGTAAGGTGATGGGTGACTTCATTGCCAGTGAAGAATTGCTAGCTCAGTCTCCTTGGAGGACATTACATCATAGGTCAAGGTATTTCAAATGTTCCAAAGTCATTTTTTCCCCACAATAAAGTAGTTTTTGCTAAACAGGTTTTCTTCTATTGTAGTTGATGGAGCCAGGTCCTTGACAAGTAATCCTTTTAGATTCTCTGCCACAGAAGAGAATCTCTTTTAAGAAATATCAGGCATTGCTATCTGCTTCCTCTACAGATTTCAGATGAAAAGGATCACCTCCGTTTCTGCTGGCACATTCTCAAATTCAAGATGGCATGGTCTCAGAATAGCTCACTCTAGTTCGGGGTGCTGGCACCCTGAGATGCATCTCACTCTATACCCTGGCAGCCCAGGAGGGCAGTAGATTCCCCTCTCCCACCCACTGAGAGGCTTGGCT
Organism: Colobus angolensis palliatus; assembly: GCF_000951035.1. Classification (NCBI taxonomy): domain Eukaryota; kingdom Metazoa; phylum Chordata; class Mammalia; order Primates; family Cercopithecidae; genus Colobus; species Colobus angolensis. Next base: position 5,026,334 of record NW_012112142.1, on the reverse strand, counting down.
TTGTTTATCCTGAATGTTAAGATATCCCTAAAGCATCTATCCCAGCTAGTGCCTCAAGCTGTCGTTGTGCCACTGAGATTTGTGCCTACTCAGACTTGATGTCAGTTATTTAAAATCACTAGATAACACCTTCCTATTCCCATATACAGCCTTGTGCATGTCATCATATACTTTGTACTCACTGGTAACCATTTTTATTCTTGTCAATGAAATCACTTGTTTCCTTTAAATTGGGCAAATGAATGGGGGTTTCTCAGAGACAACTGCTTGGCATGTCAAATCACTTCACTGTTGGTTCCATGATTGCTTTTTAGGAAGTCAATAAATTTTGCTGGGAGATACCAAAGTACCCCCCTTAAATATGATTTGTGGCTTAGTATACCACAGTAAACCGTGAATGATTTGCCTAGAGTTCAGAAAAATAATCATTTTAGATCATTTTTAATAGATTTGTGTGAAGTCTGGTGCCTACTGAGAAAGTTGCTATGAGAAGTTACAGGGTGGCAGTCACTGGCGAACTCTGTCTTCACTTCCTCCCTTCCCCCTCTCTGTCTTTCCTTCTTCCCTCTCCCTCCTCCTTCAGAGAGGGCTTCCTCAACCCAGCACTCCTCGAGGGCCAGGGTGGTCAGTTCACCACAGAAGTTGGTATCTTAATCACATTATTTAAAAGAAAATAGATATATCTTTTAAAAGTGCTTTTTGCACATTTGCTTTTTTTTTTTTTCTAACTTAACCAAAATGAACATATACTGCTTTTGTAATAAGGACTGGGAAGCTCTGTAAATTTCAGGTCAGGAGAGGGTGATAAGTAACCTAAAGGAATGAACTTCCCATTGCAAAAACTTCCTGCATCTTTGTTGGTTAGTAGGGGGATGATTTCCTAATAAGATTAGCAGCTTTACTCTGTTTACTTGTATGTGGGCCCTGGTTACAGAATGCAGTGGGTTACACTGAGATCTCTGGTAGAGCCTAGTGCCTTCTTGTGGAAGGATGTGGTCTCTGATTCTGGGTACTGTGAAGAATGAATTGGCAGCCAGTACCTGTTACCATACCTAAGTAAACAGCAGGGTCACTTAGATAGTGGAGGTCTAAGGGAGTTCAAATGTAAGGCAGAACAGGGCCAAATGAACAGGAGCATGCTGCCTTACTGTGAGCCCACAGCAGCCTGTTAAATTCTGCACGGAGGTTAGCTCCTTCCTCTACCTCTTAAGGCTCTGGGGATTCAAGGGAGTAGAACCTTTTGCTTTAGCAGAGGCTAGTGGTTCAGGCTGCAGAGAAAGTATGATTAGATACCCTCTTGGCACTTCCAGACTCAGAGACCAGGAAACATTTGGTATTATGGGCCACCAGACTTTGTTTCAGCTGTGTTGTAAATGACATTTCCTCTTAATGCTTGCATCAACCCAGTGGGGTAGATATATAGTCATTTTTAAAGATTTGTATGGCACAAAGGACATAGAAAAATTGGCCCAAGCAACACAAGCAGTAAAGGACAGGTGAGTTTGACCTCTCGTGTGTCTGCCCAGTGACTTGTTTTACTGTAGAAATTGAAATTGTGCAGTTGCATATGGGGACATTGTTTGAATTGCAGGTGATCTCCACCCTGCCCCAATTCTGAAACCCGGTGAAACAGCCATGGCTGTCAACTGGTCAGTGCCCTTGGATTGAAGAGGGAACACTGACCTTACATTAAGTCATGTGGCTGTGGTTTATAATTATCTATGGGGAATAAACACTTGAATCTGGTTGCTGCGAATTCATCATCTAACACCTTGGCTGAGATGCGGGGAGGAGGGCCTTCTCCCCCACAGCAGCGCTGGAGAGACTTGGAAATTTGATCTGTGCAACCAGGCAGCATCCATAATCTTTTTATGAGTAATATGATATTCAGTTGTCTCCCTTCAGCTTCAGAAATGCTCTGGAAGTGAATCTCAGGGCCTGTATACTTGACCATCTACCATCACAGTGTCTATTCGCATTCAGTTTGGGGGTACAACTTTTGTCCTGTATGTTTTCTTGAATTTCTTCTCTCCAACTTTGTATAGAAATTATGCTATGCTGACTGCCTGGCCCCTTACATGCTTTGATACACATCCATTGTGGCTTGCTGGGGTATTTTTGGGATCTGCTTTGTGTACTTGGCACTTGCATGTGGCCTAATTCGTGTCTTCCTTTGCTGTGCTGTAGCTGCAGGTGCTGAAATTTGGAGGTTTTATTTTTAAGTCAGAATGTTGATAGTCCATGTAACTTTAAAGCCCTACCATGAAAAGATGACTTCCCAAAATAAAGATATGTCTGAATTTTGTAGTAGCTTTGCCACTACTTAAGACTTTAAAAACAATTAAGTCTTGCATCAGTCATTTTTGGTTTTTAGTGTAACTGGTTTTTGTTGTTAAAGATTTTCTTACTTGATGCCATCGTTGTAATTTATTATTTGCTATTCATGAATTGGCTGTATCTCAATATCTAAATAAGGTAAGGACCTCACGGGCTCCCTCTGTAAGTTCGAGACCGTTTACATTGGTAAATCACTGATTTCAAACAGGCCTGGCTTTGCATCCACGTTCTGTTTCTTACAACCTTGAAGATCTTACATAAGTGATTTAAGCAAACCAAGGCTCAGCAGGATTGTCTGTAAAAGGGGAATAATAACGTCCGTCGCTCTGGGCCGGGGTGAGGTTTCCAGATACCACATGTAATAAAACCCAATCACTGCTCCCCTGAGAGCTGGAGGCAGCCACCTGCTGGGATTTTCCTTTCCTCTGAGCACGTAATTCAATATTCTTAGTTCAACTTGACCCCAACTTCCTGGTTCATCAGTTACATAATCTCCTTACTAAATAGCTCAGAGAGAGAACCTTTCTAGCCTTGGAGAAGCTCTAGATGTTGACCTGAAGTTGTGTTGTTTTTAGCAGTTACTGTATTTATTCCCAGAGGACTCAGCTGGGGCTGCTCTCCTAGTGTCTTGCTTTGGGGATCTGCTTTGTCAGAGCCTCTGAGAATAGACCATTGGCTATCACATGATCAAGGCATGGGGAGCCTACGGAGACCCAACCACATTTATAACTTATGCTGAGCCGCATACCCAGGTACCACACCCATTACAACAAATAACCCATAAATCTGTTTGTAAGTAATTGGTGGATTTTTCTGAGCAGAGTATCTGTGTCTCTTTGGAGCTGTGCTTGACCCTGTTGAAGATGTTCAGCCCTCACATTGGGTGGCAGCTGGTTGAAACATTCCTGTCAGTGACTCTGCAGCCCTATAACCTTCAGACCTCGAATGCCCCCTAATTTTCTGAAATGAAGTTACAGTTCTTTTGCTGTTCCGCTAGCGAGCTAAAGTTCAGCCCTCTTACCTGATTCCACACTGATCATCTGGAAGGAAGATAGGATTCATGGAGAACTCTTTGAGTGGAAGATTGGTCAGAGATGTAATTCTGCAGCTGTTCTCTTACAGCAAAACCAAGAACTTTTGCTATAAGAGAGTGGAGTTTGGGAGTGAACCTTGTCAGACGACTAGGTGGTGATGTCCTTTCTTGTTGGAGGAGGAAATCCATATAGGAGCCTCAGGATCACACAAGTTGAGGACTGAGTGTTAAACATGACAGGCCTTCCTTCATGGGGCTTGGGGATTTCCTGCAGTGCCCTTCCTCCTCTCCCTGACCGCGTCCTTCCTGCAGAAGATATTTGTTCTCAGCTGGGTGCGGTGGCTCACGCCTGTAATCCCAGCACTTTGGGAGACTGAGGCAGGTGAATCAGTTGAGGTCAGGAGTTCCGAGACCAGCCTGGCCAACATGGTGAAACCCCATCTCTACTGAAAATCCAAAAATTAGCCTGGCATGGTGGTACGCACCTGTAATCCCAGCTGCTCGGGAGGCTGAGGCATGAGAATTGCTTGAACCTGGAAGGCGGAGGTTGCAGTGAGCTGAGATTGCGCCACTGCACTCCAGCCTGAGGGACAGCGCAACACTCCGTCTGGGGGAAACGGAGGGAGAAGGTATTTGTTCTCAAAGGTGAACAAGTTACTGCTTTTACGTGCTGAGTTCCTGTATTGGCTGGCTCCCTGCTGCCTGGGAGGTGATCTCGTACAGTTGAAGAGGGCCTCTGCTGCAGGAAAGCACTGGGTATGTGTGGGTCAGCCCCAGGCACCAACAAGGGAGCCCTGTACCACGAAACCAGTGAAGACGGAGGGGATTCTCCATCTGAGTTGCCTTCATCTCCCCCAACCCGCATGTCCCTCCCAGCCTTCTTATTTGGTCCATTTAATCCAGGAGTGAGCAAACTGTGGCCCACTGCCGCTTGTCTTTATAAAGTTTTATTGGAACACAGCTACACTTAGTTGTTTACGTTTTGTCTGTGGCTGCTTTTTGACTGACAGTGATAGCAGAATTGAGTAGTTGCAGAAGGCCTGCCAAGCTTCAAGTATTTACTCTCTGGCCCTTTACAGAATAAGTTTGCCGATCTCTAGCTAATCAGTAATCAAAGTAAGTGTGTTTGGAAGGGCCCCACCTTTCTTAAAACCCAGCTTCAGGAAGTGCAGTTCACCACCGTGGTGGTAGATGGAGAGTGCAGGTGATTTTAAGTGTAAGCTTCACACATCTCTTCTTGTCATTAAACCAACCAGATATTTTCCCTACGGGTTTTGGATGCCCCCAAATGTTTGTTTATAATTTCAAAAGACCATTAGTGTTTCATTGACTGAAAAATCTATGTGGGGTTGTTCTTTTTATAATGTATCATTTAAAATAAATTTTTATTTTGGAATAGTTTAAGGTTTACAGAAAAATTACAAAGATAGTACAGAGTTTCCATAGACCCTTCACTTCCTCTCTTCACGTCCCGCCCCCACCCCCGCCCCCAGCCCTTAGCATCTTACAGAACTGTGGTATGTTTGTTAAAAAATAATGAAATTAGTGTTGATACAGTAGTGTTAACTAAACCACAGACTTCATGTGGACTTCACCAGTCTTTCCAATAATGTTCTTTCTCTGTTCCAAGCTCAAATCCAGGATGTCATGTTTCTATTAGCAGCTTTAGATTTTTTTTTTTTTTTTTTGAGACAGAGTCTTGCTCTGCTGCCCAGGCTGGAGTGCAGTGGCACGATCTCAGCTCACTGCAAGCTCCACCTCCCGGGTTCACGCCATTCTCCTGCCTCAGCCTCCCGAGTAGCCGGGACTACAGGCGCCTGCCACCACGGCTGGCTAATTTTTTGTATTTTTAGTAGAGATGAGGTTTCACCATGCTAGTCAGGATGGTCTTGATCTCCTGACCTCGTGATCCACCAGCCTCGGCCTCCCAAAGTGCTGGGATTACAGACGAGAGCCACCGCACCCGGCAACTTTAGATTTTTTAAATGATGACATCTACTTAATATAGCCATACTTTTTTCCCTTTGCATAGCTGATTTGCTGTCTTTTGGTAAATTAAATGGTTAGTGATGATATAACCCTAGAAATCAGAGGTAAGGTCTGACCCAGAAATATGTAATAGTAGTGAGGGCTTCGTTTATTGACTGCTTACTGTGCTTCAGTGCCTTACGTGTATTATCTCATTTAAACCCCACAGTGACCCAGCCGGTGAGTCATGACTCTCTTCACATTAGCTGAGGGAGTTTAAGTTGCTCAGCCAAGTTTCAGTTGTGGATGACGCTAAGTGCCGACTAATGACGGCAACTGTGGGCCAGCCTCTGGGGAGTACTCTTAAGTCACTTGCTTCCTCCTCAGCACAGCCTCTAGCTATTGACAAAAAGAGGAACAAGCCTAGGGGAGGAAGAAACTGCAAGCTGGCTCTCAGCCAGCAATGGCATTGCCAGCTTTGGCACCCAGGTCTCTCTGCGGAGTGACAGAGTCTTAGGCATTTGTAATTTGCATGTGTACAATCCTTCAATGGCCTTTCTTTGCCTTTAGGTTATGATTGTGCCTCCTGAATATCCCGGTACTCACATCTCTCTCATCGTTCTTTCCATATTCCATTCCAGTCACTCAAGAGGACTTGAGGGTCTGAGATCTGTGCTGTCTTGTCAAAACAGGGTTTACTAGAAACGGGACCTTGAGTAAGTTGCTTTCACCTTTTTGAGATGGTCTTCTCATATGTCATGTGGAGTAATAGGGTGGTTGGGAATAAGTGAACTGTGCCTGCATGTTGCATCTAGCACAGGGCTAGATTGCACAGTTGTGCCTTGCATGAGCCTGGGTGTGGGGAGGTGATGATGATGTTGACTATGGCAGCATCAGCTTCAGCATTAGCGCCACACAGATGCTGCCTCCTCCAGGAAGCCTTCCTGGCTATCCCCATGGTTATTAGGTGTTCCCTCCACTCTTCCTCTGAGGGACCGTGGGCAGATCTCTACATGGATCTCAGTGCCTGTATTATGGTTATTAATTGGGCATTCTCCACTCGGCTGGAGAGCAGGTCGTGTCACGGTTGCCTGAGTGTTCCCAGGGACTAGCACAAGGACTGAGAGGAAGTCCAAATGATGAGCCAGTGGGTCTACTCTGAACCTTCCTGATGGGCAGCAAAGGCCTCCTCCCCCAACCCTGTGGGTTGTGGCGACTTGCATGTCCCAGGCCTTTGTTTCTCTGCACTGCTGTTATCCCTCGGTGTGCTTGTGTGCTCGTGTGGAACCAAACAGTGTGCTTGTGTGTGGAGTTCTCCCTCTCCTGGCACTTAAGGAATAACTGGCATTTATTTGAACAGAGATTTTCCCATAATATACAGATCTACAATATTTCCTTCTGTCTTTATTAACATTTTCAAACACTCTTGCCCAGGACAGCTGTTCTAGACTTATGCTGTATGTTTCCCAGACTGGCATGAAAGATCATTTCACTAATGTGTTAGTTTCTGCTCAGAGACCTGGCAACTGAGAGTTTAGAATCTTTCATTGCAGTGCAAACTTCTGATTTGATCTCATATTGGATAACTGTAGTGAAATATCTTGGTATTTGGGGGATTTAGTCACTTCAAATAAGCATTCATTTCTTTTCTTAGTGCGTATTCTCCTCGCTCTACCCTTTTGAATTTAGATGGCACTCAGTTCTAATATAGGCTGGAATCAGGGGCTTGTGCCTCTAGTGCTGCCCAAAGCCTGACCTGTCTATGTTATGCAAGAAATGTTTGTTAGATGCAGGAGTTCTCTGCTGATCGGTGCAGCTGGTGTCGAGTTTTAACAGTTAAGGCCCCTATTCCCTTCCCCCTTTCTGAAATGTTTGTGATCTGTTGCTGCCAGAACGTTTTTAATATGCATGGAGCATAGAGTCTGGTACTGGAGGAGATTGGATCGCAGTTTGAATCAGAAGCAGCATGGACTGCTGATCTGTTCCATTTTCTAAAAATACACTTTGTAAAGTATACACATACACAGCACTGTCATAATTTCATGTTTTGGGGTTTGGCCCCACTGCTGCACGTGAAAGCTACAAGGTCTTTCCTCGAAATTCAGGCCCGTGTTTCCAAGTGAGAGTGTTGACTTTTTAAAGAAGAGAGTTTCCTCATCCTTTACACAAATGCATATTTCCCTGCTTACTGTCTTCCCAGCTCTTCCACCCACCTCACCTAAAGACAAGAAATGCCTCTGTGGCCTCAGGAACAGTCAGGTAGACTTTGAATCTATGGATTTTCAGGAATGTGTTTTCAAGTTAGCAATTTGAAATCTTCATCTGCGTTTAGTGAAACACTCTTGTTCCTATTTGTCCCCTTTCTGTGAGAAGTAAGGAGGGTGACATTGCTCTTCCACACTGAAAATGGAGAGGAATCCTGTTTTAGGAGAAGCCTTTTGCAGTGTAGTGTGTGAAGTTGGGAAGACAGCAAACAGATATGGGTAGTTCTCTCTATATATTTCTGTCTTGGTAAATGTGGTTTCTGAGCTTTTTAGGAACAGTTGACTTCTTCCTCCATGTTCGCAAACTGCAACTTGGCTTTCAAGAAAGTCGTGGCACTGAGGTGCTTTTTTGTACTTGATCAGTAGCTGGCATTAAACAGAATTGGTGGTTCGTGCTCATGCTGGTCTTACTAATCAAAAATCTGTAGTTAAAGGGACAACAAGAAAAAAGAACATCCCAAAGATGTTCTTTGGGAAAAAGCTGGGGCTCTCCCCTGAACCACAGAGTACAAAAAAATGGTCCAGTGAGTGTTTTCGTTCTCCCAGTGATGATACTGTCAAGAACTGTGAAGGGTCTGAAATTTTACCTGCTTGTGAGCTACCAAATTAGCCTACCATTGTTTCCGGGATGCTGGCAGAAGGCATGGGACTCAGGGTTGGAGCCAGCAGCCTCTACTAATCACAGCAATGAGAGTATCAGTGTTTTCTTGTGCCAGTTCCCTGAGTCCCGGTTCTTACAAGGCAATGCAGCTTGGGCCAGGTCACACCTGCATGCCTCAAGAGAGAAACTTGGAGCTTAGAAAATCCGGATCTTTTAGGAAAGTTGTTCGTCCTTTGCTTATGGGCTGTCATTCCAAAATACCTATGTTCCTTCAAAATGTTTTAAATAAAAGAAGGGGAAGAGAATATCAGAAATTCTCTTTGGAAACTAATACCTTACTGTTTTTTGAGAAAATGTAGGTATTATATTTTAAATAATATTTTAAAAAATTTTCAAATCTTCTTATCAAAAAGTTACCCAAAGTTTGGAAGGGAGGAGATGGTTACATAACGAAGCTCATGTTTACGTTTTTTTTTTTTTTTTGACCTTCCAAAAAATATGGACAGCTTGCTTTTGGGAGACACTATGAAACATGCTATCATCTGATATGTACTGGCTTGAGATGTGAACTCATTACACGACTTAAGTATATATACTCACTTCTTGCCTTTTAAGTATATATACTCATTTCTTACTCACTTCTGATCCTCCCTGGCCGACAAGCCTCTGAAAAATTTCCTCTATCCAAGCACCTGCTCTGCTGCTTCCCAAACCTTGTTTGGCTGCACAGGTCTCTTCTTTCACAGGCTTCCAGTTGTCCACAAGTCTCATTGCCTCATCTCCATAGAGACTGTCTCCAGCCTCCCATGTTGCTCCATCCTGTGAATATTCCAGCTCACAGTGTGTCTGCCCATGTGGGGTTCTGAAATCAAAGGAGTCACCTAGTAGAGGCTTCTGAGATACACCCAGGACATCACATACAGAAACTTAAGTCTACATGGGAAGTCTGGGAGGTAATCTTGGTGAACCGGTTAGTGCTGGATCACATAGCACATGTATGTGTTAAACAGCGACAGAAAGATCACAAAAAACAAAAAAGATGAATGTGGAGAACTTGACCCTGGACAAGGACTGCTGATTCTATGTTCCTGTTTGGGATGAGATGGAGAAAGCCAGGGTGCGGGACAGGCGGGGCTTTCTGTTTTGTATCTGTCATCGCAGTGGTTCTTTCACTTTCTAAAAACCGAGCGGTATTTTCCCTTTACACACATGCACACGCACACACACACATACACCACACACCACACACACCACACACGGAGGTTTTCTTTTTTAAAGAAAGATGTGAGGATTAAGCAGACAATAGCTATAAAATTTATGCTCTTTATTTTTCAAGGGCCACATAAATATAGTCACATAGTTACTTTATCTTCTTCCTGTAACTGTCCTCCCTCTAGGCAGATGGATGGCAGTCATTGACGATTTATGACTCTGAAGAGCTGAAGGGGGGTGTGGCAAAACATCTCATCTGCCTCCACCGCCACCCTCCAAGCACTTTGAATGATTGCTGGGAGATAACTTGGCAATTGTTTGGCTAACTATGGCCTTAATTCCCTGCCAGGGCTTCACTCGCACCTACTTCTCCTTTCCCTTACTGATTAGTAAGACAACATTCAACGTTCCTTTTCTGCTAAAAAAGAAAACGGAGTGACTTTTGTGACTGGTGATACAGATCACTTTATGATTTATGAGGTCTCTTGCCTTGGGATAAAATAGGTTTTATGACTCCCAGATGAATGGCTGGATAGGGGAATTGTAAGTAAGCTCTTTGAAGAAGAATTTTTTTTTAATGACCCCCTGTTTTTACTGACCAAAGCATAGGAAAGCTTCTGTGTATTAAATACCTACCAAGTCAGTTATGCACCAGATTTGTAAAATCCAGTTTTGGTTTTAGAACTTTCTAATTTGGTTGCTCAGATGTTGGCTGGTGGCTCCATGTCCCTGCCACTCTGCCTGGCTTCGTGAGATCTGGAAAAAGAGTTAAAGATCTTCCTGCAGAGGCAAGAGAAATACTTGAAGCCATCGGAGAACAACCAGTGTCAACTTGCCCTTTCATTTATTGGTGTCGCAGGCCTCCAGGGAAGGTGTATGGGTTAGAGAGGCCACAGGAGGAGTATTGGGGGAGGTGGAACTGGAGCTGAGCCAAGGAAAGGCAAGATTAGAGCAGGCAGAGGAGGGCGGGGAGCTTGAGAGGAAAGGCAAAGCTTGAGGCAGAGGTGGGAGTGCCAGGAAGCAGAGCTGCGGCAGACAGGAGGCTGCTGGGGCGGGGTGGCCCCTGGTAGGCGGGCAAGTGGAAGAGCATCGGATATGGGGAGACAGGTGGGTAAACTTGGCCCTAGGTTGCTGAATGTCGCTGTGTTGGAGGATTGCACCTGGGGGCTGTCCAGGAGACCGTGCTGGTGCTGAAGAACTCGGTGCCAGTTCTCTGGCAGGGGAAACAGTCTAAGCATGCTGAGGAATGTGGAAGCCTCGGGAAACTGCTCGTGGAGACTGGTGTACTGGTTTAGCGGAAGACGGCGGGCATCTGAGGTGAAGAGCACCTGGGTGCCGCAGACAGGGAACACGTGTGTGTTCAAAATGTCACTGAATGAAATGAGACGCCTCTCAAGGGAACATCATATACCATAGTCACAAACCTCCAGTTCTGAGGTCACTGAAGAATAATTCAGATCAACACGGATCGACTACGTGAACTCTCCCTCTCTGCTTAGCGGCCATTCCAGGTGTCTGTTCACTGACCTGTTTACATTAACTTTAAGCAAAATGGAAATATTAAGAAATGCTCTGGTCACCAGAAGTTTTTGCTCTTCATTTCTACTCTTTGGCCCTCTCTAGAGGAAGCCTGAATCCAGTGGCATTTTCTTCTGCACGGCCATACGTGTAGGAGCAGGTGAAAGATCTTGAACTGTTTAGCTGATCTTCTGCAGCTGCCGGTCATGTGCTTGATGCTAGATTCCTGTGATTTTCCTTATAATTAGAAAAAATGAATACCTTGAATATCCCTCTCCTCCTTTGAGCAATTAGATTCTGGTTTTCTAATTAGTGAACTCATAGGGTGGTAGTAGGTTGGACAGATTGGAGAACCTGGAGAAGGACAGTAAGACAGCTTGAGTTTGGGGTTGTGGCTGGTTTCTGGGTTGTTGCTATCTGTAGTTTGGGCTGCAGCCCCGGCAGGATGCAGAGAGGACTCTGTCCCTACTGGTCAGGAGTGATAGGGGAATTAGCGACCTAGTCATCTGGGATTGGGATGTCATGCATTTGATGTTCTGTGGCCTTTCTGCTATTAATCCTGTCCTTCAAACTCCTACCTTTAGCCCAGGTCAGACCCGATCGTCTATGGTGCAGTGGCTTAACCCACAGTCTCCAACCACAACAAGCTCCAACCCAGCTGTGACACCTCCTTCACCCGGGTCATCCCCTTTCCTCTTTTCTCCTCCTGCTACTGTAGTGGACAAGCCACCTGAAAGGTACGTGGTTTGGAGTGGAATGTGGAATACGGTGGCAGCACACACAGGAGGCTTGATGAACCTGAGCAGGTTCTTGTGTTCCCTGCTGGCAAAGGCTTACCCAGATACCCCCAGCATCCCGGACTTCATGGACAGCACTTAAACCACCTTGTATCGGGGCATGCCTCACCAGTTCAGTAGCAAATTCTTTGGAGGATTTGCTTTACATGAGACCTGCTTGAACCTACTCTGTCGTGCTGGTTGTGCATTTATGAAGAAGTTCTTATTTTGGAAGAACTTCTTGTTCATGAGTATAAAGCACATTCTTTGTTTTAAAGGTAGGCAAGCTGGCACTGGAAGCATTCGCTTCCATGGCATCCAATGGCCAGGTCCACAGAAGACAGAGCTGCTGGCCTCCAGCAGGCTCTTCTACCTGTGGTGGCTCAGGTGCTTCTTCCTGTCAGTGGCTTCCCCCATGCCAGTGAGGTGAGGCATTTCCTTTGGATTTGATTAGACTGGCTAAAAGCATAGTTTCCATCCTTTTCACGCACGGACACAGAGGTTGCTTTAACAAATGGTGAGAAGCTGGGCCTGGTGTGCCTTTCTTGGGGTGGAGGCACAGTGTAAATACAGAACACTCAGGGAAGAGCAACAAGCCCCTTCCAGAGTGGTGGCTGCCTGGGGTGGATCTGGGCCAGTGGTTTCCCACCTGTGGAGTGTGGGTGTGCCGCCGCCTCCTGCCTGCTGGCCGTGTGTCTCCAGGTGCGTGTGCTTTTCCTAACAGACCAACTGAAGTGCTTGGAAATAAACATGTCCTGTGGTTCTAACAGTGCTGAATAGTAGGAAAGGGCATCCCACCAGGTAGGGAGGAGAATTAGGTGAAGTGGTTCAGTGACAGCTCCTCAGAGAGGCTCCCTGAGGAAAGGCTTGAATTTGAAACCCATCGTTTACTTGAAAATCAAGTGCTATTCTTAGCCTGATGTTCACTTCCATGTTAATTTCTTTTTCGGGAGGAGTTGCCCTACTGGTGACATCAGTGAGATTTGGGGAAGGGGGTTGGGGGTGAGGTTTCTCTCTGTTTTCCACATTTTCATTGGTGTCTTTTGTGTTTTCTTTCTTTTCAGTGTCAGCAGTCGGAAGGCTCGAGCCGTGTATCCGTGTGAAGCAGAACACAGCTCGGAATTATCTTTTGAAATAGGAGCAATTTTTGAGGATGGTAAGTGTTAGTGGGAGCCTCATCTATTAATCCTGTCGCCCGCATTACGAACGACCGCAGCCTGGAGGGAGCGGTCAGCGATGGTGCTGTTGTTGGGAGGGTAAGTGTCCCGCTTGATGCTTTGGACTGGATTAAGCTGCCGTATTCAGCTCCTAGGCCCCAATACCAGGGGCTTGTTGTTGATTGCTGGAATGCCACTGTGCTCTCTTCTTGGTTATTCTCCATCTCATCTTGTGGGTCTTCATTCAGGTCATTTCTCTCCTGACAGGAAGAAGCTGGTGTCACTTGCACTTAAGAAATATTTCTGATTTGCACACTTTATTATATTTGTTCTCCCAGAGTTGCTAACCAAGTCCATTAAATGCTTCAGGTTTACCAACTCTGAGTCATCAGAGAATACTACTATGCTTAAAAATTTTCGATTTCTATTTCCCTTACCATTTTTGTGCTTTACAGTTTTGCTGATTTGAACAGTGTGTGAGTCTCCAGATTCAGGTATTGACTTTGCATATTGAAACAAGGGTGTAGCTTTTGAGGATTTAATATTCATACACAAGCATGTAGGAGCTATGCCTGGTTGAATATTTCAAAAAGTTTTCTTATGGTTCAGTGTCTTTTTTCCCCTGCTCTTGCTTTCTTCCCTCCCCAGTCCTGCTCATTATGAAATGCATTGGTTGCTATGGAAACCGTGCTGTCATGTGTGGGTGGAGCTCCTCAGAAGAGTTCCAGGGAAGCAGTAGGAACCTGAGATGCTTGGAATGGAATGGTTGATTATCCAGAATGTTTGGGATATGTGGAATGTATCAACACGAGGCACAGTGGTGTATTGTCAGTAATGCAGCATTTGCTGACGATTGTTTTTTAGAAAGCAAGTTGCCTCATTTAGAATAGATTTCTATATGCGTGTGATATGTGCTCTTCAGAGACAGAGACTCCTGGTAGTGTCAGAAAACAAACAACAACAACAAAACCCCACATGGAACAGAATTAGACTTTGTGGAGAAATTTTGTTCTTGGAATAGAAGCAAGATCATTCCTCCATTACCATAACATACATGCAGTTTTGCCAAGATAATGTGGAACGTAGTTGCCCTGCCCCAGGCCTGTCTCATGTCGGCACACCATATGGCTGAAGGGGAGGCTGAAATGGTAGTATTGAAACGCACTCATTTGAGAAATGTGATGAATTTTTATTTTGTGTGATTAGATTTGTTTAGAAGACTCTGAACTCCCTCCTGCAGTATGGTTTGTGAGATAGTTACTGTGGTAGAAGGTGCATCTATTAGGATACCTTAGGCTGCAAATAACAAAAATTGACACAGCTGGTTGAATCAGTCGTGAAGATGGATTAAAGTCATCCCAGCTCGTGCAGAGGCTGAGGCAGGAGGATCACTTGCGCCCAGGAGTTCGAGGCCAGCTTGGATAACATAGTGAGACCCCATCTCAAAAAAGAAAAATGGGTTGGGGGAGAGATTAGTTTGCACCATAGTAAGTTTGGAAGTAGGGAGTTCTGATTTTAATTCATATTCTCTAAGATGTTATCAAAGACTGAAGTATTTCCATCTCTCTGCGAAACGGTTCTCTACTGATGGACCTGGGCCTCTGTCTGGTTTCCCTGGCGGGAGCAAGATGACTGCCACAGTTCCATGTATCATGGCCACACTCTGGTGGAAGGAGGTGTCTCATCCTTGTGTTCCTTTAAGAATGAGAAAACTTTGCCAGGATTTTCTTCATAGTTTACCCATCCTCACATCCCAGTATGCAGAACTGAGTCACATGCTTACCCCAGATCCATCATTTGCAAGGATTTAGACCAATCAGAATCACACAGGGTATAGGACACCTCTCCTGGGCACACAGCCATGTGAATGAGGGTCAGTGCCTAAAGCCAGCACAGATCTGCGAGTTTGGATAAAAGCTGGTAGGCGTCTGACCCAGGAGACTCATGTTCTCCAGCTCTAAAGTCCCGAGATGACTTGGAGTCTTCCTAAGAAGTGTGCACGTACACACGTACACGTACATAGTCACACATTTGTACATATGTACACACATGTGCACACACATACCAGTGTCTCCGTGTGTTTTGGAGGAGGAGAGCCACTGATTGCAGGCAACGTGGATTCTGAACTCTGCAGTTATTTTGCCTGGGCTCACACCATGGCTTTCTTATCTTCCATGTGACCTGGAACAGGCTCCTTTAGGACTCTGTGCCGCTGATTCTTCATCCTCAGTGGCAGGGATGGCCACAACATTGATGTTGTATCAAGATAGCATTGGGACCACTAGAAAAAGAGGGTTCTGAGTTGCTACAGATGTATGGGGGAGAGGCTGCTGACCATGATGCCATGCTGGGTACATCATAGTGTGCCTCAGAAGAGGCTATGTTTTGAGCCAGGTTGTGTCTCACTCAGGTTCTGTGCTCTGCAGTGCTGGTGTCTAGCTCTGTCAGGACTTTGCTGGCTGGGGCACCCCGGGTGTCCCAGGAGCTCCTCATTCTGTCCCTCTCCTAAGGCTGGCTACTTGGAAAATACCTTGTGGATGTGTTGACACCCTCTCCCTACCCAGGGATGTGGGTGTCTCATTTAATGTGAGCTACTTGTCTTGCAGGTTCCCCCCGATTCTTTTATAGCAGGGCAGATAACATAGTGGAAGGTGTTCAGAATCAACAGCATTAGGCTTACTGCTTAATAGGCACACTTCTTCAAAGGGTACAGTCAGTGTCAAGCCCTTAAGCAGAGTTTATCTGTGTGTGTGTTTGCACCTCACATCTTCTGTGCATAGTTGATCTCTTAGCTAGTTAAAAGCAGATGCTTGCCCAGAACATGTCTAGTGAAGCCCTTCCTTAAACAGCTATGGGGTCTTCCGGTCTGACAACTGACACTGAGAAGACAGACTGTCAGGTCATCTGACCACAGCTTCTGTGGAGCCAGGCAGTGCTCCAAGTGGCCACTCAGCCACAGGAGTGCTGCTGGGAACGCTCTCTTTCTGCAGACCAGCAGTACTTAGTGTCCCTGGAATGCCCAAGACATTCTTCTTATGTTCACTTATCCATGTGGAATCTTCCAGCCTCCATAGATGCTCTTGCAGTGCCATTCCTTTTTGTACCTCATACAGGCAATAAAGGAAATCAGTTTATGGCACCCAGTGGCCTTTGGAGAAAACAAACTCGAGGTCAGAGTGACCCCCGGGCAGCCTCGTCAGTAGTTATGCGGTTTGGGATGTGTGCAGCTCTGAGAAATCCTGACCCGGAGTGTGGTTGACATAGGGGTCTTTAGCAATTGTGTAGCCCCATGACTGTCCTTGTTCTTTGCTCTTACTGGGTGGGCCAGGCTTAAGTTATGAGTTCCGATTCAAGGTGGAAGATGTGTTTCTTTAGTAGACTTACTAATGCCTAGCTGTTGCTCTGGGGCAATTCCCCCACCCCTCACCCCCAGGAGAGGGCTGTGTTTGTAAGGTCTCGGGGCAGTGATGTTGCTTTGATGGCCAGAGGGACCTTTCCCTTTTCTCCGGGCCTGGGGAATCCTGGAAATAGGTTTTGCTGGTGACCACCCGCCAGTCCTGTCTTTCCAGACAGGTGTGCTCCAGTCTGATGGGCAGTGGTTGCCTCCCCAGGGGCAGGGTTGGGAGGGTGCTGAGGCAGGAGGTTTCCAGGAGCGACCCCACGTGGCGGCAGCAGCAGCAGCAGCAGCAGCAGCGGGGCTGCTTTCCTGGCTGTCCCAGGCTGTTTGTCAACATCCATGTGTAGACGTTGGGGAGCAAGTGTGGCCCAAATTAATCCTTAAAAGCCTCTGGCGATTAAACTTGAAAGGTCTCAGATAGACACAGAATAATCCCTGGAAAACAATTTGGCGTTATCCTGGAAAGTTGATCGCATATAGACCCCACAGCCCAACGATTTCGTTGCCAGGTAGATTCCTAGCACGGGAATCTGAGAAAAAATTACTGAATGAAAAATAAGTTCCAGGTGACTAGACATTATGTGCTTCTGCTTAAGCTCACACATACGCAAAATAAATGGGATATTATTAGGGGTATGGACTTGTGTGACAAAACTGAATTTTACCCAGAGCTGTGATAAGATAATGAGAAACATAGCATTCAAGCTACTGGTTGCCTCGGGGTGGGAGATAGGACAGAGCCCAGGACGCAGCCTCCCTGTGGGCCCTGTGGCAGTTCTGAAGTTGCGTGTGGGTTCCTGGCGCTCACTGTGTGCTGATGACACTTCAGTGATTTCAGTGTTTGTCACACACATTGTCTACGTTACGCTGAAAACTGAGTTGGTGGAAGGGACCTGCTTCTCTCTCATGCTACTTGGGGTCCCTGCCCCACACCCATCTTGTTCCCTCTTATGGTCTAAAGGCTGTGAGGACACCGTGGCTGCAGCAGAGTGAGGCTCTTGGACTGAGACCTGCAGGCACAGGGAGGGTGCGTGGGAAATGACAGACACTGAGGCCACCATGTTCTCCACCCGTAAGAATGGAAAAGCAGAGCCCTGTTGACCGTGTAGACATTTCTCAGGGGAGGAGCGGTGTGATAAACTAGGAGAGGAACCCCAGATGGGTATTTTGGGGTTCGATGCTACTGAGAGAGGTCAGATCTTCAGAGAGGGAGGGAGAGCCTACCAGCCTCATCTGCAGCTGCAGAGCCACTTTTCCTGTGCTTGGGGACACCTTGCTGTTGGTCTCCAGACCCTTCTAGCCCACCCCACCTGCCGCTTGGCCGGGTCCACTTCCAAGGCTGTTGGATGTTACAGGATCCCCCTTGGTCACCTCTGTAAAGCAGTGACATCTCTCTCTCTACTGGCTTCTGCCTTCCAGGGAGGGGAGGGCTGGGGAGGTGGTGAATGGGGTTGTGGAGGCATCTCTCTGGTTTGCTGGTTGGGGAGGTTTCCCCAGTCAAGCCTCCTTTCACCTCCAGCATTGTAGAACATCACCTTTTTCCTCCTCTGTTCATCCTGTCTTTTATTAATACTGAGTCTGTGTTTGTGCAAGCGTGTGGTGTGTATAGGGTAGGAGGAGAAACAGTAAGCATGTGCAGGTGAGACTGTATTTGAGACTACCTTATTGCCTCCTCATAGCGGGTCCTGCAGGCTAAGTGCTAGTAACCCCGTGTTGCAGGTAACAGCTGAGCGAGGCCCAGGAGTTAATTTCCCAGGTGCAGCCAGCTAGCCAGGAGTCTCCTCCAGGGCTCTGACTTGAGCCCTGGGCCCCTTGCCACTCAGGCCCCCACATTGTTACAACCCTATGGGCCTCTTTTGCATAGAAACCAAAGCTTTTCCCTAATGGTGACTGCATACTAGTAGCATTGCCAGCTGGGGTGTTTGGATGAAGTGAGAAGTCTCTAAAAATCCTGGTGTGAAGAACAGTGTCAGGGTCAAGGTCATTGAAGGCATGAAAAAAGTGACTTGCTGCCAGATCACTTTGAGAGCACATCTCTTATTTTGCTTATTCATTCATTACACAGATAATCATGTGTCTGACACTGTGCTAGGTGCCGGGTCTCATGTTACAGATGTTACATGCTCTCACAGTCTGGACTAGAAAAGAACATCTCAGTGTATCTCTCCTATATGTACACGTATGCGTGCACACACACAGGACATGCAAGGTGCATAACTGGGAGCCCCAACCTGGTCTGGAGCCAGGGGAGGAGTCGTGGAAGTGGGGGGATGCTGAAGCTGCTCTTTGAAGCATGAGTAGGTGCTGTCCAGGCATAAAGGCAGGGAAGAGCATTCAGGCCCAATGGAACAGCTGCACGGAGGCCCTGAAGGCAGAAGCTTGTTGAATTTAAGGAAAGTGCAGGCGGTTAGGGGAACGCAGACAGCCAGAATGTGTTCCTGTTCATCCAGGGGAGGGAAGAACAAACAGTTACCCTGTTGCAAAGGACAATTAGAATTGGCTTGTCAGTGTCTTCCAAACTGTGGGGCAGCTCTACCTTAGAGGACCATGAACTCAATTCGCTGAGTTGCAATTAGCATTCAAAGAATAATACTTTTCTACACAAATCCATGGGGAAAAAAATAATAGAATACAGAAAGGAAGGCATTGCGTGCGCACAGTGAGGGTAAGAGTGCTGCTTCATGAAACGTGTGTGTTATGGACATGTGTGCCTGTACTTGGTTTTTGATGTGAAATTATTCTCCTAGGTTGTGATCGGAAGCCATCTTTCGAGTTGGTCTTCTGGAGTAGCCCATGCCTCCCCTTTCCTTTATGCCACGGCTGCCATCCCTGCACCTGACCATGGTTGGGGGTTTGAGCTGGGGACTGCCCACAGCTGGGGGTTATGAAATGCTTCTGTATTGCATTTCTGAACCCTGGTGAGGAGTGCTTGGACCTGTGCCCTTTGCTGTCCAGGCTGCAGTTTCCTCGTTAAGTATCACGTGAATATTTATGAACAGTCCATTGTGCCAGGCACCGTGCCCAGATGTATAAGGCTCAGGCTGCCTTCAGGAGTTCCCAATCCAGTGTGGGAGTCAGACCAGACTGTCAGAGGAGGAGGCATCCAACCAGGTCTCTAAACAGGAGGAATTACCTGGTGAAGAGGTGGGGGAAAGGCATTCCAGGCAGAAGGCACTGAGCTTGCAAAGGCCTGGAGTTGCAGTTGGGATTTCTCTGGATGATTCACTGCAGTTGACATGCATGATGTGCCAGTGGAGTGTGAAGGGCTCCTGTAGGGGCGACCGGAGCCAGGTGCCAAGGGGCCTGTGTTACAGACCAGTAAGAAGCTTGAGTTTGAGGATGGGAGCGGTGGCTCACACCTGTAATCCCAGCACTTTGGGGGACCAAGGCAAATGGATCAACCGAGGTCAGTAGTTTAAGAGCAGGCTGGCCAATGTGGTGAAACCCCATCTCTACTAAAAATACAAAAATTAGCCAAGCATAGTGGTGCTTACCTGTAATCCCAGCTACTCGGGAGGCCGAGGCAGGAGAATGGCTTGAACCCGGGAGGCGGAGGCTGCCGTGAGCCAAGATAGTGCCACTGCACTCCAGCCTGGGCGACAGAGCGAGACTCCCTCTCAGGAAGAAAAAAACAAAACAAAAACAAAAACGCAAAAAGCTGACTTTAAGCAGGGGAGTGATGTGATCAGCTCTGTATTCTAGACAGTTCACTGAGCATCTTTGTGCAGAGTGGGTTGGAAGGGACCGGACTGGAAACCGGGACACTGGTTAGGAGGCTGCTTTGGGACCGCGTAGATGAGGTTTGTCGTGGCCAGTGCAGGGAGGCAGAGCCTGTCAGTGACCCTGGTGCAGACTTTGTGACCCAGCATCCCAGAAGTGGCCCCTCTTCTCTACTGGCCACTCCCTGGTTGAGCTTTTAAGTGAACACCCAGGAGGCAAGTACTTGGGGACATTTTGTTAAGGTGATTTTTCTCTTCCTTTTCAGTACAAACCTCCAGGGAACCTGGCTGGCTAGAAGGGACTCTGAACGGCAAGAGGGGGCTGATTCCACAGAATTACGTCAAGCTGCTGTAGCTCCTGGACGCAGAGCCCCTGCTGACCCTGGCACCCAGGGACCTGCCTGGGGGCAGAGAGCCGCCTTCCTCCTCTGAGGCTCTGGGCTGCACCCACAGGTACCTCCACACTTGGGAGTTACCATCATCACGATCAGCCTTGGGGGTGGGGCGTGGGCGGGGATGGGAACGCACCGCACTGAACTGTGATTGTGGATCAGGAGGGGGATGTCAGGATTCGCAGAATGGACTTTTCATTTGTCAAGTATCGGGACTTGGGATTTTAATTATCCAGCATATAGAACGAGAGGGAGGGCAGCCTTCTGCCACCCGTGTCGCCCCCACTGGCAGTCACGTCACCAGAGCCACCCCGGCTCCCTCTCCTCCCGGAGCACCTGCTGCCGCGATGTTAAAGGGAACTGTGCTGCTCACAGCGATAGGTCTGCAGATCGCATGCCTGGCTCCGGCGGCCTGGCTGGGAGGGCTGCTGCTGGTGTGGGGGAGATGGTCTCAAGCCAGAGGGAAGCAGAGAGACGTGCTTCTCCAGCCTACTCTTCCTAGACGGCCACCTGCGGGACCCCACGCTCACTGCGCTGGCGGCGTGCACTGGCGAATTTGTAACAGGCTTCTCGGTGCTCCTCACCCGTGTGCTCTTTTCCAAACACCACCTTTTTGCCTCAAGTTCTCTGTAAATGAAATAAACTGTAATTTACTATTTGATTTATCTGTCCTAATGTGGGGAAGCGGTCGTGGAAGTCATTGCCCTGTCTTGATTTATGAATTGGCAGCCTGCGATGGGACTCGTCTCTCTCCGCTGTCGGCGTGCTCACAGGTGGAATCTGTTAGCGGGGAGCCTGGAGTATTCGCAGTGAGGCGTGTTCCCGGGGGCGGGGGCAGCGGCAGCCTCTGATGTGTGCAATCGTGGAAGGCCATTCACATCTCCTCCAGTGGCTGCACAGGCCTCTCTACCCTGGTGCCTGCAGGACCTGGAGCAGGGCTGGGGCTTTGGCCCTGGGTGGTTGGTGTGGGCTGTCTCTGTGCCCTGGGACCAGCCCTCCTACCAGCACCATTGTACACCCTTATCCCACACCTCCCAGCTTGCCTCTGCCTTCCAGGCCTCCTTACTAATCTCCATCTGGATTAATTTCAGTGTTGAGGGAGGAGAGGGAGGCAGAGCAGACCTTCCCGGAGGAGCCTTCACCCTTGACCCTGCCCTACCCCGTGCGGATGGCCACCCCCAGCATGGGCAGGCCTTGCTCTGACGCTTCCTCATTCTCCTCCACCTCCAAGCTATGGGGTACAACAACCTCTAGAGCAAGAGGGGACTTCCCTTGGAATGTGGGGCTTAGTTTTAGTGGCCCCAAGATTCTGAAGCCAGCCCCATGCCCCAGAGGCTGCTCTGGGGCCAGGCATGTCTTTCCACGCATCCCCATAGGAGGTTCCTGGACCTGTCGGACTTCTCTCAAGCATTTATCAAGGACAGATGTGTTTGTTGCCTCATCCCCAGATGAACTGACTCAAGAGCTTGCCAGTTAACATCTTGGAAGTCACCTCACGTGGATGACGTGAGGGTGTGGAGTTTGGGAGTCGTATGTGTATGGGGAAATGTGCTTCTTGAAAAGTATCCGTATTGCAAATAAAAATAAGGACAATTTCGATGCAACATAATTTAAAATAATCACGCGCCCAGTGAAGAGTATTGAGACCGCAGAGGAGCCCAGGGCCACCCTACCACAAGCGGGTCTGAGGCCTGGGCAGGGGCTGGCTTGGCCCTAGGGCTGGGGCAGCAGAACCTCCAGGAGCCTGTGTTCTGAGTTGTCGTTGCTGCCCCGGCTCGTTGCTTGGGATGTAGAAGGAAACTTGACTCCTGAGAAGAGGTTGCTGGCATGTCCCACTTCTGTGAGGGCCCCTCTGCAGGCAAAGGCAAACCAGTGGGCAGCTAGAGCAGGCTCAGGTTAGGGTTGGGAGTGACTTCCTGGCAGATTCCTAATTGGTCTATCCCCAGGGGCCATTAAAAAGAAAACTCCCTGCACCAGGTCTTGATTGATTTGTTTGCTTGCCGGAGATTCCTGTTGTTAACAGTGAGATGCACCCAACCTGCCATTCCCCTCAAAGTGGTTTTACCACCACTTAAAGAAATCACCACCAAGTTTGGCTATCTGTGTGACCTTGGGCAAGATCAGTCACCCCCATGATTCTGTTCCAGCCTCCTAAAAATAAAACGATCCTGAGAAGTTTGGGGTTGAAATGACCTAATAGAAGCAGCGCACCCAGTATGTGGGGAGGGCTTGGCTAATAGGAACTGCTGTTCCCATTTTTCTTACTCCTATGAATAAGAACAGCAGTATCTTGCATCTTTGTCATCAGGGCCCTCTGTGTTCCTTAGATTGATGGGGTGACAAGTAGGGAAGTTCTAAAACTGTGCCCTGTGGAGGCTCTTGTAGCCTTAAGAGCTGAAGACCCCTCCTGTGGCCCTCTGGGGAAGACTGGGGTAGTGCCAGAGGGGAGCAGGGGTGTGTCTGTCTAAGAATGTGACACGTGCACAGCAGTGTGGCCAGGACTGCCAAGGCCTCTGGGCAGGGAGCTTACCCCTGGACATGGCCCAGAATGTACTGAGGAGCGGGATCAGGAGGTGTTTTCTTACTTTGGTGGATCATCTTCCTTCCCCTAGAAGAGGAGTGGAGTATGTTTTGCTGTTTTAGCTGGATGGGTGTGGCTGCTTCCCAGGCTCTGCTGAGGCTACCTGACCTTCCCTCAGCCCTACATTGCTCAGCTCCTGCAGCACCAACTGCAGCTGCCTAGACCAGGTCCATATCCTGTGTTCATTCAGTGGCACTGTGGTGGTTTGAGGCAAAAAAGAGCACTCAGGCCATGCGTTTCTTGTTGGCACTGGGGCTGCAGGGCTTGCATCTGATGGTGGCACCCACAGGGCCTTCCCTGGTGTTCCCCGCATCTGTAAAGGAGATGCCAGGTGAAAACAGAGCCAAAGGACTTGCAGGGGCTGTAACCTCACCCTCCTTCCTTTGTAGTAGCAGCCATACCTGCGGTTGGGGATATGGAAGGGAAAAGCAATGAGTGTCCATGCCAGAGATGGATGTCTGACTCATTCTTTCCTTACAGTGACTGCACAAGCCAGGGGATATTAGCCCATTTTATGGATGAGAAAATGGAGAAGGAGCACTTGCTTCCTCAGGTTCAATAAGCTAGTCACATGTTCTTTCTGCTGTGCCATCTTGTCCTCAGGGCCATGCTGTTATGAGTTGAATTGTTTCCCACTCCCCAAATTCATATGTTGAAGTCCTTAATCCCCAGTCCCTCAGAATGTGACATCATTTGGAAATAGAATCTTTGCAGATGTCACTAGTTAAGCTGAGCACAGTAGGGTTGGCCCTAATCCGATATGACTGATGTCCTTAAAACAAGGGGAAATTTGGACACTGAGAGACTCGCATAGAAGAAAGATGACACGAAGAGAAACAGGGAGAAGACAGCCATCTACAAGCCAAGGGGAGAGGCCTGGAATAGACCCTTCTTCACAGCCCTCACTGAAGGAACCAACCCTGTTGATGCCTCCATCTTGGACTTCCAGCCTCCAGAACTGGGAGAAAATGCATTTCTGCTTAAGGTGCCCAGTTTGTGGTCCTTCGTTAACAGCAGCTCTATGAAAAGACAGTGGTGAAAAGTGCATGTTGCATTACAAACAAGCTGTTTTGAAATCTTATTTTTGCTATTTTATATCTTGGTGACCTCTGGTAAGTTACTTGACCTTTTTATGGTTCTGTTTGTGCCTGTGAAATGGAAAGAGGAGACGCAACCTGTGGGATGTGACAGTTAAATGAGAGTGAATGTCCTGTGCTGGATGGGCGCATGGTAGGAAGTGGGGTTTAGTAAATGGAGATGACTGGAGGAGGCAAGGGGCAGGGCACTGTGGCGGTTGGGGGTCGGTTTCTGTCCCGCTTCTCATCTCTAAATCTCCACCTGCTTCCTGCCAGCATCTGTTCTGCAAAAGCTATTCCCTGCTCTTGTCCTTTGCCAACGTTGCTCAGCCTCCCCGCTCCTTCCCAACGCCACTCTCCACTATCCACTCCAGGCTCCTGCTCTCTTGGGCTTGCCTTTCTTCCCATTCACCTCCAGACTGGGCATCTTCTCACTTTCTTAGGGGTTCTCCCAGTCTCTCAAAACCAGTCCCAGTGACCCCTTCCTTGGCCAGATATTTTCCACGACTTCTTGAATCTTCTTGAGCCATGTGGCTTTCCTCTGTCCACTCTGAGGATGCTATTCCAGGAGCAGGTCCTCAAATAGCTCTCCCGCTCCTCGTTCTGCACATGTCTTCTCAGTTGCTTCTCAGCACTCTTCCTCCTTGACTGGCCTGAGCAGTAATTTATTGCTACCTCATTTGGGCAATTCAGCTCATTCTAACGCTTAAATGTCTAGCTGAAAGTATCTCAATCTACTGGTTAGAATACCTTGGAAAACACTATCTGAAGATCAACTTGATTGGAAAGACTTCTGTTTTTGGCCCAACAAAGGACCTGCACTTTAAATTTGGGCAGTGAATGCATGGCAGCTCAGGGCTATGCATTGGTGTCTGGATTTCTTCTTCCTTGTGGAGTTTAGCAACTAAGGAAACACTGCAAGGTGGAGCAGCTCCCATGCCGGGAGCAGTAGGATCAGACCCAGCCAGGCCAGTTTTCACAGGTGCTGCCATCCACCCTCAGTCAGGCTGGCTCGGGGCATGGAGATCCATATAAATGGGTTTTTCAGACTAGGGAAAACTTGGGAAACCACTGTCTTGGCAACATACATGCTGCAGCAAAATATCTGAGTAACTACTAGTGGTAGACATTTAAAAATCCTGATCTTTCACCCCTCCCCAAACCATGCCCTTTTGTGGAGCCCTTTCAGGCTGACTGAGGGCTTCACCTCACAGCTTGCTTTGGCCGATGGGGTAGGAGCAAACTTGATTCAGTCAGAGGCATGGAAAGTGTTATATGCCTTTCCAGGGTCTCTTTTAGAGCCCTGGCTTTGCCATGAAATAAACCCAGGCTAGCTTGCTGGAGGATGAGAGGCCACATGGAGCAGCACCACTGCAGACCAGACAGCTGCAGGCTGACCATGGAGGTACAAACAATCCCAGCTCAGCCGAGCCTGGCTCAGGTCAGCACACCCCAGCCTGCTTCTCCAGCTGACTCATAAGACTCATGAGAAATAGTCAATGGTGATTGATCTAAAGCGGTGGGTTTTGGGATGTTCTGTTATACAGCAGCAGCTAACTGCCTGCCACTTGGCCCCATTGTTCACTTTGCTTTGGACAGTCTTGGTCCATGATCAGTGTTGAGATCATGCCTTACCCAGTGTTTTTTGGGAAGCTACTGTTTTATTTCCAAGAAAATTGCTACAGTAGCAACTGGCTGACTTGAAATTAAAGTGCCAGAGATACTTGTAATCAAGTCATTTTAATCTGTGTACATTTGCAGAGTTTATAAAAAATACGTTAGAGCTGATTTGTACATAAAGGGACAATGTTTTCTATTTGCTTGGGGGAAATTCAGCACACAGAAGCAAACAAGCCTCTAAATACATAGGCATCACTGGGCATAATTTTTTTTTTAACTGCTCTGGCATATAGTGGCTGGCTGTCTCCGTGGCAGAGACCAGTTCTTAGCTAATGATTCCTAACTGTGGGCTGAATTCTTTTGGCCTGAGAGCACTTCTAGAGATTGTTAGAAATAGTCACATTGACCCAAGAATGAGTCTGTTCAATTCGAAAAGGGCACCCCCTTTAGCCAAGGGTGCACATTGTAGGGGCCTTCTGCCAGCTTTGTGTGGGTTCCCAGCCCAAGATGACTTTTGTTTCAAGTTAGGGGCGCTCTGTGAAAAGCCCTGTTCCCTAATAGGTCAATTTTCTGAAAATTTTAAATCTAAAATTGCATTTATAGTATTTTACACACCAAAAATTTGTGCTCACAACTTGCTTCCTGTGCTGTGTTCGGTGGGTATGCTGTGTTCAGGAATGGATCTGTTGTGTTTCACAAAGCTGAGTTTGTTTCACTATCTGTCTTCTCTTGCTGAAAGCAAAAATAATTTGAACAAGCACCAGTTGAGTAACACATTAAAAATGTACTGTACTTGAATTTATCTTGTGGGAAATGTTTTCTATTTAAAATCCAGCTGGTGATTGCTTACTGCTCCTTTGTGACCCATATTAATGAGTGGAATCCAAGGGACAAGCCTGCAGAAATGTCAGAAGAATCGTGGCCAATGGGGAGCTGAGCCTCTTGATGGTGCAAGGGTCCTGAGGGATGACAGGGTGAGACCATGTAGAGGAAGAACTTTGGAATCAGCCGGGGCTCCACTCACATTAGTCTCAAATTCTGCAGAGTAAGTTTTCATGTGGTTGTGAAGATAAATGAGGCAGTGTATATACAGGGTTTAGCAACTACATGGCAATAGTTACCTAATGGTTACAGAGTATTTTAATGAACCAAATATCAAAAGTATTAGAAACAAGGTCTCTAATCAGTCCCCAAAGAGTAGAATTAACATGTGGCTAACACAGGACTCTTCCTAACATGGAAAACCACTGTTCTCCATCTTGGATGTAGGCAGAGTGCATACAATCAAGATTTGGGAGGGCACAAAATCCATGTGTACCTACAGACATTCAAATGAATTCGCTCCAAAACAACAGGTGATTAAAGTAAAGGATTTATTGTAATCTGCTTACAGTCCTTTGCAAAGACAGACATATGTTTTTGCATAAAGATATAAATTGCTTCATTTTAAACTAATTTAGTGTTTTTTTTTTAAATTATATGAACTTTTGGTGAATTATGAACTGTACCAAACCAAGATTTTTAAGAGCAATATGGTACAAAAATAAGAGCAGACAGACAATTTGGACTGGGACAGGCATTCAACAGTGAATTTAGAATATGGCTTTGCTGTTTAATCAAGCAAAGTTACCTGGAGACACACAAAGAGCCAGTAACTTTGTTAATACAAAAAGCTGATGCAGACCATCTCCATCCCAAACCTGCTTAAGTCAGAATTCCCATTTTATAAAAACTAGTCTGAACTAAAAGCTGCTTTTGTTAAGTAAGTCATTTGTTTTCTAGCAACTCCCAGTCTGCATGCTGTGTATTTATTACCTTCAAAATGTGGCTTTCATATTGCTGTGCATGTAAGTTGACTGTATTTAAAGATCTGCCTATAAATTAAATTCCTGAAATTGCAAATTATGTAAGAAAAACTCCTCCCTCTGAGTGCAGCTTTCACAGGTTTCCCCTTGCACAAGGCAGGTGTCTTTTGAAAGACAAGGTAATGTTGCCTGCATGGTGAACCCTGGAGAAAAGTGTTGATCCAATTGCTGCTTCTTCCTGGCCATGGGCTTCTCCAGCTACAGCTTTTAGATTTTGGAAAATAATATGATTTCACTGAGTAAACCTGATGATTATCATCACTTTTAAAAGATTAATTTGGCCTCTATTCAAAGTAGTTTATTTAGTGCAATCATATTGTTAGTTTCCCCAAAGATACATGTTTGTGATTTGGGGCAAGAGAAAAGCCATAAATTGCATCAGTGCTGAACAGATTAATGAATTAAAAATTTTAGTGCCCCTGTCTGGCTTATATGATCTGTAGTTTTTCTCCAAAACTGTTGTTTATGTATAAAATTTAATTTTAAAACCTACCTTTTAAAAATCTAAAACCCCTCTATCTCCCAGTCTCCATGCCATTCAGACTGAACCTTGCCAAGATGGGCCGTCCCAGCGCCTCCTGCCATGATCTGTGTGTTCCTGTGACTGGTTCCAGGAGTGCAGAACCCCTTTCCAAGATCAGAAGGGAATAGCTGATCTTTAACAGAGAGAGTGCATGGAATTTCTTTTTCCCACAGGAGAAAACTGTATTTTCTAAAAGGGGAGGAAAAGAGGCTCTCTGAGCCATCTAGTTCCCAGTCTCTCTCTCCTCGAGCTGGTTCTGCTTCTGGAGGAAAAGGGGAACAAGGCAGCTTTCCTGAAGCTGCAGCACTCCCAGGACCACCTCCTCCCACGTGTGTTGTCAAATGACACCTTCCAGGAGCTGCAGACACCGTAGTGTGTCATTCCCCGATGGAGCAGGATAAAGCAGAAGCAGGAAAACGTGCTGGAGTTCCACAAATGCCCCAAGCAGGAGACCAAGAACAAAACAAAAAGTACAGAAAAAGTAGAAAGGCTTCAAGACAACCGAAGAGGTTTAAGTGTGGTTATTTACAACAGAGACTGTAAAATGGTAAATTAGATATGAAGCTAAAAAAGGCACAGCTTTCCCTTTCTTAAATACACTGTAAACGGTTCATTATGCATGCAGGACATTGCACTTTACAAAAAAAAAATTACCTTGTTTAGACAAAGATAGTACTTAAATAGTCTCCAGCAAAATAGAATTCTTTCAAAAATACTTTCCCATTCATCCTATTAACCATTAAAGATTTTGTTTTTGTATGTGTCTCATTTACAAAAGATCCTTATACCTTATTTCAGGTCCTTCATAATTTATACATACAGTAATGTACAGCACAGCAAAAGACTGCAAAAAATTATTTGTAAAGCCAACACAATAGATACTAGAAATCAAACCAAGGCATTTAACATCTTATCCATTCTAATTAAATAAGAAATGGACGCTAACGAGTGTGTATACCAGTGATGCAGAAGACCGTGGACGAGCGAGGGCTCAGAGGGGGCTGCCACCCCATGCCACGAGTTCTGTTATTACACAACAGGAATCTGTATATATTTTTTAATTTTTTGTGTTTTTTAAATAACAAAAGAATATTAATGCCCCATATTGACTATACGTTTTATGTGCAAACCAAGGGTAAGCTTTAAAAAGTTCGTTAGTCCTTGAACCCTTTTAAAACAAGCAAACAATACCAGAAACTACATGGCATAGTTAAAACTTCCATCTGTGAAAATATCAAAATCAGAGTTATTGACTAGATATGGCTTTTCATCCCGAGGAGCAGGAACATGTTTCTAAGCGCTGGGGGATTGGAGGGGGGGAGTCCTTCAGACTGCTCTGGTCTCGCCAAATCCATGGAAAAACAGCTTTCCCGGCTCCAAACCTCTGACATGACTTTAAACTTGAGAAACAAGTGTGAATCAACCATCACATGTTAGAAACAGGTTTTCTTGGGTCCTTCTGGGTGTGGAACAACACGGGGAAACTTAAGGCAAAGTTCTTCTGGGCAGCGGGCAGTCACTTCCGGTGGAAGTAGAGTGGCTTGGCGTTCCCCGACTCCACCTTGGGCAGCTGGTCGCTGATGATCTCCACCAGCATTGCAGGGAACTCTACCTTCAGTGCATGGGACTCTCGGAAGGTGTAGAAGCAGAATTCCAGCAGGTCGCTCACCAGCTGTAACACAGACACAGTGGGCATGACACAGGGGCCTCGCTTCCGACCCTGGATCCCTCTGCATTCTGACTCTGGTGGGAACTCAAAGGACTACAGTCAGAAAGCCTCCCAGGAGACCACGTTTTCGTTAACTGAGCAGAGTCATCTGTCCTGGGAGAGGAAGAAGGGTGTTCACATCATCCATGTCATCTGCCTTTCGTGGAAAACAAATTCAGCTGAGAGCTGAATTTTGAGCACTGAATGTATCAGAGGCAACAGGGACAGTGACAGAGTTAATAGTGACTGGGTCACTGTACTGCACTCATCAAATTCTAATTTCTAAATGTGTGCCTACACGTGTATCTTTGTATTGGCGATGGGACTTCCCAGGGTGTATGGTGGGCTGGTGGGAAGGGGCAGGTGCTGGCCCAGGGTCTAAGCACCGCAGATGCCCAGGAGGGTGAGGAGGAGGACAGAGCACCTCACAGGCAGCTGTGGTATCCCCCTAGCTGGGCCTGCCAATGGAGCTGCCACCGGGGGAAGCTGGCACTTCCACCTGCAGCCCCGGGCCCTCTTTCCTTCCTTGTGGGTGCCTGCCCTGTGGGGCAGACCTAAGACTCCTCAGCTACTTCCTATTTCAGGCTGATTTTGAGACAGTGAAAAACATCAAGGACAGGTTCCGGGGTGTCCCCTAGCTCATTTTCCCTACTCTGTGAACCAAGAACCTTTCTCAGCCCCTCCAGACCTGAACTGCTCCAGGGTGAGCCAACGCAGGGTGGGGCGTCATCTCACCCAGGAAATGCAAGAGGTCGGGGAACTCCCTCCACTAGCCAAGGGAAGCTGTGAGGGACTGTGCTGTAATGGTGCTTCTGGCTCAGATACTATACTTTTCCCAGGGTCTTCGCAACCCATAGACCAGGAGATTCCCTTGGGTGCCTATACCACCAGGGCCCTGGGTTTCAAGCACAAAACTGGGTGCCAGTTAGGGTAGACACCGAGCTAGCTGCAGGAGTTTTTTTCATACCCCAGTGGCACCTGGAACACCAGTGAGATAGAACCATTCACTTCCCTGGAAAGAGGGCTGAAGCCAAGGAGCCAAGTGGTCTAGCTCAGCGGATCCCACCACCACGGAGCCTAGCAAGCTGAGATCCACTGGCTTGAAAATCTTGCTGCCACCACAGCAGTCTGAAATTGACCTGGGATGCTCTAGCTTGGTGTGGGGAGGAGCATCTGCCATTACTGAGGCTTGAGTAGGCTGTTTTCCCCTCACAGTGTAAACAAAGCCACTGGGAAGTTCCAACTGGGTGGAGCACACTGCAGCTCCCCAAAGCCCCTGTAGCCAGACTGCCTCTCTAGATTCCTCCTCTCTGGACAGGGCATCTCTGAAAAAAAGGCAGCAGCCCCAATCAGGGGCTTATAGATAAAACCCCCATCTCCCTGGGACACAGCACCTGGGGGAAGGGGTGGCTGTGGGCACAGCTTCAGCAGACTTAAATGTTCCTGCCTGCTAGCTCTGAAGAGAGCAGTGGTTCCTCCCAGCACAGCACTAGAGTTCTGATAAGGGACAGACTGCCTTCTGAAGTGGGTCCCTGATCCCTGTGCCTCCTGACAAGGAGACACCTCATACAGGAGAGCCTCACCTGGCATCTGGCGGGTGCCCCTCTGGGACAGAGCCTCCAGAGTTAGGAATAGGCAGCAATCTTTGCTGTTCTGCAGCTTCTGCTGGTGATACACAGGGTCTGGAGTGGACCTCCAGCAAACTCCAGCAGACCTACAGCAGAGGGGCCTGACTGGTAGAAGGAAAACTAACAAAGGAAGAGCATCAACATCAACTAACTAAAAGGATGTCCACACAGAAACCCCATCCAAAGGCCACCAACATCAAAGACCAAAGGTAGATAAATCCACGAAGATGGGGAGAAACCAGCGCAAAAAAGCCTGAAAATTCCAAAAACCAGAACGCCTCTTCTACAAAGGATCACAACTCCTCGTCAGCAAGGGAACAAAAATGGACGGAGAATGAGTTCGACAAATTGACAGAAGTAGGCTTCAGAAGGTGGATAATAACAAATTCCTCTGAGCTAGAGTATGTTCTAACCCAATGCAAGGAAGCTAAGAACCCTGAAAAAAGACGAATTGTTAACTAACCAATTTAGAGAAGAACATAAATGACCTGATGGAGCTGAAAAACACAGCACGAGAACTTCATGAAGCATACACAATTATCAATAGCTGAATTGATCAAGTAGAAGAAAGGATATCAGAGATTTAAGATCAACTCAAAGGAATAAAGCAAGAAGAGAAGATTAGAGTGAAAAGAAACAAACAAAGCCTCCAAGAAATACCAAATCTATGCTTGATTGGTGTAACTGAAAGTGACGGGGAGAATGGAACCAAGTTGGAAAACACTCTTCAGGATATTATCTAGGAGAACTTCCCCAACCTAGCAAGGCAGCCCAACTTTCAAATTCAGGAAATACAGAGAATGCTACAAAGATACTCCTCGAGAAGAGCAACTCCAAGACATGTAATTCTCAGATTCACCAAGGTTGAAATGAAGGAAAAAATACTAAAGGAAGCCAGGGAGAAAGGTTGGGTTACCCACAAAGGGAAGCCCATCACAGTAACGGCAGATCTCTGCAGAAACCCTACAAGCCAGAAGAGAGTCGGGGCCAATAGTCAACATTCTTAAAAGAATTTTCAACTCAGAATTTCATATCCAGCCAAACTATGCTTCATAAGTGAAGGAGAAATAAAATCCTTGACAGACAAGCAAATGCTGAGAGATTCTGTCACCACCAGGCCTGCCTTACAAGAGCTCCTGAAGGAAGCAATAGACATGGAAAGGAACAACCAGTACCAGCTACTGCAAAAACATACTAAATTGTAAAGACCATCGATTCTATGAAGAAACTGCATCAACTAACAGGCAAAACAACCAGCTAGCATTGTAATGACAGGATTAAATTCACACATAACAATGGCCCCTTAAATGTAAATGGGCTAAATGCCCCAATTAAAAGACACAGTCTGGCAAATTCAATCAAGAGTCAAGACCCATCAGTGTGCTGTATTCAGGAGACTCATCTCATGTGCAAAGACACACATAGGCTCAAAGAGATGGAGGAATATTTACCAAGCAAATGGAAAGCAAAAATAGCAGGGGTTCCAATCCTAGTGTCTGATAAAACAGACTTTAAACCAACAAAGATCAAAGGAGGGCATTACATAATAGTAAAAGGATCAATGCAACAAGAAGAGCTAAGTATCCTAAATATATATGCACCCAATACAGGAGCACCCAGATTCATAAAGCAAGTTCTTAGAGATGTACACAGAGACTTAGACTCCTGCACAATTATACTGGGAGACTTTAACACCCCACTGTCAGATTAATGAGACAGAAAATTAAAGATATTCAGGACTTGAACTCAGCTCTGGACCAAGCAGACCTAATAGACATCTACAGAACTCTCCACCCCAAATCAACAGAATATACATTCTTCTTGGCACCTCACTGCACGTATTCTAAAATTGACCACATAATTGGAAGTAAAACACTCCTTAGCAAATGCAAAAGAATGGAAATAGTAACAGTCTCTCAGACCACAGTTCAATCAAATTAGAGCTCAGGATTAAGAAACTCACTTAAAACGCACAACCACAGGGAAACTGAACAATCTGCTCCTGAATGAGTCTTGGGTAAATAACAAAATGAAGGTAGAAATAAATAAGTTCTTTGAAACCAATGAGAGCAAACACACAATGTACCAGGATCTCTGGGACACAGCTAAAGCAGTGTTTAGACAAATCTATAGCACTAAATGCCCACAGGAGAAAGCAGGAAAGATCTAAAGTTGACACCCTAGCATCACAATTAAAAGAATTACAGAAGCAAGAGCAAACACATTCAAAAGCTAGCAGAAGACAATAAATAAGATCAGAGCAGAACTGAAAGAGATAGAGATTTTTTGAAAAAATCTTTCAAAAAAATCAATCCAGGAGGTGTTTTTTTTGAAAAGATCAAAATAGATAGACTGCTAGACTAATGAAGAGAGAAGAATCAAATGCAATAAAAAAATGATAAAAAGGGGTATCACCACTGATCCCACAGAAATACAAACTAACATCAGAGAATACTATAAACACCTCTATGCAAATAAACTAGAAAATCTAGAAGAAATGGATAAATTTTTCTGGACACACACCCTCTCAAGTCTAAACCAGGAAGCAGTCGAATGCCTGAATAGACCAAAAACAAGTTCTGAAATTGAGGCA
>NW_012112142.1:4974916-4992316 GCF_000951035.1 Colobus angolensis palliatus | reverse complement strand
CGCTCGGGACCCGGGTGCCGTGGACTCTTTCCGTGTGGGTGTCTGTAGGGCTGTGAGGGGGACTTTTTCCCTTAGTTTTCACCCGAGGGTAGACATCTTGGTTTCTAGGCAGTATCAACCACCACAAGGACGACTGTCTGGTGGCCACACTTTTCACATTTCTGGGATTGAGCCTTGTTCATGTCTGGGGATAAAGGTTCCCTTTACTCAGGCCACAGAGGTTTGGGGGAGGGCCAGTGTCCTTTATTTACAACTCATCCTCACCATCTATCCAGCTAACTCACCGAGCACCTGCTCTGTGCCAGGCACTGGGGAAGCTGCAGTGAACAAATCTCTCTCTCAAGGCGTCTAACACTTTTCTACTAAGCAGAAATACACACAGAAAGGCAGGTGCTGCCGGTGTGAGGAGGGAAGGGAGGGGGTGCAGTTCAGAGGGGCTCTCAGGAAAGACGGGCTTGGATGCACATGACCTGAAGGTCACATGGCCACTGGGGGACCAGCAAGGGCAGGGTTACCTAGGGAGTTCCTGAAGAGCGGAGAAGCCTGCCAGCCTACCGACTGACATCCCAACAAAGTTACACAGAAGGGCCATGGAAGGGTTCATATTGGTACACAGGTGACAGCAACACTGACACATATGTAATAAGAGAAGGAACAGAATAAGTCGACCCTTGAACAAGTTTCAGCATGCAGCCCGGGCACATCTGTGAACCTGCCAATAGGGAGAGGTCCCAGGCCCTCTCGGAGCCTCTGTGCCTATCTAACACGTAAACATGTCCATAGCATTGAGCACCACCCCGGAGATGCTGAGAAAACAGGGCAGAATGGAGAGGGGCTGGGGCTAGGGGCTTGGCTGTTTTTCCTCACAGGCTGGCTGGGGACAGGTGTCCCAGACACTACTCAATAACAATGCATATTCACCTGGGGTTGGCATTTCCCACCCACCTCTGTTCCGTGTTCCACAGACGGAGAAAGCAGTTTATTCCCAGTCATGAGGGCTTCTGTTTATGCCTTGGTCAGCTGCAGAGGGATGGGTCCTTCGTGCGGAACCCGGGCCTGGCATCAGAGCCAGCAGGTGGCATTGGCCTGGCAGCCGGAGGCTGGGCATGTGACTCTGTAAGCATGATGTCACCGGTGGATGGGGGCGGTGTCACCACCAACCACTACCAGGGAAGGGCTCAGCCTGTGTTGTCCGGGTGGCTAGGATGCCCACAGGGCTGGGTGTGCAGAAGGCCTCAGCAGCCACCAGAAGTGCTGGCAGCCGTAGAAGCCCATCTGGTGCACCCTGCCCTGGAACAAGGCGGAAGACCTCTGCAGGCCTAAATCCTGAACCGTGACTGCAGTTGCTGATGTCAGGGAACATCTGTGGGAATCGAAGCAGGGGCCCCCAGTCACTGGGCGAGGAGAAAGATGACCAAGCTGGTCCGAGCTGCAAGTCCTGGGCCCCGTGTGCTCACTGGCCTGCACAGCCTTCCCCCAACCATGGCCTGCTCCATCCAGTGGACCAGGGGAGCCTTCAGGGCGGGACCCACAGATGCCCGGCCCTTAGCAGATGTTGAAGGTAGGGAAGTGCCGCAGTACGCAGCCCCATCGCAACTGGAAAAATCCACGTGCATGAAGTTAGCAGCTGCAGGTGGTTAGATCTCAAGGTGGTGGGGACAAGACCAGGAGAGCTGGGTGAGATTGACATTTCAAACATCTGGGTCAGCACGGATACTGACCAGCCAGAATGGACACTGGTTCCTGTGGCACACCACTGTCTTATGGCAAAGCATGTAACATCACGCTGTACATTCGTGTGGTCCTCTCCTGGGTACCAGTCTGGTGTAGTGCACAGGTACGCGTTGAGGAATATGGAGACTTGGCCCTTACCTGAGCCTCAAAAAGCCAGGAAATGAGGATACAAATGCATACAAGGCACCTGTACATCATCAGACACTGTTCTCTACCCACCCCCCTCAGTGCACAATAGGCCACTGTCCCCCGTACAGAGTTGGTAGAGGCGGGGCAGGCTGAACTCACACCCTGGAAGGGGATGCTGGGCAGGGTGGGAGCCAGGCTGTGCATCTCTAAGTGAGCACCGTTGCTAGTTTGCATACAAACCACTATTCCCACTGCAAAGCATGAAACCACCAAGCGAGAGTTCAGTTCATCAGGATGTGTCCGTTCTGGAATGGGGGGGAGAAGCCAGACCATCCCAAAGGCCACCTTTCAAAACAAATGACTTCAGAATGACTGTGTGCACAGCTCTCTGGGGATGCCCCGACAGTTTCCTCAGACATTCACTTGGCGTGGAATCAATTCTGGAAAATGTCGTGCTCGTGAGCAGCTGCTGCTGCTTCCCCAGTTCTTTCTCTGCAGTCACCTCTTCCCCGCAGGCCCTCCTGGAGCCCAGCCTGGAGGAATCCTTTCTGGCCTCCACCTCACAGATGATACTTTTTTATTTTTCTCATTTGACCATTAGCTTTGGAGCCAGGTGACCCCACTTCCTCTTTTATCCTGCTGGCCACATCTTTATCAGTTTAACCTGTCCTATTTATGGTGCAGCTCCTTAAACAGCAGCCTGCAAGCTCCCTGACAGAGGAATCACCTGTCTTATTCCCCATGGCTCCCAGGAGTGGCCCCTTCTTGTTTCTGCTGTGCAGCCCTGGTGTGGGCTGAGGGTTAAAGGGATTCGAAGCTACTGTTGCCCGGATTCTCGCTCCTGGGTTTCTCTGACTTATTCCAAACTCCCAGTGCCTGGGGATGACTTATTTCAACAGTATTTTTTAGGGTAGCTGTTGATACTTTTATTCATTGAGCCAAAACAAAAACTGGGCAACCGAAATGAGCATCTTCGTTTTGTGGCACCAATACTGCAAAACTCAATACACGAAGCTACCCCTTTCCATCTTTCCCTGGACTCCGGTTTCCTTCAGCCTGTGCATGCTGAGTTTTAACATGACTCCATCCGCAAGCCATGCCAGGGGTACTAGGAGCCCCATTCTCTGCTCACTGTGGTTAGAGGCCCTGGGGTCAGAGTAGGGAAGGTAGTCATAGCGACCAAGCCCAAAGCTCTACCTTCTATCGTCAGCATGAGTGACTTCATTGCAACGAGTCAAATGCAATGATGGCCTGGCCTGCTGTCTCAATGCTGATTCCCACTAGCCTTTCCTGGTAGATCCCAGGCTAAATGGAGAAGCAAGAACCCTAATTATAATCAGCAATAAGAGTCCTACATTGTTAGAAATCAGAGAAAGATTTGAGCATTGACTTTTCATTCTGTACAAAATACATCTGCTGGGCTCTCAGAAGTTTAGCAGATGCCCAGCATGATTTTTCCAGCCTGATGGGCCACAGCTGTCAGGGTGGAAGAAGAGCCTGGCAAGGTCACAGGGCGACTGATGGCACTTGGCTCGCTCCGATGATGAGGCCTGGGGCTCGATCTGCCTTTTCCCTACTACCTCACAAGTCATCACTGGGGCAGGCCAGCAGCCACTCCCCACTTTCCCTGCTCCCACCGCAAATGATGGCTTCTCAGAAGGCTGCGCAGGGAGAGTCTCCTTCTTGCTGCACATCTGGGGCCAATGCTGCCGTTCTGAGGTTACACAATCACTTAAGTGGTGATGAAGCCTGAATGATACAGCCTCTCTAAAGTAGGTCCCACATGATTTCAATAGCATGCTCATTTCTTGTATGTTATCTGCTGACTCCAGAATGTTGAACATGAGCATTGGGGCAGGGGATATTGGAAATTTTATTTTCAAAGATCAAAATTTTAGTGATATTGATGGGGTTAGGGCAAAAGATACATTGACTCAACTATAAATACTCCAATGCTAGTAGTTTCACTGGACACAAATGACTGGCAACTATTTAGTCCAGGTGTTCCAGAAATAGCCTTCGAAATATTGGAAAGTGACCTGCAGTGATTATATAAGAAGTTTGGCCTTCATCTGAAACAAAACAGTGTTATTCTTGGATACGGCACCAAAAACATAGGCAATGAAAGAAAAAAGATAAATATGAGTAGATGAAAATTAAAAACTGTGCATCCAAGGTCACCATCAAGAGAGTTAAAAGGCAACCCAAAGAATGGGAGAAGATATTTTCAATCATATGTCAGGCATGGGGTTAATATTCAGAATATGTAAAGAACAACTACAACTCAACAACAAAAAAGCAAACTGAATCAAAACTTGATAAAGGACTTGCCAAAGCCATTTCTCCAAAGAAGATGCTTGACAGCTCTAGTCATTAGAGAAATGCAAATCAAAACTCAAACTGCAGTGAGATAGCATTTCACACCCATTAGGATGGCTATTATCAAAAAAAGGGGGAAATAACAAGTGTTCAAAAAACAGTGGAAAATAACAAGTGTTGACAAGGATATAGAGAAATTGGAACCCTTGTATGCCACTGGTGAAAATGTATAATGGTGCAGTGCTTTGGAGGACAGTATGACAGTTCCTAAAGAGATTAAACAGAGAATTACCATATGACACACCATTCCACTTCAGGCATATACCCAAAAGAACTGAAAGCAAGTGCTCAAATAGATATTTGTACATAAGTGTTCACAGCTGGGCACAGGGCTCATGCCTGTAAATCCCAGCACTTTGGGAGGCCGAGGAGGGTGGATCACCTGAGGTCAGGAGTCTGAGACCAGCCTGGCCAACATGGTGAAACACAGTCTCTACTAAAAATACAAAAAATTAGCCGGGCGTGGTAGTGCACGCCTGTAATCCCAGTTACTTGGGAGGCTGAGGCAGGAGAATCACTTGAACCCGGGAGGTGGAGGTTGCAGTGAGCTGAGATTGTGCCACTGCACTCCAGCCTGGGCAACAAGAGCAAAACTCCATCTCAAAAAAAAAAAAAAAACCCAAAAAAAAACATGTGTTCACAGCAGCATTATTCACAATTCCAAAAGGTGAAAACAGCTCAAGTGTCCATCCATGGATTAACAAAATGTGGCATACACAGAGAGCTATTATTCAGCCTCAAAAAGAAATGAAATTCTGATACATGCCACAGCACCAGGAACCTCAAAAACATTAACTAAGTGAAATGAGTCAGATAAAAAAGAACAAATACTTTATGATTCCACTTATATGAGGTACCTAGAATGGCCAAATTCATAGAAACAAAGCAGAATAGCGCTTACCAGGAGTAGGGGAAAGGAAGTTCGTGTTTAAGGGCTATAGTTTCTGGGATGGATGGTGGTGATGGTTGCACAATTATGTGAATGGACCTAATACCACTGAATTGTACACTTAAAATGGATAAAATGGTAAACTGTGAGCTATGTATATTCCACAATAAATATTAATTTTGAAAAAACAGATTCTAAACCCCCAATGTGCTCCCAGTGCAGGCTGAAAAGGAGGCTGCCCACTTGTGCTCAGATGGGCCCCTGAGCCTTCTGGCTCTGCTTCTTCCCTGTCTGGTAATATCTCAGCAGAATGTGACATGGTATGAAAAGTCCATCCCTTACCAATTCAGCAGCATTTGATTTGTTTCTATGCCTAAGGAAAATACAAACTTAACAAGGTTATGCTACCACTCATGATGGGCTCCCTTCTGAAAACCCAGGCTCCATGATGCCATCGCTCAGCTGAGTGTTCCTGGCAGGCTCTCTCAGTGGGTGAGTTTTGGAGAGTCCTCAAGCCCTCCTCGATCTGACCAAGAGACCAAAAGGCACTTCTTGGCCAAAAGTTTGTCAGTGAGCACGCCTGGTGCAGCAGTAAATGCTAGGCACGTGGGAGGCCCTTGGGGACCTTAGTAGGAAGCTTAGTGGCGCTGATGGAGTGACAGAGGCAGGGTTGTCCCATGCAGCCTCCCAGGGCTGGTTTTGGAGTCTAGGCTGGTGCAGGCTCAGGCAGTCTGGGTCTGTCCAGTGCCTGCCCAGGAATGGGCTGGCTGGGATGGGAGGGTGGAGGGGTGGAGTAGGTGCTACAGTGTCTCATGAGAAACCAAGGGCATTTCTGAAAACTCATCCTGGCCCCCAGCCATTAGCATCTGATTGTTACCAAGACTATGTTTTAATTTGTTCTTCATCCCCATTTTTATAACAAATTCAACACTAGTCACTGGTCTGTGGTCAGGGGTGAATATTAAATCCTCAAAACATGTTGTTTGGATGCTGTGCTAAGCAAGATGGGCTCAATTTCCTTCTAATTTTTTTGTTTAATTTTATATAATTTCCACCTTAAGTTTCCTTGTATTAAAAGCCTCATTCTAGACCACAGCTCTGCCTTCTTGAGAATAAGGTGTATTGTACCTGTGAAAAACACAAAGCAAAATGACACAATGGAAAAGAAAGTAGAGCTTAAAGATAAAGGGGTAATTAGAACCTTGCTGAACAAAGGAAGTGTAATGAAAGGGTGGTGTTTGAAATGCATTGGCATGTTACTGTATATAGAAGTATGAACTTTTCCTAATCTTGTTTTCAATATTTCCTAGATCCTTCCTGCAAATGTACACTATGCTGAGCAAAGTACAAATCTAACTTGTGTTTATACATCACCAACTTCAACATCAGGTTTAATCTAGATTAGGCAGCTAAATCCTTACTTCAATCTCCCCAAAAAAGGAACATCAAGCAATAAGGGGCAGACCCTAGAGGCCAGAGGCAGCCTTAGGTAAGAATACGTGAGAGCAAGGTATCTCAAGGCAATAGATAAGGACTGTTTTCTTCCCTTGATTCTATGATGCCACAGAAAGCAAATAGGGATGGTCTGGCAAACAACAGTTGCAGGTCAAATCTGGCCTTTATGCTTTAAAGTTTTTTCCATGTTTGTGTTTTTTACACTTTTAAATGACTGAAAAAAAATCCAAAGAGTAGTATTTTGTGACATGTTCAAATGTTATGAAATTGTTTAGAACACGGCCACACTCATTCATTCATTCACATATATCCTGTGACCGCTGTCATGCTACAGTGGCATAGCCGAGTAGCTGTAACCAAGATTGTGTGACCCACAGAGCCTAAAATAGTTACTACGTGGCCCACTACAGAAGAAGTTTACTGACCCATGGATTGGAAGGCATCTCAGAGAGTCAATAATAGCTTTTGAAGGAACAGGTTTTGTTTGTTAAAGTATATAAATGAAGTATACGATGTCTTCATCTTATTTAGTATTTGGTAGTTTTCAAAACTACTAAAATGTGGGGGAGAAGAGGTCTCCAAATTAAGTGATATGGTGGTACTTAGATCTGGCTTTCCTGTTACCATACAGATTCTTCTAGCCTTTAGGAAACGCTTTAGAAAGAATTCTAGCCCCTGTGGAAGTAGGGCTAGGTAACCGAAGACATCGTGCAACTTAAAGGTTCCAGAATTTGTCATCACATAGAGAGTCTCCGTCACACAGGTCTCACATTTTTGGCTGTTCCTTCAGGAGTCATTTCCCTTTGAGCCTACATTCCCTGGGGAATTCACAGCTGATCCTTGGTATCATGGTAGCTAACTATGTCTTGCAAAGACACCTGAACACTGATTTAACAAATACTGAACAATTGCTCCTAGGGGAAATACAGGGTTAGGTTCCCACAAGCTGCTGAAGCCACCCCCATGGGGTTGACAAGAATCGCATGCCAGGTCTGGACAGAAATATATAATTATATTTATATATTTTTGGCCCACTTCCTAGTTGCTAAAAGTCACATAGCACTAGATACTGACCATACAGACAGGATCTCTTGACACTAGAATCAAAGGCTTTTGTTTAAGGATCACTTAAGACAAGCCTGCCCAACCCATGGCCCACAGGCTGTATGTGGCCCAGGACGGCTTTGAATGCGGCCCAACACAAATTCATCAACTTTCTTAAAATATGAGATGCTTTTGCTTTTTTTTTTTAAGCTCATCAGCTATCGCTAGTGTTAGTGTATTTTATGTGCAGCCCAAGACAATTCTTCTTCCAATGTGGCCCTGGGAAGCCAAAAGACTGGACGCCCCTGGCTTAAGATGTTTTTCAGATCCTGAATTTCAGCAACCAGTTTGAAGACCCCCCTACAGAGGAACAGGATCAGCATGAGAATATGGCTTCTCCATCTCCCCGCTCAGCGACTTCCCCTTGTACTCTTCGACCAATCAGTGACCTCCACACTTCCGCCCACTCCCAAGCCCTTAAAAACCCTTGCCCCAAACTCCTGAGGAAATGGGTTTGAGGTTTGTCCCATCTCCTCTTTTGGTGTGGCTCTGATTAAACCTCTCTGCTGCAATCCAGTGTCTTGGTGTATTGACTTTCTGTGTGCATCAGACAATAACCTATTATGGTTACATTGCTGGTCACAACTTTTTCAACAAATGACAATATATAACCTTGTTTTATGTGTGTTTCTGTTTAAAGGCATCTTATTTAATGTATACTAACAATTCCCTAACACTGAACTCATGGCCAACAGCACTGTAACTCAGGCCTGAAGGATGCTTCTTTAACACACATATTTTCTCCATAAACCACGTCATAGTTTTCTCGCACTTAGGAACATAGACAGTACTGGGGCTCTGTGCTTGGGGATCATCTCAACAGCAGACTCACCAACAAAATGCACAAAAATGCAAAAAACCATGGCATGCAGTAGACCTCAAAAAGGATGAGTATTTATGGCATTAGAGCTGAAATAAGAGAGCAGAATCAGCTTGTTTGACCTTGCCAGGAACATGCACATTGGTGGCAGGCATTTTTCACTGCTCTGCACATCTGGGAATGCCTGCAAAAGTGCCCCGAGCATTGATTTTAGGGTTACAAATACATTTTA
This sequence comes from Colobus angolensis palliatus, assembly GCF_000951035.1. Taxonomy (NCBI): domain Eukaryota; kingdom Metazoa; phylum Chordata; class Mammalia; order Primates; family Cercopithecidae; genus Colobus; species Colobus angolensis. The sequence goes on along the minus strand of NW_012112142.1, from coordinate 4,983,574 downwards.
GTGAGTAGGTGAAGTTGCAAATACAAAATCTGAGAATCATGAGGATTGACTGTCTGCAGTTTAACCCACATATACTTTCTAGTCCCTTTAACTATGACCTTGATACACTTAATTGGTCAACTGGCATCTTCCTAGCCTTTTAAATGTCAATCATTTAAAATTATCTCCTCTTTCTATAATGACACTGACAATAACATTTCTCTATTGCTCAAGAGAGTCTCACTCCTTATGGAATTCCTTCACTATTTTCTTTTCGTATCAAATGAGGCCCTGGGTTTAAAAGTTCCTTTTTGAGCATATCAGTGAGTCTCTTGTCTGCCTGAATTCTTATGTCCTGCTTCACCCAAACTTTTTGTCTTTCCTATCTCTGCTATCTTCTTCCCTGGCTACACCTGCAAGGTGTTCTACCCATTGCAAGCTTACTTCAGGCTGAATTCTGACAAACACAATCTTAAGTAGATTCTGACAAACACAATCTTAAGTAGATTCTATCATACCTGGGCCAGGCTGTGTAACTGCTGGGGCTGTGTGCACAATGAACATAAGGGGACCCTCGTTCCAAGTTTACTAAGAATTTCAAGATGGGAGCAGCAGAATATTATGCCAAGAGTGGAACTGCAAGGCCACACCCCCATGACACTTGGCCCTGGAGATGCCCACGTTATGGATAAGCCCAGAGTGACACCTAACCTTTCAGCAATGGAGCTACCTAGGTGGAGGGCTGGGCTGCCGCCCACAGGAGCCACCTGATGGCTCCCTCAGGTGCTTCTTTCCCTCCTGCCTCATTTATGAGCCCCTGAAAATGCATTTAATCACCCCATCTTAATTCCTTTCTCTATAAAAAGGATAAAAATAATCCAAGTAAGCATTACTATTGTTTTCTTTTTATAGAGAAAGGAATTAAGGCAGGAGGGTGATTAAGTTTAAATAGTAATATTTACTCATCCTCGCCTCATGGAAACATTAGAAGGATTTAATCACAGGACTTAGAAAGAAAGACACTATGTAAATCCCAGGTATTACACAGTTATTATTACATTGTAAGAAGAGGGATTTGAGCTGCATAGGAGTGGGGGATTTATTGACACAGGTGTTAGACAATAAGATAGTTTCCCAAAATCTCCCCTAGATATATTTCAGATCAGGAAAAGATTCCTGTGTGTCAGGTGTGATTTAGATGTGATTTTCTAGAAGCACAGCCTGTACGACCTTCAGTGATTTTTTTCTTCCTAAAATTTTTGTTTTTTCCAGAAAGATCACCCTGTGGCAGCACAAATCTCGCAGTCAGGTGGGAATAGAATGCCTGATTTCCTCCCATAATGAGGCAAGATCCTCGTTTTTCTGCAGTGTTCTTACAGAAAATTACTTGCTTGTAAGTCTTCAAAACTAGCTGTGAACATAGGCACATGTTCTATGGGTTTGTAACTTGTGAAAAATTAGTGATGAAGCAAAAGGAGTTCGTGATCATAAGAAAAATACTTTTTCCTCTTCTTTAAATAAACTGAGATCAAACACAGCTTTTAATTTTTGCCAGTTAAGGATTAAAAGAAAACAACTATTTTCTGTTGTCATTATAAATTCATAAGAGAAAGACGATTTTGGCACCAAAACAAAGTGAAAACAAACAAAAACAGAGAATGGGAGAAAATATTTGCAAGTCATAGACTGGAAAAGGAGTCAATATACAGAATATATAAAGAACTCCTACAACTCAGTAACAAAAAAACAAAAAATTGATTAAAAACTTGGGCAAAGACTTGAAGGACATTTCTTCAAAGACTTACAAATGGCCAATAGCGCCTGGAGAGGTATTCAACATCACTAGTCAGGGAAATGCAAATCAAAACTACAATGAGTTACCACTTTACAACCATGAAGATGAGCACTAAAAAGAAATCCCAGAAAATCACAAGTGTTCACAAGGATGTGGAGAAATTAGAATCCTTGTTCACTGTTGTTAGCAATGAAAAATGGTGTATCTGCTGTGGAAAAGTTCGGTGTTTCCTCAAAAAAATAAATGTAGAATTATCATATGATCCAGCAATCCAATTTCCGGGAATATTCCCCAAAGAATTGAAAGCAGAGTCTCAAAGAGATATTTATACATCCATGTTCATAGCAGCGCTATTCACAATAGCCAAAAGGTGGCAACCCAGATGTCTCTTGACAGATTAGTAGGCAAACACAATGTGGTGTATACATACAATGAAATATTATTCAGCCTTATAAAGGGAGGAAATGCTGACACCTGCTGCAACATGGATGAACTTGGAGGACACCATGCTAAGTGAAATGAGCCAGTCACAAAAAGACAAATACTCATATGAGCTACTCCCAGTAGTCAAATTCAGAGACAGAAAGAGGGGAATGGGGAGCTTCAGTTTTGGAAGACAAAGAGCTCTGGAAATTGGTTGCACAACAATGTGAATGTACTTAACACCCACACTGTACACTGAAAAATGGTTAACATGGTAAATTCTATGCTTGTATATTTTACCACCATTAAAAATAAAATAATAATAAAGTATAAACTCTTATATGGACGTTCCCCCTCCTCATTTCCCTAAAACATAGTACGAGTGCATCTTAGAATGTTGCCTGGTTGTTGAACAACAGTTGGTAAACACTGTGAATTGTCTAAAAACCAGCCACTGAAAAGACATTAACCTTCTTGAAAGAGGTAAGTATATTACCCAGGTTTTGCATTAAGTCAGCCACAGAAAGCTATGACCAAGCACGAAAGACTGAAGTAGACAGAGGTTCTGTGGCTGCAAGTGGAAATGAACCATCACTATAATTAAGGTGTAATATTAAAGTGATGGGTGAGGAAGGGCTCAGGACCTGCATCACTGAACTAAATCATGACTTAAAAAACAAGATCAGCTCAGAAGCCTCATAGCTGCCTTTGATGCTGAACTCTTCACATGTGTGATATACACACATCCTCACATATACACACATATATGCATATAGTACATAATAAAGTCAGCTATGGTCTGGAATAGAGTTTCGGGGTTATTTACAAAGATAGTCTTGTTAAGCTGATGGGATCTCTTAGCCAGGCTTAAACATATAAACACAAAGACATTGTATATTCTCTCAACCACATTTGAACCGCTCACTTACATACATCCCACCATGTAACAGAAACAGCATTTTCTTTTATTTATTTAGGCAATTTTACGACAGAGCTTTGTTGGACAACATTCTTGATATTAAAAAAAAAAAATGGCCTGCTGTCCCTGTTTGCTTTGTGGCTTCTAATATAGATACTGGAAACCCCATGAGCATTATTGCGCCTTGAGTCGATCCACTATTCTTCACAACCACCTCCCAGTTGCTATGGCTACTGAAAGTTGTTCAGGCCATTTGCTAACTGACCTTTCTGCAGCTTCTGCCCCTCAGGCCCCTCATTGGCAAAGTGGGGCACACACTCTCTTTTCTGGCTTGTCCTGAATGTCCCCATTCTACCTCCTTTTCTTCCCTTAGCAGCAGCGCTTTCCCAGACTTATTGCAGCCACCTCCCCATTTGACCACAGTGTTTCCTTTGGACCCTCTTCCGTTCTGCCCTTTTTTCAAGCTGCACCAACACCTGGGCAGTTCCATCCACTCCCAGCTTCAGTGACCACCCACGTGCTGCTGCCTCCCACATCTGCAGCAGCAGGCTGCCTTCCTCACCTTCATCCACAGAACTGTTTACCTGCTGTTTCCTCCAGAATGTCCTAAAGGTCTTTCAAATCCTGTACGTCCTAAACAAGCTCTTCATCCCCCCTCCCAGATCTCCTTGCCCTGAGCCCGGTCCTCTGTGCAGGTACCACCCTGCCCAGCTATCCACTTCCAATCCTGGGGAGTCCTCTCTGACTTGCTCTTTACTCTCTCAACCTCCCCATCCCATTCATCACCAGGAGTCATCATTCCACCACCTGAACCTCTGTTGGTGCTTCTGCCCCAACTTGGCTCTACCACCTCTCACCTGAACCACAGCACCAACATCCTACGGGGATGCTGCCTCCTGCCCCTCCTGGATCCTCTAGAATCTGTCAGACAGCACCATTCAGCACGGCTCTCTGCACAGGTTTCTGTTGTCATTACAACAGAATGTGGTGACTAGCCACATGTGGCTCTGGGGCACTTGAAATGCGGCTAGTGTGTCTGGGGGACTCCTTTTCCATTTTACTTAATTTACATGTAAAGAGCCCCACATGGCGGTGGAAATGGCATTGGACAGATCAGCTCCAGATTCTCTACAAATGTGGTGAAAATGCCTCAACAGCTTCCTTGACCTGGCTTATGGATTCCATCACTGTCTCCCTCCTCTTTCTCTCCATTCCTCCCATGGCTTTCTTAGATACAAGGACATTCTCTCTTTTGCTTCTCCCTCCCTTGGAAGTTAACTCCTTTGGCCTAGAGTAGCTTCCCTCTATGTGGTAAACCCCGACTTGACTTTTGAGTCGCAGCTAAGCAGTCATTTCCCTTGCCTCATGCCATGGCCCCTTCTCTACCCTGCCACTTCCCTTTCCAGATGCTCCACGCATGGTCCTGACACTCCGTATCACAGTACCTTTCATGCTGGGTTTTCAATCCAGTTTACATGTCTATATTCCCCATCAGACTGCAAGCTCTGTCCTCACAGAGGACACAGGCCCCAGGTCTCTTGTACGGTTGTTATATCCACAGTGCCTGTGCTGTGCCTGGCATGGTAGAGGCTACCACATGTGCCTCCCCTGCCAGTGGGCTCATGGCCCAAAAGCCAGGCCCTCCCTCTGGGAAGCAGGGCCACTTAGTAGCCCTTCCTTTGCACGTACCCATAGAGGCTGTTTTTAGAAGGGTAACTGACAGAGATGGCTCGTTTCACAGAGTGAAGACCAATTGGACGCTGAAAAATCTCTTTTTTAACGTAGTATTCTGGTTACGAAAAGCCTCTGTCCGACAGGTTTGGGAGGAAGAGTCACTGAGCAATTCAGCTGCCTCTCACTATATGAACCTATTCCAAACCCTCGGGGAGCTTTGAGAGATGTAACCATGGCCACTGACTGACGCTGCCCTTAAACCACAAATGTGGTGGCTGAAGAAGGAACACATAAGGATGCCCTTTCTAGCTCCACGCAGAGTTACATATTTCAGTTGGACTCCATGGCCCCAGCTGTAGGCATGTAACAAACACCAGTCCTTGGCTTGTCCAGACCTCCCCATACCACACCTCAAGGCGTCTAGGCCATGCTTTTCCTTCACACTGAAATCACATTTTCACCTATCATTTCCTATTTACCACCCATTTTTAATTATATTTGATGCATTTTCCCAATTGTACAAAATAAAGATGCTTTATATGAAAATAAGCATCCATTGGCACAAGTCAGCCAGAACAATGCATTCTGAACTAGGCTATACTCGTGAAATAAGAAATTTGTAAATGTAAATGCCAGCTCTTGTCTACTTTAGGATTTCAAACTTGGCTCTGCGACCTCTCACTGTAAGCCCTTAGTAATCGTTATAGAGATACTGTAAGGCCTTAGCAATTGTTCCATTACCCACTAGGCAATGAGTAAGATCTCCCATATCAGTTATTCATTTAATTTGAAGTCTTTATACCTATGAAGACGTCCTTTTCAAAAACAGTGACTTTTTTTTTTTTTCATAATTTATGTCCTCCCCTCTCCCTTGGTGTCTTGGAAGAGAAGGCTTTGCTACTAGTTAGCTGACTGGAATAAATGATTCTTCCTTTACTTAGAGCCTTTCTTAGTCATGGCCTTGTCAAAGAAGAAAGCAGCGTAACACCGCTAACAATTATATTAAATAGTTTAGCTTGGTGAAGAGAGAATGCAGCTTTGAATCTCGATCTCTCAATGTCTCTTACATACACATTCATGGTACTACCAGCTCTGGGTACTTTATTATAGACATAGAAGCAAGTAGCCTTATTTCATTGTCACCTGAGCAACAGGAAGAAAGGGTGAACATTTGTTCAGTGCCTGTTAATGCGGTAGATGTCTTGGTTCCTGTGTTATTTCATTCACTTCCCCAAACTTCCTACAAGATGGGTATTACTACTGCCTTACAGTCGAAGAAACCAAAAGCCAAAAATTGAAGTAAAGCACCAAGATGGCTGAAAGAAAGAGTGACCTAGCACCAGAGGCCACGCTCTTTCTGTCGTCCGCAGTGGTCTCATTTCCATGGCAGGCTCCTATTTTGGCCTCAGAACATTTCCTGAGGAGAAATTTTGCCTGAGTGGAAAGATGTAAGACAGAATAAAATATGAAGTGAGTGGGCTACCCAAGTAAATGGTGAACACAGCCAAATGTGCAGCTTCCATTCTTCTATATGAGGTAAGAAATGCTTAAAGTAGATTTGTGTCTCCCTGTATGCTGCTTCTAGTGTGATCCTGAGGAAAATTACCAGACCACAGCAAGATGTAAAAGCACCCACTAATTATATGAACTATGACTCTCTCAAAATAATGTGTGAATAAAAAATAATAAAGGGGATATCATCACTGATCCCAAAGAAATACAAACTACCATCAGAGAATACTATAAAAACCTCTATGCAAATAAACTAGAAAATCTAGGAGAAATGGATACATTCCTGGACACATATACCTTCTCGAGACTATAATGAATCCCTGAATAGACCAACAACTAGTTCTGAAATTGAGGCAGTAATTAATAGCCTACCAACCAAAAAAAAAAAAGCCCAGGACTAAATGGATTCACAGCTGAATTCTACTGGAGGTACAAAGAGGAGCTGGTACCATTCCTTCTGAAACTATTACAAAAAATCGAAAAAGGGGGAATCCTCCCTAACTTATTTTTATGAGGCCAGCATCATCCTGATACCAAAACCTGGTAGAGACACAACAAAAAAAGAAAACTTCAGGCCAATATCCCTGATGAACATTGATGTGAAAATCCTCAATAAAATACTGGCAAACTGAATCCAGCAGTACATCAAAAAGCTTATTCACCATGATCAAGTTGGCTTCATCCCTGGGATGCAAGGCTGGTTCAACATACACAAATCAATAAATGTAATCCATCATATAAACAGAACCAAAGACAAAAACTACATGATTATCTCAATAGATGCAGAAAAGGCCTTCGATAAAATTCAACATCCCTTCACGTTAAAAACTCTCAATAAACTAGGTATTGATGTAACATATCTCAAAATAATAAGAGCTATTTATGACAAACCCATAGCCAATATCATACTGAATGGGCAAAAGCTGGAAGCATTCCCTTTGAAAACTGGCACAAAACAAGGATGCCCTCTCTCACCACTCCCATTCAACATAGTATTGGAAGTTCTGGCAAGAGAAAGATATAAAGGGTATTGAAATAGGAAGAGAAGAAGTCAAATTGTTGCTGTTTGCAGATGACATGATTCTATATTTAGAAAACCCAATCATCTCAGCCCCAAAACTCCTTAAGCTGATAAGCAACTTCAGCAAAGTCTCAGGATATAAAATCAATGTGCAAAAATCACAAGCATTCCCATACACCAACAATAGGCAAGCAAAGGGCCAAATCATGAAAGAACTCCCATTTACAACTGCTACAAAGAGAATAAAATACCTAGGAATACATCTTACAAGGGAAGTGAAGGATGTCTTCAAGGAGAACTGCAAACCACTGCTCAAGGAAATAAGAGAGGACACAAACAAATGGAAAAACATCCCATGCTCATGTATAGGAAGAGCCAATATCATGAAAATAGCCATACTCCCCAAAATAGTTTACAGATTCAATGTTATTCCCATTAAGCTACCATTGACTGTCTTCACAGAATTAGAAAAAACTAATTTAAATTTCATATTGAACCAAAAAGGAGCCCATATAGCCAAGACAAAAAGAAAAAAGCAAAAAGAAAAAAGTTGGAGGCATCATGCTACCTGAATTCAAACTACATGACAAGGCTACAGTAATCAAAACAGCATGGTACTGGCACTAAAACAGAGATCTAGACCAATGCAACAGAACAGAAACCTAGAAATAACACCGCACATCTACAACCATCTGATCTTTGACAAACCTAACAAAAACAAGCAATTGGGAAAGGATTCCCTGTTTAATAAATGGTGCTGGGAAAACTGGCTAGCCATATGCAGAAAACTGAAACCGGACCCCTTCCCTACACCTTATACAAAAATTAACTCAAGATGGATTAAAGACTTAAACATAAAACCTAAAACCATAAAAACCCTAGAAGAAAACCTAGGCAATACCATGCAGGACATAGGCACGGGCAAAGATTTCATGAGTAAAACACAAAAAGCAATGGCAACAAAAGCCAAAATTGACAAATGGGATTTAATTACACTAAAGAGCTTCTGCGTAGCAAAAGAAACTATTATCAGACTGAACAGGTGACCTACAGAATGGGAGAAAATTTTTGCTATCCACCCATCTGACAAAGGTCTAGTACCCAGAATCTACAAGGAACATAAACAAATTTACAAGAAAAAAAAAAAAAACCAAAAACCCCACAAAAAGTGGCAAAGATCCTTCTCAAAAGAAGACATTTACACAGCCAGCAAACATGAAAAAAAGCTCATCACCACTGCTCATTAGAGAAATGCAAATCAAAACCACAATGAGATACCATCTCATGCCAGTTAGAATGGCGATCATTACAGAGTCAGGAAACAACAGATGCTGG
>NW_012112142.1:4924820-4972247 GCF_000951035.1 Colobus angolensis palliatus | reverse complement strand
AAAAAACAACAACAAAAAAACAAAACCTAGATGTCGGGTTGATAGGTGCAGCAAGTCACCATGGCACATGTATACCTACATAACAAACCAGCACATTCTGTACATGTATCCCAGAACTTAAAATAAAAAATAAAAATAATAATAATTTGTGAACAGTCTCTGCTGCTTGTAGCAATATCTCATTTGGTGAGATATTTTGACTCACTGACAATTTTTTTGCTTTTCTATTTGAGACAGGTATTGCTCTGTGATCCAGGCTGGAGTGCTGTGGTGCAATCTTGTCTCACTGCAGCCTCTGCCTCCTGGGCTCAAGCAATCTTCTCACCTCAGCCTCCGAAGTAGCTGGTACTACAGGCCCGCATTACTGCACCCAGCTAATTTTGTATTTTTAGTAGAGATGGGGTTTCACCATGCTGGCTGGGCTGGTCTCTAACTCCTCACCTCAAGTGATCTGCCCACCTCCACCTCCACTTCCCAAAGTATTGGGATTACAGGTGGGAGCCACTGCGCCCAGCCATGTCAATGATACTTAACGCCCTTTTCACCTAAAGAATGACATCTCCCCAGTATGTACATGTAGTATTTTCTGCACCACCAGATTTCTGTTCCTCACACCACCCACCTTGCCCCTCTAGGAGCAGGGAAGCCATGGGTCCCAGAGCCTGGCTAGAGAAGAGCCATGTCAGCTTCTAGCATGGCCCCTGGAGACATGGAAAGCAGCTATTCAGCAGTGGGATCCTCAGAGGCCTTCCTTCTGTCATGCAGAGAAGAGCATCTCAGTGACACACTGACCACTACCCAGCCCAGGGGTAGGTTCTCATCCAGGTCTAATGGTCATGCACAGAAGCAAACGCCTCCAAGCCAAGGCTTGCTCAGCTCATGTTGAGGTCAACTAACATTTTGTTTTGGGATCTGCTACACACATGATGTTTTAATAAAAACAAGGTTGACTGCCTTCAAGATGTAACTCTGCACCTCACATAACCGATGAATTCCAGAACATGCCAGGGAAGACGCAAACAAATCTGGAGCACCGGTGGGCGGCGCAGCTGTCCCTAACATTCCTAGATGATGGTTTTCTGATCTCTGAAATCCAGCCCAGCCTAAAAACGAGCAGCCGCTATCAGCCACAAGTGCTCTCTATCATAATGGCAGCATCCGGAGCACTCAGCAGTGAGTCAAGGACGTTCTGGCTGCCACCAGCTATCTAGGAACTTAAGAAATCACTCTCTGGGACTGTTTCTTCTTCCATTCAATAAGGATCCTCTGACGCTCCCTTGGAAGTTTTCCATGACCCCTGCCCAGCACAGCTCCTCTGCTTTCTTCACAAGGCTTGGTTCCAATGTAGAATAAGTGTCAGTGAGCCCACAACTCCACCTCCTCGGAGGTCCCAGGACGCTGTCCTGTGACCTCCAGGTGCTGTCTGGCTGCTCTGTCTGGGGGTGTCTCCCTCCTATGACACTGCCTGGCACTTTTAGACACCCAAGTATTTGTTGAATGAGATGAACATCGTCCTCTATCGATTACTAAGGACAGACTTTCTGTTTGCATTGGCCCACTGGTCCTGGGAATGTGGCAAGGGCTCACCAACAGATGAATACATAAACATACATGCTCTCAGGGGTCCCACCATCCAGGCAACTCGTTTGAACACCTGATTACTTTCTACCTTGCATTATGTTCCAGTTGCCTCTGTAAACTCTAAGCTTACCATTCTACCAACACATACGTGTACCATGTGGAAGAAATCCATGTATGTTCTGAGAGTTGTGTGCATGTGTTCTGAGGGCTGGCATACTATGCACACTATTTATCAGGGGTTGGGTTGGTATCATATTGTGTATCCTCTGCAGTACTGTCTATACTGCTAGGCAGGAGGCACATTTTTACTAAGTGTGTATACTGACATAAAATTGCAACATATGTTTAATAGGAAAAGGGCAATTTTTGCCTCAAGAGGTACTATTAATACCATCTTTGTTACTTACTGTTCTACACAATGACCATAACATAAATAGTTCTTGATCTCTCTAAGAATGAATAGAAGTTATCAATAAATTCATTAGAATAAGCTTCTTTCACTCATAGGAAATTGCTATTCTTAGTAAGAACTAAAAAAATTATTATTGTCAATTCTTTCTTTCTAGGAGAGTAAGGATTCTATATGCTTTACATATGACACCTAAACATTTACAATGCAAAAGTACATCTACTCCTAGTATCCTTACCACAGCTGCTTTGTTTGAAATTTTTTTGGGGAAAGATTGAAGTTCAGAGGGCTTATGATTCATTAAAGTTGTTAACCGATTCAAACACTCAACTATCAACCTGTTCTTTCAGAGAATGTGCCTTTCACCCACCTTGGGACCATTCTTCCAGCACGTGTGTGTACTATGTGGAAGAAATGCACGTGTGTCCTGAGAGCGGTGTGGATGTATCCTGGGAGCTGGCATACTACACACACGGTTTAAGCAGAACTTTGATCTACAGTCAAAGGTTCTTATGTGTGTGACCTTTAGAAACAAATGCTCTTTTTTTCACAAGGCGATCAGAACTAGCCTCTGAGTATAGAGCCAGCGCAGAGAAAATTCCACAACTGTTGATTCACTAATTTACTCTAATGGAAAAGCTGTAGGCAGTCTCAAGTCTGAGTAAGTGTGAATGTTAGAAAGGTCCCTCTAGGCTTACAATGCACTTTTCAATGTTCTGTCTGGAAAAGGAATATAAATAGAGTATTCAACATGCCTCTGTCAGGCCACCTTTAAGATCAAACATTTTTGATATTTCAAAATAAAGCTTTTAGAATTAAAATGATTCCAATGATTCTGAAAAAGTGGTATTCTTCTTCCAGCCAAGGTGGAGTGAGGTGAATTGAAATTACTCTTCCATTTGAAACAACCAAAAGTACTCAAAATAAAGACCATGAAAAAATGATTTCCAAGACACAGGCTAGCAGTGAAGGACAGTGATGCTAGAAGGAAATACAGAGCAAAGCTCTGTGACACTGGCTTACACTAGGGCTTCTCAGATACAGCCCTGAAAGCGTGACCCATACAGAAAGCAAACATCAACAGGACTTAGTTAAAATGACAAACTCCTGCTCTTCAAAAGACATTGCTAAGAGAATGAAAAGATCAGCCGCACTGGGAGAAAATACTTACAGTCAGATATCTGGATTTGCATCCAGAAAACATAAAGAACTCTCAAAACCCAGCAATCAGAAAACAAATTATCCAATTATGAAAAATAAGCCAAAGAGTTGAACAGACACTTCACCAAAGAAGACATAAAGATAAATGAGCACATGAAAAGATGTTCACCATTATCAATCTTCAGGGAAACCAAGTTCAAACCACAGTAAGATACCACTGTGCAGCTATTAGAATGGCTGAAAGTAAACCGACTAACCACGCCAAGAGTCGGCAAGGGTGTGGAGCAATCTGAACCTCACATGCTTCTCTTGGAAATAGTAAATTGTTCAACCGTTTTGGAAGACCGCTTGGCAGTTTCTTAAATATGAAAACATACCTGCCATATTACCCAGGTATTCCACTACAAGGCATTCATCCAAGAAAGGAGAAAGCATATGTCCATACAAAGACTTGTACATAAAGGCTCAGTATGGCTTTATTTGTAATAGCCTCCAAGCTGGTAACAACCCAAACAACCATCAATAGGTGACTGCACAAATTAATTGGGGGAAAATCCATACAATGGGAAACTAGCAATAAAAAAAAAAAAAACACACACACGACAAATTATTTATATATTAAATGGAATGAGTGAATCTCAACATAACTATGCTAAGTGAAGGAAGCCAGACCAAAAAAGTCTACATACTGCATTGTTACATTTATATGTAACACTAGAAAATGCAAAGTAATCTCTATTAACAGAAGCAATATAGAAAGTAATTGAGGAGAAGAAGGGTAGGTGGAAAGATTAAACGAAGGCTGGAGAAAACTTTTGGGGTGATGGATACATTCACTATCTTGATTGTGGTGATAATTTCACAGGTGTGTATAGAAGTCAAAACTTATAAAAGTGTGAACTTTAAATTTGTTCAGTTTATTCTGCATCAGTTCTACCTCAATTAAGAAACCCCAAAGAACACTAATTTACTTTGGGAAACTTTGCATAAAATAGCATTTATGATACAGCCGTTCAAAAAACTATTCATTGAGTTCCTATCTATGCCAAGCACTGTGCTGGTGGAAAAAAAAAAGAAAGAAAAAAAAAAACCTAGCAAACGAGGTTTTGACCCATGAACCACTAGGTGAGGCCTCAGTGTTTCCATTGTGCTATGCTGCTTAAGGAAAGTCAATTCTGAAGGGCTTTTGAAAAACCAAGTTTAACTTCTGTTGTCAGCCTCATTACATGGAAATTATTTCAGAATGTTTCATCTATACTCACATGAATTTTGATATTGCACTTGTGCCTAACTGTACAAATAAGAGAATTTAAGAAAGAACTTCGAAAGCCCCATTCTATTCTCTACTCAGAGGGCTTTCAACGAAATTAACAGACAAAAGTAAATCTGCTATGTGTTCTCATGTAGATGATCTGTGGTTTCAACATAAAACGAGTAGGAAGACTTTGCTCCAGTTTCCTGCATTTCCTTTTGTGTGAGTCATGAAGAGCATAATTTGCTGTGTTCCCCAAAGCCTTGCTTGCCATCATCTCTTATTTCTAAGATTTTCCACTAAGTCACACTCTTTAAGCCACTGACAATTAGCAAAACTATTTATTACTGAGTTCGCCTTGTGGGAATTTGACTTTTGTCATATGAAAAGTTCAGAGAAAGCAGAGGTAAATGATATGCACAGGGTCTCAGTGTAAAACACTGGAAAGTGGCATTCTTTTATCAATCAACCTTATGCCATTAGTTGCCACAGAGAGATAACATTCTGCTGTCATAATGGAATTTCTAAAAGATGGACCATTATTTCCATAATAACACCATTATAATACTGGTCATCAAGCCTGTCAACATTTTCCTTAATAGAAAAATATTTTTAAAAGCATTTGCTACTCAGATCTTACAGGCTGAACTTAGGCAATAAATTCTCCAAAAGAAAGTATGGAAACTTCACAAATATGAAGAACTAAATTAGCATGACTGCGTACAACATTCTTTGAGCCAGAACTGGAGAAACTGCTTGCAAAATGAAACAAGAAGCATATTTTAAATGACATACAAAGCAAGTTATCCAAATCAAAATTTTGTAGAAACTGCTAAAACCATCTCGGCTATATCTGTAATTGATTAAATTAGAAATAAGTTTAGAATCTCCTTTCTGTATTGACACAAGACAAGAAAGATGACTCCTATGAAGAATAATGAATATAAGATTCAAAAGTTGGCAAAGATTGAGATGATCCAAGCTGGCCCTGAACCACTAATAATGTTTTTGAAAGATTGGGTTATTAGATTAACAGTTGTAGAAGATGGACACTATTTATGCAATGTTAAAGCAAACATTTTTATTAACCAAACATTTCCTAAATTGCGAGCAGAAATGTGAAACTCAATCTGACACCTGTGGCAAATCTGAGGGCCTTCCCTCGTCCAGGGAATACTCTCTGCTGTCAATGAGGTTTGTTCCAAAGGTTATTTGAAAAAAAAAAAATTTTTTTTTAAACTTAATCAGTTTTTAACTCTTGCTGCTTTCCAACAGATGATTTACCCTGATTCTTCCCAAAGCCCTGTGTATGGCAGATGCCACCTGACAGCAATAACTCAAGCATACCCTGAGAATGACCCTATGGCTTAAGAAGAATATGTGTTCAGAATTCTAAGCTAAGGAATCTGGGAGTGGCCAACCTGGAGATTCACTCCTAATCTATAGAGGACATCTGAATCCCTGGCCCATTCTTTGGAATGTAGGTCGTCCAGGGGATCAAGGCCCTTTGTCATGGGTTAAATGGAGGTTGCTAGGCGGAAATGCTATATAACCTGAATGCTTTTTATAAATGGGAGTGGTTTTCTTGCACTACTCTTGGCCCATCCTTTATGTAAGTACCCAATGAACCCTATGTTTTATTCCCTGGCTCTGGGTCTCTTCTTCAGCCCCTTGGACATGGTGACATCTTTAATGGAGTCAACAGGGGTCTAGCATGACACCCTGAAAACTCTCAGTCTCTCTTTCCTTTGGTCAGCAGCGTGTATGTGGTTGCTGATCCTTCACTTAGGAACCAAGGAGGGGCTCTACTCACGTCATGCATAGAGTCCAGCAGCTTGGTCAGTTGGTAGAACCTCTGCCAGCTCTGCCCAGAATTGTTGGGACACTTAGTTACCATCTTCCTTAGTTCTTTGATGTAATTTGTCCTCATTTCTTCAAATGCAGCCTGGCTTTTGAGGCCATCCTTTGGAACTGTGTTAAGGAAAACAGACATGTAAATTTCAAGGATGGAAAACAACTTTAGCTTCTTAGCAGGTAAGGCCATATACTGATTTTGAGGTTAGACACTAAATCTCAACTGCATTTATGAATAAATATGGCAGTTGTCTACTGGCAAATACTTGTAGACATACATACACAAAGAACAACAACTATTTATCAGATGTGTTTATACACTTTGCACAGACTAGTTCACTTAACCCTGACACCAATATTAGGACATAACTGTTATATCATTCTCATTTTACAGATGAGGAAACTGAACACTGTAGGCTGAATCACTTGCCCATGGACACAATAAAAAAAGGCAGAGAAGGGGTGGTATCAACTTAGGTCTGTCTGTTTCCAAAGCCTTTCTCTTAACCTCAATGCCCAAGTGTTTATTAATCCTAACTTGCCAATACCTCAGAGATAGGAAAATATATTTTGATTTTCCAGGATAACTGAAGAGCCACAAACAATCTAGGTTGGGGCTAGAATTAGAAATCAACATCTTCATTCTCAAGTTCAAATATTAAAGACATTCGGGGGAACTGGCCATCTACGAAGTGGAGGATGCTGCTTACAAAGAAGCACTTTCTATCCACCTTGCACCAGGATCGCATGACCACTAAGGCATGTGACCTCCCAGTACAACCTCATCTAAAGCGTCTGTACATTAAAATATATTTTCTTATCTCTGAGGTATTGGCAAGTTAGGATTCATGTATACTGGTTTATGTGTGTGAGGAGGGAACACCAACAGTGGCTCTGCACGCAAGGCAAAATTTAAAACTTTCAAAGAGAATGAACCATGTTCATCTGTATCTTTGATAAGGTAGAAAACCAAGGATAATATTTTCTTTTTTCCTTTTATGTGGTGGCTAGCTTTTGTATGTTTTTTTAAAAATTCACTTAAAAAAAGAATACTTTGAAATTCAGGACTTGTAAGCTTATCAAGTGCTTCTGTGACCCGCTGAGAAGCAGGTCCCAGGACATTTGTGAAAGTACTTTATTAAGAAATGAAGTCCAGGTGTAGGACAGAATTTAAGCATTTTTTTTTTCCACTATAGCCAATAGTTATGTTTATGCCTTAACACTGAATAAGAAAATCACTTAGAATTTTATTTTTAGGAGATAAAGACCTAACGAAAATTCATCTTGGGGTATTAACATTCTGATTTTGAAACTGCTCTTACTTTCACTTCTTAATTACCAATTATATTTCTAATTTCCCACATAACTGGTATACATAATTATTTACTTTGGTCATCAGCACTTTGAGATGGTTCTGAGTATTGTGTGCAACCCTGGAAGCCAGGCATACTGCTGTTTCCAAATAAACCCTGTTATCCTATAAAAAGATGGATTATCTTGCAAATTAACTTCTACTATTATGTTAATAATCTTCTTGAGTTTAATTGTTGAGAGTTTGATTTGTCATTTATTTAAGTCTATTTTTGTGAGGGGAAAAGTAAATCCCTAATAGTAACTGCACAAATTCCTGAGGCTGCCACAATATTATGGTTTAAAATATTTGACATTCACATTAAATGTTAAATGCTATCCATTATATAACAAATAGTATTTTTTCTCCTTAAAATAAAACTTTATTTTAAAAGTAAAAAAACATAAAGAACAGTAATAACCAGAATGTTAATAGTAAAATCATAAATCCAATTTCTACCAAAATTTTAATGTTAACTTAAAACTTTCTAAAAGACAGGAAAAGTTTGCAAATATCTTACACTTCCCACCCACAGATTAGCATTTAAGTTATAAAACTGCACAAAGTAAATGTTCAGTTTTTCATTATAGATACTTATATGGACATCACCCCACACATGAAAAGTTGACTAGTGGTAGAATAAATAAGTTTCACTATTATATTTCAATACCATTTGGTACATCTAAGATTAATCAAATTTACATTTCTGATAGTTGTAGATCAAAAATTCTAAAAATTATAACAACTTGTCAAACAGTATTACTTATATGTTATTGCTGTCACTGAAATATAGCGTACCAGTTTCCCAGCCAGATTTTTTAGAAGTTGAAACAAACCCACAAATAAAGAGAACTTAAGCAAAACCTCAAATTTTGGAGTTCTGCCCAGAGTTTCTGAATTTACTTATTAAATGCAGCAGAGCTGCTGGAAATCATCCAAAATCTGGAGAAGAGCAAAGAGGCAACTGGGGTGGAAGTCTGTCTGCTTTCCTCAAGAACATGAGAGCCTCTGATGTCAGTCCCGAAAAACTTTGATACACTGGACATCAGGTGTGCATCTGACATTCCTGAGATGAAAAATTTTCATGTGTTCTATCACAGATTAGCCAAACAAGCTTACTAAAACCTGCAGTTTTTATGGTTCATAAAATGCTTTACCTATGTTTTCCTACCTTTTCATTTTGCTTTTTCTGCATTGAAAAAAATCAGAATTCAAATTACTGAGCTACTTGGGGGCTAATAAATTAATTCAAGTAGCTTCAAAATGATATCAGAATCTATTATGGGCTGAGTGAATATGTAAAAAGATGTAAAAGGATAAGACATCAATTTAGACTGAGTAGTCAACATTCATAAAGAATTACGGCCGGGCGCGGTGGCTCAAGCCTGTAATCCCAGCACTTTGGGAGGCCGAGACGGGCGGATCACGAGGTCAGGAGATCGAGACCATCCTGGCTAACATGGTGAAACCCCGTCTCTACTAAAAAATACAAAAAACTAGCCGGGCAAGGTGGCGGGCGCCTGTAGTCCCAGCTGCTCGGGAGGCTGAGGCAGGAGAATGGCGTGAACCTGGGAGGCGGAGCTTGCAGTGAGCTGAGATCCGGCCACTGCACTCCAGCCTGGGCGACAGAGCGAGACTCCGTCTCAAAAAAAAACAAAAAAAAAAAAAAAAAAAAGAATTAGTATCTATTCTATCATCCATTTGTCATAATTTTAAACATTTTTCTAACCAGTAATGGTTAATGACCTAGCTTGGAAGAAGAGTAAAATCATTTTCAGTGAATTTAAAGATTATAGTTCCAAAGTTATACTCCAGAAAGAATAAATCAGGAACAACAGAAACCTTGGTGAAGAGTGGAGCAGGAGGAGGACCCTGCAGGTGAGGGGTTGTAAACACAAGAGCAGCGGGAGATGGGGGTGGGTGTAATTACTGAGGAATGGTGGGGCCTGTGGCAAACTGGAGAGAACACGCCCTGCCCCGGGCAATTGAATTCAATGAAAATAAAACAAAAGGCCAAAAGCAACCCCAAAAACCCGTGCTGGCCAAATAAAACACAGCTGTGAACTGCTGGCCCCACCTCCCTACCAGGACTGCCGCTTTGCCCCCTCTGCTACGGAGTCTGCGATTCTGCCTTTTGGACACTCTGCCCTCACTGCTGCCATTGTGTGCCACCTGCCATCCGCCTGCCTTTCAGCCTCTTGGTGCCTGCTCTTAGGGTAGCAGGAACAACACTAGAGGTAAAGTCCCAAGCCATCGGTTTTATCCTAGCTCATAGAGGATATTCAACACATCACACTTATGTGCCTCCGTTTTGTCAACTTTAGAAAAGGCCTATCAATCTCCCAGGGTGATTTTAAGCATTAAATTAGATAATATATGGAAAAACACTTTGCAAATTGCAAGGTGCCAAACATAGGTGAAGCAGGATGATTACACATGTCACCACTGCCTCCCCTCTTCCTGCTTTGATCGCTACCTGATTCCAGCTTACTTTCCGCAGGCCCAGGCCCTCTCTGCTGGAAACAGCAGCTCTTCATATGCATTCAATCCTGAGTAGGTACCTTGGCTAGTCTTGGCCCTTTTCTCCAAATGACTTTACTGATCACTGCCCCTTCTCCCACACCTCTCTTTCAGGGACCCATGGCAAGGGCTAGGCACAGACTGGATACTCCAAGTTGTCACTAGGCACTCTCTCCTCCTCTGAAGTCCATGCCACTCGCCGTGGCATCCTTTCAGGCTCTTAACATCTGGAACATTTCTCAGTTTCCTCAGTGGCCATTGCATAAGGCTCAGAGTTTTCCTCTCCACACTGTCTCCTGTCATCTTTCTGGGTCTTGCCCTCATCTGATGGGAGCTTCCTCAAATTCTTTCCCCTCTGTTGGAAAATTCCTGTGCTGCTGTCGGAGTTACAACTGCCGCACATCCTTGTGAAAGCTAATCCTGTCCTCTCTTGTCTCCTCTGGCACTTTATGCCATCAACTTCTCTCCTCCCATACTTGGTTCCAGAAGCCCAAAAAAGCTTCTCATCAATCAGCAAGTCCCTGGCATGCCAGCATCTGCCCGATGCCTAACGGTCAACTCCAGTGGCCTTCTATCAGGGTTATGAACTTCCTCTGTGGAGGCCATGCTGTTTGTTACATCCCTTTTGGAAACTCTCACTTCCTGGCTTCCAATACCATATACTCTCCCAGTTTCTGTACCTCTCTGGCAGTTCTGTCTCTGTCCTGCAGCCTCTGCTACCCTCCTGTAACACAGCTCCACTGGCTCTCTCTGGACGATGGTAACCCCACTCATCGTTGGAATTACACTACAATTTTCTATAAGGATAATTTCAAATTTATATCTCCATGCTCAAACCTGTCTTCACAGTCCCAGTCCACAGTTCTCCCCATCTTTTGGCTGTTTCTATCAGGACACAGAGTTGGTATCAAAAAATTAACCTATCCAAACCAGAACTCATTTTACACTTCACACAATCTACTCCACGTCCTGATGTTAACATATTCCTATTAATGGCATCACTACTGTGGCTAGTCATTTCTCTGTGCTCAAAATCTGTGTCAGTCTTACCCACAGCACTTTTATTTCCCTTCCTAGGCAGCTGCCAAGGCCAACTCAACAATGTTTCTGGACTCCACTTGCTCCTGTCCATCATACTACCAGTCATGGTAATGCTCCCCATTACTTCCACAGGCTCCCAGCAGGTCTCTGTGCTTCCAATTGGGCTAAGTTCTCTGTCTCTGCCCCTCTCCCATCCTGTCTCTCTCCTCTTGAATCTATTCCACCAGAGAGACCCTTATAAAGCCATACAGTACGGCTTTGATCCTGTCATCCCACTGCTCAAAAGCCTTCAGCATTGCCCTCTTCTGCCCACCTAATGACATTCAGATTTCTTCAATGGACATTGAATATTTTGGTCTAATCAACACCCCAATCTTATTCCCCAATCTTATTCTCCATGACTCCTCCACCCAATATAACTTGATGCACCTTTAAAAAATAAATGAATACATAAATAAAATAAAGAATTGGAAGGCAAAACAACCCCTCCCCGCTAAGTGTTACTGCCTATATAGACTTCCCCACAGGTCCACACTCATTCATACTGATGTTCACGGCAATGTCATCTCACACCTTCTATCCAACCTATGGCCCTTGCAAAACCCTCCAAGATCCAGCTGCATCACGTGTCCCTCCCCAGATCCCCAGAACTGAATGTGCTCTTCCCTTCTTTGAACCACCATTACATTCCTTACCTCTATCATAGTAAATAATTACTTTCCACATCTATTAAAGATATCTTTGGCCAGGCGTGGTGGCTCACACCTATAATCTCAGCACTTTGGGACGCTGAGGCTAGTGGATCACCAGAGGTCAGGAGTTTGAGACCACCCTGGCCAACATGTCAAAAGCCCATCTCTACTAAAAATACAAAAATTAGCCGGGCATGGTGGCACATGCCTGTAATCCCAGCTACTTGGGAGGCCAAGACAGGAGAATCGCTTGAACCTGTGAGGTGGAGGCTGCAGTGAGCCAAGATCATACCACTGCACTCTGGCCTGGGCAACGGAGCAAGACTCCATCTCAAAAAAAAAAAAAAAATCTTTGAACTTTTCTTTGAGTATAAACTCCATGAGGATAAAGACTGTGCTTCATTAACCCTTGTGTTTCCTGAATTGCCCAATCCTACTATACACATAAAGACACTTTATAAACATTGAGTGGCTGGATGGATGAAGGAATGTTGGGATATGCTCTTTCATATGACCAAAGCTTCATAGTTTGCAAGTAACTTAGTCCATCAAAGGTCAAAGGCTTCCTCCAATTTCTTCAATGTTTCTGTTTGATTTGTTTTTGTTTTTGGTACCAACTACCTGAATACAATAAATATAGGCTACCACCCTATGGGGAAGATGATCTGGTAATACAGAAACAGTGCCAGGATGGGCATCAATTTACTTGTGCTTAGTAGCAGCAAAACTTTCATGATGGTGTATTCTTCAAAGGTGAGCTGCAGTCGAACGAACTGAAGGCTGATTTGGTGCATCCCCTGGCATAGTTCATACATGGCAGACTGATGCATCTTCTCTCTGCAAAGGAAAAGAAGAAAATGTCTGAGAATGCAAGATTCATTATCAAACCCAGACTGGCAGCCTGAGGCAGCTTAATAAGAGATCTGACTCAGAATTCTCCTTTTGGCTTCAGCATGGAGCAGATGTGTATTTTAAAGACAAGTTAGACGCTTTTCATAGTGAGTGGTAAATTGCTTCTAGACCAATACTGCTGGGGCGTTTACTTGTACCCTGTGAGAATGTGTCAGGAGCACTGAAACCAACCCTTTCAAAGTATGCCATGATTTCATTTTATGTCAAGAGTAATACTGACTGATTAGGATTTTACTGTGTTCTAGTGAGACCATCCACAAAGCAGAGAAGCTGCTGTGATCTGGGGCAAAGCCCACAGACTCTTGTTCCTTTTCAGCCGCAGATACTCAGCACTTATAGGAAAGGCCTGGGCTAGATGCTACGACCATAGGACGGGGATGACTCATCTTATTTCTCCATGGGCCTTCCTTACAGAGGTCAGGGAACATGTCATTAACTATTTACAGCAACATATTTTAAAAGGGAAATTAAAAAATACTTTACAAGGTGAGAACACCAAATAGAATCTCTCTGATAAAGAGAAAAAATGACAAGGGAGTTTGGCACAACATATACAAATACTTCCACACACACAACCAAACAATACCCTCACACCACTGTCTAAATGCTTCCATAAAAATCCATGTTATCTAAAAACAGAAGTCATTATTTTCTCTTTGCTTAAGAAGTAAGCAAGGCATCACTATTTTTTTTTAGATGTTTTCCCTCAAAGTAATAAACCTTTTGTAAGGCCCTGGGTAACTACTGGTTCATGGCGACCAGACCATAAAAAGTGAAAGAGATGCTATTGGTGAAAAATGGGAAAGGACTTGACAAAGGCCAAAGAAACAGAAAACGAGGTCTGGATGGTGGATCTGTTAAAGGGTGACTGAAAGCAGGCAGCAT
Organism: Colobus angolensis palliatus; assembly: GCF_000951035.1. NCBI lineage: Eukaryota > Metazoa > Chordata > Mammalia > Primates > Cercopithecidae > Colobus > Colobus angolensis. The sequence continues at coordinate 4,958,589 of NW_012112142.1, read as the reverse complement.
CTGCTGGAAAGCAATGTGGGGATCTCCCTCCCCTCAATTGGCAGAAATCTCTTGCATCTCAACTCTGAATACCAATTATAAGGAACCCATAATGAAACACAGCACATGTTCTCTGCATTATTATATATCTTTCCTCTCCCCCAGTAAGCTAGAAGCCATTTTAAATTAAGGAAATATTTTAAACACACACATATGCTAACAGCAGGAGCTTCCGAATCTACCATCCAGAATTAACAGTGTAAACAAATGCTACTATTTTTGCCATATGTGCATCAGATTTTTAAAAATTAAACATGGCAGAGTTAAGGCCCACTCTGCCTTCTTCCCCAATCCTATCCATCTCTTCCTCTTTCAAGAAGGGAACCACCCAGTCTGGGTGATTATCATTTCCTCTCAGATGTGTGTATTTCACTACGCATGTGTGTATCTACCAAAACAGCATACAGTACTGCTTTGTTTTATGTAAATTTGAAATTAGATATGCACATCCTTCTGCAACTTATTTTTATTCAACAATAACTTTGAGATGTATCTATTCTGATACAGGTAACTAAGTTAATTCATTTTAACTGCTTCGAGCTTCATTTGTTTGAATGTACTGCATTTTACTTATCCATTGCACTACTGATGGACACTTGGGTTGTTTGCTCTTTATTACTATCACAAATGATGCCCAAGGAATATCCTTGTCATTTCTATAGGATACAGAATTAAAACAGAACTTCTGAGTCATAGCTTTGCGCATGTCTCTTGCTTTCATTCCAACCAGCAGAGCATGAGCATGCCCTTACTCCACATCCCCACCAATGCTTGCCATTATCCACTTTCATTTTTTTTCCATTTGATGGGAGGTTGAATGGATAGCACATGGTTGCTTTTATTTCCATTTCCATTATCACCAGTAGATTCAGCATTTACTCATCATTTGGGTATCTTCTCTGGTGATTTGACTCTTCATATCTTTACCACATTTACCTATTTTTTCCTTCTCGCACTGAGTAACACCATTTTTATTCCTAATAATTTTGTGCCTTAAAAATGTTGTCTGATCTTCACATTGTTTTTCTTGCTCTCTGCCTCTTTTTCTTGCTCTGTTTAGAACTTGCCAGGTGTGCTCTCCACCTTTCTTTTGATCCCTTAGTTTCAAACTTCCCACGTAATTTATGTTTCACATATATCTTCTAAACATAAAAGGCTGGATTCAGAAATCTGAGAGTCTCTGTATTTTAATAACTCAGTTTAATCTGTTTTTATTTATCATGATTACTGACAAGTTTGGATGTTCTCTACCATTTTAACTTACTTTCCTTCCTCTTTCCCTTCTTTCTCTTTCTCTTCCTTTCATTGGATAGATCTAGATTTTTAGCCTCCTGTTGTGGGAAGTCAGGAATCCCGAATGGAGGGACCAGCTGGAGCCGCAGCAGAGGAATATAAATTGTGAAGATTTCATTTTAATATGGACATTTATCAGTTCCCAAATAATACTTTTATAATTTCTTATGCCTGTCTTTAATCTCTTAATTCTGTTATCTTCGTAAGCTTAGGATGTATGTCACCTCAGGACCACTATGATAATTATGTTAACTGTACAAATTGATTGTAAAACATGTGTGTTTGAACAATATGAAATCAGTGCACCTTGAAAAAGAACAGAATAACAGTGATTTTTACAGAACAAGGGAAGACAACCATAAGGTCTGACTGCCTGCGGTGGGGTCAGGCAAAAAGAGCCATATTTTTCTTCTTGCAGAGAGCCTATAAACAGACGTGCAAGTAGGGAAGATATCGCTAAATTCTTTTCCTAGCAAGGAATATTAATACCCTGGGAAAGGAATGTGTTCCTGGGGGTAGGTCTATAAACGGCCGCTCTGGGAATGTATGTCTTATGCAGTTGAGATAAGGACTGAGATACGCCCTGGTTACCTGCAGTACCCTCGGGCTTACTAGGGTGGGGAAAAACTCCACCCTGGTAAATTTGTGGTCAGACAGGTTCTCTGCTCTCGAACCCTGTTTTCTGTTGTTTAAAATATTTATCTGGCTGGGCGCAGTGACCCAAGCCTGTAATCCCAGCACTTTGGGAGCCTGAGATGGGCGGATCATGAGGTCAGGAGATTGAGACCATCCTGGCTAAAATGGTGAAACCCCGTCTCTACTAAAAAATACAGAAAACTAGCTGGGCAAGGCGGCGAGTGCCTGTAGTCCCAGCTACTCGGGAGGCTGAGGCAGGAGAATGGCGTAAACCCGGGAGGCGGAGCTTGCAGTGAGCTGAGATCTGGCCACTGCACTCCAGCATGGGCAACAGAGTGAGACTCTGTCTCAAAAAAAAAAAAAAAATTATCAAGACAATACATGCACCACTGAACACAGACCCTTATCAGTAGTTCTGCTTTTGCCCTTTGCCTTGTGATCTTTGTTGGACCCTTATCAGTGGTTCTGCTTTTGCCCTTTGTCCTGTTCCCTCAGAAGCATGTGATCTTTGTTACACCCTTATTAGTAGTTCTGCTTTTTGCCCTTTGAAGCATGTGATCTTTGTACCTACTCCCTGTTCTTACACCCCCTCCCCCTTTGAAACCCTTAATAAAACTTGCTGGTTTTGAGGCTCAGGTGGGCATCATGGTCCTACTGATACGTGATGTCACCCCCGGTGGCCTAGCTGTAAAATTCCTCTCTTTATACTGTCTCTCTTTATTTCTCAGCTAGCCGACACTTATGGAAAATAGAAAGAACCTACGTTGAAATATTAGGGATGGGTTCCCCCAACAGGCCCCCTCTGCTATGGTTCTACAGGATTTAGAAGCTATACATGCTGTTTTTACACCTTAAGTCATCACTGTTAAATCTAGTTTCTCTCATACACACACACTCCAGGTCTGCTTAGATTTCCCCAGTGTTTCTTCGAACACCCTCACTTCTTGCACTTTACTCCTGAGTTCAATTTCTTACTTATTGAAGAATGTATTTTAGTAATTCTTTCAGCAGTGATTAGTTGATAAATGTTCAGGGGCTGGGTGCAGTGATTCATGCTTGTAATCCTAGCACTTTGGGAGGCCGAGGTAGGCATATCACCTGAGGTCAGGTGTTCAAGACCAGCCTGGCCAACATGGTGAAACCCCATCTCTACAAAAATACAAAAATTAGCTGGGCCTGATGGCAGGTGCCTGTAATCCTAGCTAGTCAGGAGGGTGAGGTGAAAGAATCACTTGAACTGGGAGGCAGAGGTAATAGTGAGCCAAAGTCGGCCATTGCATCCTAGCCTAGGTGACAGAGCGAGACTCCGTTCCAAAACAAAACAAAACAAAAGTTCAGGTCTCATGTCTTTAGCCTCAATTTGTCTGAAAATGTCTTTATTTTACCTTCATTCCTGGATGATAGTTTAAAAAGCTATGGATTTCTAGCTCGACAGGTGATTTACCGCAGTACTTTGCAGATAGTATTCAACTACACCTGGGCCTTAATTGTTGCTTTTGGGAAATTTCCTGTTAGTCTAATTGTTGTTCTCCTGAAGGTGGCCTGCATTTTTCTCTTTGGTAGCTTTAAAAACTTTTCTTGGCCGGGCGCGGTGGCTCAAGCCTGTAATCCCAGCACTTTGGGAGGCTGAGACGGGCGGATCACGAGGTCAGGAGATCGAGACCATCCTGGCTAACACAGTGAAACCCCGTCTCTACTAAAAATACAAAAAACTAGCCGGGCGAGGTGGCGGGTACTTGTAGTCCCAGCTACTCGGGAGGCTGAGGCAGGAGAATGGCGTAAACCCCGGGAGGCGGAGCTCGCAGTGAGCTGAGATCCGGCCACTGCACTCCAGCCTGGGCGACAGAGCAAGACTCCGTCTCAAAAAAGAAATAAAAAATAAAAAATAAAAAAAATAATAATAAAATTTTTTCTCTATTTATATGATGCCTGCAGTTTCATGATGATGTACCGAGGTGCAGACTGATTTTTATTTCTCCTGTTCAGGACTCAGTATCCTTATTCAACTTGCATATGTAAGTATTCCTTCAGTTCTAAAATGTTTTTAGTCATTGTCCCTTCAAACATCACCCCATCCTGTTCCTGTTATTTTTTGTTTTTAAACTCCAGTTAGCAGTATGTTGGACCTTCTCCTCATGTCTTCCACATTAGCCTCTCTTTCATATTTTCTTGCTTTTTATCTCTCTGTACTGCATTCCTAGGTGATTTTTTCAGATCTATTTTCCATATAATCTACTGTTTAATACAGTGTTTTAATTTTAGTGGCAGTATTTTTCATGTTGAGAAGCTGAGAAATGCTCTATTCAATTCTCTCTCAAACATTTCTGTTCTTTTCCATAGGTATTTCTCCTTTACATATCTAGATATTTAAACATGTTTATTTTATAGTTTCTTTCAGATGTTTTATTCAAATTTGGGGGGTGCTAATATGCATATCTAACAAGTATTATTTTGGCATGTATTGTCTTCTAGGTGAATCCCATGGGTTCTGGCTTGTGGATGGGACTCTACAGAGTTTTAGCATTTGCGGCTGTCATGGGTATAAGCATTTTACTTGTTCTGGAGCAGTTTTTATGCTAATTTCTCAGCTTAAACACTTTTTGCAAGACTCACGTAGTTTAAATTTAGACTCCACACTTTATGTGGTGCAGGTTTCTGTTTCTTATTTCTTTCAGCTTCCTTGCCATGCTGGCTGGTTGGTTTAGTTTTATTGTCCTTGTTAGTAGACAGCAAAATCTTTGCCAAGCCCTAGATTTATGCAAGGGGCTCTATTTCAGGCGCTGGCCTTGTTGGAGTCTGGCTTCCTGTCACCTTTCCCTGTTTGTGTTCTAATACCCATCCTCAAGCACATATCTGCATTCAGTAGTCAGTGGACCATCTGTGGCATTAGTTTTGCTTTAAAGCACCCTGTCTATGAATTTCCTAGTTTTGCACCTTTTAAAAACATTTCTTTTGAGCTTGGCTATATATTTAAGACTTTTTTTTAAAATGCAGAATTTCTGTGTGTTTAGAGCCAAGAAAAAAAAAAATTAAAAGCTCAGTTTAGTTCCATCATTTTGATTGGTAACTGCAAACTTCTTAAAGAAAGGATCCATGTCTAACTTTTGTAAGTGTCAAAAAGAATATGATAAACAAGTGCTATGTGTCAGTCTTTGCTAAGTATTTCTCATGAATGAATGATAGAAGGAAAGGAAAAGAGAACAGAGAACAGTTAAAGGCTATGAAAACATACAGATTTGCATATGATGATGATGATGATGAAGGAAAAGTAATACTAGCAATTTATGTAAGATTATCAAGTGGCCACAAAATTAGATATTGCATTTATGAAGTTCTACAAAATTTTTGAGAGAGAGAGACTGATTTAGATTGTGACGTGGGTAAAGCAAATTGGAAAATCAGGATGTCTGTGGAGCATAACACAACATGCATTTCACACTGTGCGGTTTGAAACGTGTGCTTATGTGCATTTGATTCCTTAACGGGGCATCCCTAGCTCTGCCCCAGCAGGTCCTAGAAGGGCACAGCCCATCAGCTATCCAGCATGCTGGCTTTGTGATCTGGTCATCATGAAGCATCTGAGATCTCAGGCTTATCACATATAAGATTGGAATACTAATAATAATTCCAATCTTGCAGGGATGTATGAACTAATTATATGGAAGCTCTTAAATTATACTTCACACATGTTAGCTTTATTTGGAAATCATGGGGAGAATACAATGCTTCTTAAGAGACCAATGATCATTTGGTTGAAACAAACCAAGGAGTCAAGGTCTTAAAATGAGTTTTCAGGAATACAATATTATGTTATTATTTTAAATTATTTCTATATAGAAGATGGCAAATCTAGGGAAAAACCAGAGATAATGTAGAGTTTCAAAAGGCAGAAATAACTTGCCTAGAGTAGAACATGAGAACGAAACACCTCCACGTCAGAGCATTTCTGTTATCAGATGTGTTAACAAAACATCCACACACAGATTAAAGGTTAAAGAGAGACTTCAGATTCCACTTGAAAACAGATTAGAACACTAACGTGTGACAACACACCTAAAGAAAGCATTTTTTGCCACTTCAGTATGAACAGCATCTCTTTTTAACTCTTTGTGAGGTATTAACTAAATAACCTCTACAGTCTCCATAGCTATCATTTATGGATTACCCGTCACACACCAGAGCTAAATTTCTTCTTGCTAAATCTCACAATGCCCTGTGAGGAATTAATCTCATGTTCATGATAAGGAATTTTAGGCACATGTGAAGCCAGGATCCAAACTCAGGTTTTTTACTTCAAAACTCATGCACTTTCCTTTCTCTGTGTGCCAGCCTGAGTCATCATTTTTGGCTCTTTTTTCCCTCTATTCAGTACCTGCAATGTTTTGTTATTACAGTCACTCATTTGTTTATTCTTTGCTACCCATTATGTGGTAACATTTTGGGTTTTCAAATTCCATTGCTGTTTCCATTGCATGAAATCGAATTCTCTAAATATGGAGCACTCAATATAGCTTGAAATTTCAAGAAAATAGGCCATCTTGAAAATGCATTTTATATCACATCATTTTTGCACAATTTTTTTTGTGCGATTGTGCATTTTTTTGCACAATTAAATTAAATGTATAGAAAAGTACATCCAAAGAAGTTGAAACAAGGACAATCTTTTGGCATAATATTGGTATTAATTTTGCAATATCACTTCATAGAATATACTCTTTGTTTCATGCTTTTATTCATGTCATAATTTTACCTCATTTTGAATAGAATGTAAAAATATACTGACTACTTTGGGAAAGAGGAGCAAACTCGTATAATGTTTCTGTAAAACAAAAGTAAATGCATGACCAAAAGTCACCCTTGAACAGTGAACTAATACAAATGTGGTAACAGATTACTGCCATAGAAAACAGTCATACAGTGAACATCAGACCTGAGTAACTGATGGCTGCTAGTCTGTACTTAAGAACCGTGAGTACTAATATACTTGCACATGTCAGCCATTTCTAACTATCTTCTTATTTGTAGGAACAGAATAAAAACTTTACTTTTGGATAAATAAACACAGCCGCCAAAGTGGTTCTAGAGACCCACTCTAGAGGTTGGGTTAAAATCTATGACAATAGTTCTAAAATATTTTTTAAAAAATACTTCAATAGTTTTGTAAACTTGAAATTTTCTCAAATGAAGAAGCCAATTTTATTTGTAGCTATAACTTCATCTGGTCTTCTCTTAGAACATCTATTGTACTAAACTAAAATAATATGATCATTTGGAAATAGTTTTAAAATATTAAGTTAAAATTATCTAACTTCTCCAAATCTGATTCACTTGGGACTAAAGTGAAAAATGGGAGTTAGAGAGTATTTTTTTCTTGCTTTGGAGAGAATTTGGGGTTAGAAATGGGGTTTAATTCATGTAACAATAGTGGCAATTAGAAAAGGTCCATTAAAATCAGAGTGTGGGTAGGGCTTTCAAAATTTAAATGACTTGGGTGCTGGCTGCCTGCTTTTAACTGAGCACCTAAACAATCTGAACAACTCTTTTATCTACAGGACCCACCCATGCTATATTACCATCATTATGTCAACCATGTCGCCCTATTTCACATTATAAGACGAGTCCATTGAACCTATCAGCCAATGGCTGTCAGAAAGAACACTCTTGTTTTTTAGGTACTGGCTTACCATTAGGGTATCTGGAAGTCCTTCTGGAAGTAGTTGATTTGAGAAATTATTTCTCCAAATTAAATGTAATCATAGCATCATAGTCATGTTGTACTTTGAGAGAAGTAGATATCTGATAAGCCCAAACTACAAAGCATTCCAGGCTATGAACGCCTGCAGAACTCAGGAGCTCTAAGTATGAGTCTAGACACCTTCACGGACACTTCATGTAGTGGCCATCCACCACAGTGAGAAGACAAGCGAGGCTCTTCCACCTTCCAGTGTCTAAATCTGTAGGATGGTTTAAACTTCCCACCCATTCCAGGTTCTCATTCCAGGTTCTCATCAGCAACCTCTATTCTGAGGTTGCCTTGATCTTGTCAAGGGCTCAGTTGAGTTCACCTTTGAGTTGGCTAGTTTCAGGGGCGTGCTTACCACGCAGCTCCTTAATGGTCTTCCAAGGTGTTACCCCTGAAATTTGGCTAGACCACTAGGAAGTCACACAGGCAGGCCTCTAAAGCAGTGCATTTTGCAAACATTATTTAACATTATGCCTCCATTGAACTTTGCCAAGAAATAGCCCTTTGCAGAAAAACTCTGCATCTTTGCAAGATGGATTCTGAAGATGACTTCCATGTTTTGTTACTGATCATTCTTATTAAGACTCATGTGATACATGGGCCTTGAACTGTAGGCCTGGAAAAAGCTTCTTTCTTAATGCTAACTTCTACTTAATGAATCTGCCGGAAGTGAAAGCAGGCCATTGAGGGGTTATTTGTTGTTCACAGCAGCACTATTCACAATAGGCAAAAGATAGAAGTGTTCACTGACAGATAAATAGATACACATGAGGAACATGTATACAATGGGATATTGAGTCTCAAAAAAGGAGATTCTGACATTTGCTACACCATGGATGAACCTTCCTACTATGCTCAATGAAATACGTCTGTCAGAGAAAGACAAATACTGCATGATTTCACTTATATGAGCTATCTAAAGTAGTCATACTCATAGAAACAGTGAGTAAAACGGTGGTTACCAGGGGCTGGGGGGAGGTGGGAAAGCAGAATTAGTTTAGTGAGTACAGTTTTAGTTTTGCGAGATGAAAAAGTTATGGAGACTGGTTGCACGTCAATATACTACTACTACTGAACTGTACACGTAAAAAGGGTTAGAAGGCAAATTTTGTTATACGTATTTTTTAATCACAACTAAAATGTTTTGAAAATTAGAAAAACAAGAATCTCTACAACCCATAATCTATTTATGATGGAGTCTCACTGTGTCACCCAGGCTAGAGTGCAGTGGCATGATCTCGGCTCACTGCAACCTTCACTTCCCTGGTTCAAGCGATTCTCCCACCTCAGCCTCCCAAGTAGCTGGGATTACAGGCCTGTGACCGTGCCTGGCTAATTTTTGTACTTTCAGTAGAGATGGGGTTTCCCATGTTGGCCAGGCTGGTCTCAAACTCCTGACCTTAGGTGATCTGCCTCCCACTTAGTCTCCCAAAGTGCTGAGATTACAGGTGTGAGCCACCGCACCCAGCCTATACTTTATTTGAGATCAATTAAGAAACTAATATTTGTGTTTAATAATGCAACTTCTGTTAGCATTCAGGTGATTCATTCTTTCATCTTTTATAATATACAAAATATCTGTCTTACTCTGTTTTAGCTACTTGCTTTTTGCCTTTTTGTGTCTTGAATGGTTTTTAGTTTTACTGTATCTGTGCTTTTACTGCAAGCTACGCTAAATGCTTTTGGAAAGCATGCGGGGTAAGAATTCTTTAATAAACTACGATTTCAAAAAGTCACTCAGAAATAGTTCCTCAAAGACCTGGTACTCTAAAGGGGAAAGAAAATAGAACTACCTTTATCACTCCTTTCTGTTTCCACAAACTCACATTTAATAAATGTAATCCTTTCACATCAGCTGATTTTATAAATGCCAAAGCACAAGAGGCTCCCAACTTTTCCACCTGTGGGAACCTATGAGAAGTACAATGACATTTTAAAATGTAAGATCCTTTAGTAATATGGCACTGAACTGTACCTTGTCAACTAAACACCTTTTAGGTGTGTAAGACATCACTTTATTTAAGAAGGAACTACAAAAAGCAGCCTTTGAAATATTTCACATTAGCCCCTGGATTAAGCTCTACATAGCTCTGATCATTCTGAAGGTCTGTGTACTCTTCTGGATAGTGGGGTACATATCTTTCTATGACTGATTTTTGTATGGTGCATCAGTCAACAATTATGTGAGTGATAAAAAAATATCTGGCAACAAACAGGAACAGGTAAATCAACATATTTCATAGACTTTCAGCTGTTCTTTTCTTTGTAGATATAAACAAAACAAAGGTTGTTTTGTTGTGTTCAATCAGGGTTGAAGTCTCTGGAATCTCAAGAGGAGGCCTCTCAATAAACATGTTTGTTAACATACTATTCATTACTTCAGTAAACTGCCTCTAGGAATGTGTGTGCATGCCTCCAGAAGTAGGCAGCAATAGTGTCAATCTTGCAACAGAGAAATAAATAACTTGACTGGTGTGGTGCACACACGTAATCACAGCCAACCTGAAAGAACAGACTTTACATCTGATACCGCAAACTGCATCCTGTCTGAATAAATCGAACATCTAGTTACAGGGTCAGTATAACAGATGGTCCATGTCTCGGGCTTATTATATTCCTAAAAAACAGCATGCAGAAAAACAGGATTTTTCTTCCAAACCTCAATTAGAATAAAAATGACCCCAATTTGAACATTCAAATGATTCCAGTTTACTGTTTTTAATTTTTTATAGCCTTATTAATTTTTCCTTAATGGACAAGATATATCTGTGAAGGACCATTTTACTAGCTGCAGTTCTGACACCTGTTCATTTTTATAGTACTTGCAGAGTTTATTTGTAACCAGGGTAGCACTCAGCCATGAGGTGTAGAAATCACCTGAGAATGCCATTGTGGTCTGCATCTCTAACACGTTACTGGACTAACGTGTTAGATAGACTAATGTCCCACTGGTGTCCACAACATTCATCCATTCTCTCTTAATTTTGCATGATCAATTCTAATAATAGTTAAAAGCTAATTCAGTATTTTATCACCTTAGTTGATGTTCCAGAAGAGATATGCTTTCATACAACTCTCCTTGGACTTCAACATCACAATATCCACTGACCTTAATGCATGTTACACAGATCAGAATAACATGTGATAATGGCAACTGTAATTTACCTCTGGTGGTACCAAAAGTCTGGAAAAAAAATTTTTAAACCATACATCCTATGTATAGTATTTTTAAAAACATTCCTTTATACAGTAGATTTTAAAATAACTTATATAGTCAGCGGTTTCTTCAGGGTACAAGGATATATGTCTTTAGTGCAGGAAAGAAAACGTGTAGCCATAATCCACTGTAAAATTCAGATTTCAGAGAAAGTTAAAATTGGGGGTATCTGTGATAAATCACATTACAAAAATGTTTTGCTTGACCAAAGGTTTAATCTTAGTATTCTCTGAACTGTGAATTTCCCCAGGAAGGCCAGTACCAATACAATTCACTTAAAAAGGTGATTTCTAAGCAACTTTTCAGGACTGCTTATTGTATCATGCGAGGCACATCTGTCTCTGAGATATGTGTCTAGACACCACACACTAAAGTAAGAAAGACAAAGAGCAAACTGTAGGAGATTAAAAAGGAACATAGTTTACTGGATATTATCTATATAGATACTAGGGGCCTTGGTACAGGGAAATCCATGAATACGCCTAGCACTGAATTCTTACTAGAAGAGCCTACTACCAGAGGCCATTCTAGTATCATTGGATGTTTTAAGATTTAGTAAACTAAATTTTTAAATTCTAGGTTTTGCTGAGACAGTTTATATGTGGCTTTGATAGAAGAACAAGCTGTAAGTGTCAACTAGACTATGATTTGCTTATTCCAAGAAATTTTTTGGAAAGGCAGTCAAACCTCACTGAAAACAGCATTCTAGGATTTGAATCCAGGCTGTCTGTTCCCAGATTCTGGTCTCTTAACTGCTGTATTATGGTTAAAACACCCAAGAGCAAGCTTGGAGACTCATGATCACTTAATAAATGCTATGTTAAGACTTATTGCCAGAGTTGCTACATCCACGGAAAGAAAACAGAAGAACAACATTCTCAATGCCAGGTGCAGTGGCTCATGCCTGTAATCCCAGCACTTCGGGAGGCTGAGGCAGACAGATCACTTGAGTCCAGGGGTTCAAGATCCACCTGGGCAACATAGTAGGATCCCGTCTCTACTAATAATGTAAAAATTAGTAGGATGTGGGTCCTTATAGTCCCAGCTACTTGGGAGGCTGAGATGAGAGGATCACCTGAGCCCAGGAAGTTGAGGACGTGGTGAACCACAATAGGGCCACTGGACTTCAGCCTAGACGACAGGAGTGAGAACCTGTCTCAAAAAAAAAAAAAAAAAATTTTCTAGTTAAGTATTTTTTTCACTATCAAGCCTCATATTTGTAGGCTAGGCTGTAGATTTCAATACTAAATTTCTAAAAATTTAATGGTATGCAGATCTCAGATGATTATACAGAAGACAGAAAACCTTTGGTGAGTTATTATTGCTTCATACAGGGACATTTTGGGTATAAACGTAAAGACACTGCTTACTTTCAATAAACGACTATTGTTTCCTCACTTATAAAACGGGGATGTAAAAAGGTAGGATTCCTTTACTTGATAACTTTGTTCACATTCTTGAAATTCAATAGTTAAATGCTAATTTAGAAACGTTACCAGACTATTGTTTGGGTAAAGGGTGACAGGAAATTACTTTTTCCTACTACAATAAAAGATATGTATTAACCAACAAATCATGGAGTCATATTCTTCCTAAAGCAAAAGTCACATTACTCCAGTAACCAGAAGCTGGCACAGGATGGTGTAGAGAAGGACATTTACTCTGATAAAATCTAGGTGCACAATTGTGCCTCCAAGGCCACAGCAGAGAGTGGCTCACGTGGGCAGACGTGATTTTAGCAGTGTGTGAATGTGTTGGGGTGGGGACAAGGAAGGTGGAAAGCAGGTGTGTGCTCACTTTCTAGGATCACCAATTCCTTTTTCTATCTTGAAATCTGTGATCCTATAAAGTGAACACACTTGCTTTCTACCTTTTCTTCTTACTTTGGAAGAAGAAAACAGTTAAAGCTCCAGAGACTCTGTCATCACAGACACGATTAAATTCATTAATCAAAGCATACCCTAGAAAACATTTCTGGATGCCACAGTTCTGTAGGAAAGGTAGTTTCTTCTATTGGAATCATCTAAAAGCTGATACATCATCTGTCTGAATAGAAGAGTGGTGTCCAACTCAATTAATTTATTAGAGATTAGCCACGTGTCCTTTCTTATTACTGATTCTGAACATCTGTCACAAAGCAGATTTTGTTCAGGACATTATGAACAACTGCATCATTCATGACTGGGTGAAATAAGTGTAACACCACCAGGCCACTATACCACCAGTGACATTCGTTTCCCATAAAACATCAACACTGAAACACACACTACACCTGCATACAAAATGACATGAACACACTGATTATTCAATGTATAGCCTAAATATTTCTTATCCTTTTAATTCACTTGTATGAAATTCCTTTTCAAGGTAGATGAGAGGTAAAAGTGACATTTTCTAACCTTCTCTACCTCGAAATTCTGTGAACTTCCTCTAATCAGAACTAAGTAGCGGTGCAGTTTCTCTTTAATGAGAAATGATTTGTTGGTTTTTTATGTTCATTGCTTAGAAGCAGTGAGTGTTAGTTAAGGACAACAGCTTAAAACTGTTAGCTCCCTGTGATTCTCTTTTTTTTTTCAGAGAGAGTCTCGCTATGTCACCCAGGCTGGAGTGCAGTGGCGCAATCTCGGCTCACTGTAATCTGTGCGTCCCGAGTTCAAGCGATTCTCCTGTCTCAGCCTTCTTAAGTAGCTGGGATTACAGGCGTGTGCCACCATGCCCCGCGAATTTTTGTATTTTTTTTTTTTTTTGAGACGGAGTCTCGCTCTGTCGCCCGGGCTGGAGTGCAGTGGCCGGATCTCAGCTCACTGCAAGCTCCGCCTCCCGGGTTTACGCCATTCTCCTGCCTCAGCCTCCCGAGTAGCTGGGACTACAGGCGCCCACCACCTCGCCCGGCTAGTTTTTTGTATTTTTTTTTTAGTAGAGACGGGGTTTCACAGTGTTAGCCAGGATGGTCTCGATCTCCTGACCTCGTGATCCGCCCGTCTCGGCCTCCCAAAGTGCTGGGATTACAGGCTTGAGCCACCGCGCCCGGCCTTTTTTTTTTTTTTTTTGGAAATGGGGGTTTCTCCCTGTTGGCCAGGCTGGTCTCGAACTCCTGACCTCAGGTGATCCACCCACCTCGGCTTCCCAAAGTGCTGGGATTACAAGCGTGAGCCACCACATCCGACCCTCCCTGTGATTCTTGAGTAAAGCACTGGGCTCTTGGCAATCTTGTGAGAGAGAGGCAAGTGCAATCCAAGCCTTCCTTCACTGTGATGCTTTGTACAAAGAACTGGAGGGTGGCAGAATGTGAGAGGGAAGAAAAGGGGGCAGGGGCAGCCACTAGGCAGCAATGTTTTCTGCAACAAGGTGAAGGAACAGCAGTGGTATGGTTTGAATGTGTCCCTCAAAATTCATATATTGTCACTTAATTATCAATATGCTAGTAAGAGGTGAGGCCTGTAGGAGGCTCCACTTCTCAATCACCCGCTACAATCACCTCCTGTAGGAGGAGATCAAGTAGTGAGAGCAGAGCCCTCATGGATGGGCTTAGGGCCCTTATTAAAGGGGTTGAGAGGGATGAGTTTGGCCCTTCCATCCCTTCTGCCACGTGAGGACATGGTGTTCTTTTCCTCTGGTAGAAGCAGCAACAAGGTGCCATCTTGGAAGGAGATGGCAGCTCTTACCACACACTGAACCTGCTGGCACCTGCAACTTGAACTTCTCAGCCTAAATTTAGGACTGTAAGAAAATAAATTTCTATTGTTTATACATCACTAAGTCTCAGGTACTTTGCGAACAGTGGCACAAACAAACTAGGACAAGCCATCGGGAAAAAAAATAATAATAAAGAAAAATCATTCCTCTGAGTAATTTCTGGAACTGAAATTTCAATGATTTTAAATTTCAATGATTTTAAGACCAAGACTGGTGGAGCTGCAAAACAAAGTTTTCAATTTAGAGCAACCATCTCAAAGAAAAGAGCACAGAAGTTCATACTGAAGTTTGAAAAACAAACAAACAAAACAACAACTTTGTCCAGTCTGTGTTCTCTCTCTGGAAAAGCCTTAACGTGCCTAATTTCAAAGGTAAGACAATGGGATGGTAGCATTTTTATTCAATAAAAATGATACCATCCCACTCACTCTACATGATATAAGGAAGGGCTATAGAGCAAAAGGAAAGGAAAGAGAAAGGGTCAAGCAGAAACAGAAAAATGAGGAGAAAGAATGGGGGACCAGTCATGGAGAAAAGGAAGGGAAGCAGAAATGGTGAGGGAACAAAAGGAGAGGGGGAAAGAAATGGCTCTGTCCCTCTGAAGCTGAAGCCCGCAGTTCTTTTGGCCCTGTGGTTTGACAGCTTCAACTATGGATTGCAGAGACCCATCCCCTTTCCTGCTCAGGTACAGCATCTCACGCTTGGATCGTACCACCCGCTTCATAATACCCATCCAATTCTAACCCTCTTGGAGGATAACATGGCCTTTCAAGCTACACAGTTTTGTTCAGCAGTTTTCCTTGACCACTGTAGTCCAGAAGAACCACCTGCTTTTTTTTTTGAGATGGAGTTTCGCTCTTGTTCCCCAGGCTGGAGTGCAATGGCACAATCTCGGCTCACTGCAACCTCTGCCTCCCAGGTTCAAGCGATTCTCCTGCCTCAGCCTCCTGAGTAGCTGCCACCTGCTTTTTAAACTCCTGGAGCACCCATTCATAACACCTGTCACCTGTCACTTGTCTTCACCTTGTTGGGCCACTATTTATGCATTTAGGTGTTACTTGTCCAGTAACTCACCAGCTACACTCTAGAATTCTAGAGGATGGAAGTTCTATGTTTCATTTCTTTTGATTCCTTACAATAGCCACCACAGTGTAGTTTCAATATTTATTTCTGACTGGTGAAATGCTGGTTATTGTTCATCTTTTAGCTAAATAGTAAAAATAAAGAGAATTTAATCTCACTTTAGGGGAAGTGATTAGGATATTCATTTACAATACTGTACTACTCCTCTTTTTTTTTTTTTTGGACACATTCTAACGACACATTCTCAAAGCTATGAGAACAAGTTATCTCACTGGTACAGTAGCACTATATAATCGTAACCATAGGAAGGTAGAGGGGACCTGTGAGACACTTCCATCTCTATTATTCAGCAGACACAGGAGAAATGTGGTATAACGAAAACAGCACACGCTGTGAGGGGAGTCCTAGGCTCAGACCTGAGGCCCATCTTTCAGTGTGATGTGATCTTAAGTAATTTATTGGATCTCTCTCTGCATCATTTATGAAAGAGTGACAATAACATCTGCTTCAAAATATAATTGTCTGTAAATAAGATGATTCATACAAAAGCGTCAAGTATAGTAAATGGCATGTGGTAGGCTCTGTAAGTATTTTGCTACTAGACTATGAGCCCTTTCAGGGACTATGTTCTATCTAGCTTTGATTTTTCGGCATCTGGTATATACATTAAGTCTTTCTTGAATGAGGAAACAGATTCAGATATTCAGTAAGGCTTCACCAAAGCCAGGTGGAATTAGAGTCTGGGTTGGGTTTTAAAGGTCATCTAGTCCAGCATTTCTCAAAGTGTGGTCTGAGGACGCCAGGGTGTCCCCAAAACCCTTTCAAGGTGTCTGTTAGATCCTCTTTTTTCTAACTATGTATCTGGGTGAAGCTAAATTTTTTTCATATGCCTCCCCCAAAACAACCCATCACAGCAGACTAAATGTAAGAAGCAGAAGAGAGAATGCCAGATTAAAGGAATTTGCAAACAGGCAAAACAATGCCATTCTTCTCACTTTTTTTTTTTTGAAAAAAGTTGTTTTTCATAAAAATATTCATGTTTTATGTTATTTGTATCATATGTGATGGCTTTATGTTTCTTTTAAAACAAATTGATAAATCAATATTTTAGAAAAGTTGTTCGAATTTCTAATCTGGGTAAATATCAATAGATATAACTTACATAAAGAAAAGCTTGTTGGGATTCTTGATGATCTGAGTGTGTAAAAGGGTCCTGAGAACACACCATTTACAAACTGCTGGTCTGGGCTAATTCCCTCATTCTGTAGAAAGGAAACGAAGGCTCACTCACTCAACAACATGAAGCTCATTAACGACAATATTAGGGACTGGGCCTTACATCTTCAACAATTGAGCTCTTAAGTACCACCTTGAAATCAGAAAGGAAGAAAAACAGATATGGAGAAATAATTTAAAATATGAACTAAAGTTCCAGTTTTTCTAAGAACATTTTATTTCTTATTTGTGTGGTTTATATACTGGGTATGTCTCTCTCACCTATTTTATTTTTTTGAGACAGGGTCTTGCTCTGTTGCCCAGGCTGGAGTGCAGTGGTGTGATCTCGGCGCACTGTGGCCTCAACTTCCCTGGGCTCAGGTGGATCCTCCTACCTCAGCCTCCTGAGTAGCTCGGGCCACAGACACGTGCCACCACACCTGGCTAATTTTTGTACTTTTTATACAGTCAGGGTTTTGCCATGTTCCCTAGGCTGTTCTTGAACTCCTAAGCTCAAGCGATCTGGCCACCTCAGCCTCCAAAAGTTTTGGGATTACAGGGCCACGGTGCCCGGCCATCTCACTTAAAGGATAATTCTTATGAAAGATGATAAATGATTAGTGGTATGATTTGAGTATGTACCCCAAAGTACATGTGTTAGAAACTTAATCCCAAATGCAACAGTGTTGAGAGGTGGAGCCTAATAATTGGTGACTAGGTCATGCTGCCCTCATGGATGGATTAATGTTCTCATAGGAGTCGGTCATCTTGAGAGACGATGTGTTATAAAAGCAAGTTTCAGCACCGTGTCTTTCTCTCTCTTTCTTGCCCTTCTGCCTTCTACCATGAGATGATGCAGCAGGAAGGTTCCCGCCAGATGTGGGCCCCTTGATCTGAGGCTTCTCAGCCTCTATAACTGTAAGAAATAAATCATGGTTCTTCAAATTACCTAGACTCAGGGACTGTGTTATTGCAGTACAATATGGACAATGATGATTGGCCAGTAAGAGTTTCAAATATATATCATGTCTGAAACCATTATTAAGCTCCAAAGCTCTATACTGTGTGTAACTGCCTGAAAATCCAAATTCCATAGTCAAGGTAGAAGCCTTTTTATAGCTGAAAAATTCTGAACTTTGGACAGAGAGACACCTGTGTTCAAAACTTTGGGCTTTCCTCATCTTTAAAAGCAGGATAATATATTCCAACCTCACAGAGTTGTGAGGATTAAATAAAATGAAGTATTGGAGATAGTATTTAGCATGACACCTTCCATAAGCTTTCAGCATCAGCTCAGAATCCTTCAGATCTACCCCTAAACTACTTGATTATCAGTTACTTTTGCACTGCAGTGCCAAGGTAAGTGGAGACTGATATACAGCTGCAGCGGACAGGAATTGAGGAGGTTCTAAACTGCTAATTCCACTGCTTCTGTTGAAGTGGTGTCTACTTCAAGGGACAGGGACACAGATGATGTCTTTGATGATGATGTTATATAAGGCTGTCACACCTGTAGGTATGTATGTTGGCTTGTACAACACTCCTACTGCAGCTCCCCTGATCCAGGTGCACAAGTGTACTTTCATAAGGAGGCCGAGGGTCTCCAAATATGACCTTCTTGTTTGTTTCCCTTCATCCTCCACTTGTTTCTTTCAGAACAGTGTCAGATGCCAGAACCCAGGGAAAGTTAAATAACCTTTTGAGAGCCCTCCCCAACATGACCCTATTAAATAAGCTTGGGGTTCATGGGTGGAAAAGGGGAAAATTATAAAACAAAAATCATCTCTCATGGGATATAATAAAAAATAATCGTGTGGTTCAGTTTCCATTCTAGAAACGTCTAAAGACAGAAGTTCATAAAATGCTTTAAGCAGCAAGACACATTCAAGTGTGTTCCCCTTCTTCAATCCAGAGCAGTGCCAGCAAAGCTACTATTTCTAGGTCTTCTGGCCTGTGTCAAGGGGGGAGTCTGGAGCCCTTCTTTGTTTTAGAGATGACTGGCCCATTCCATTGCACCTGCCCTATCTGGGAATAGAATCACTGCATAAAAATAATTTTTCCCCATTTACCAAATTTTCAATAAAGAAATCTACTCCAGGCGGGGCGTGGTGTCTCATATCTGTAAACCCAGCTACTTGGTAGCCCGAGATGGGAGGGCTGCTTGAACTCAGGAGTTTGATGTTACGATGAGCTATGATCACGCCAGTGCACTCCAGCCTAGGTGACAGACTGAAGCCCTGTCTCTAAAAAAATAGGAAGAAATTAGCCAGTTGTGGTGGCATGTGCCTACAGTCCCAGCTACTTGAGAGGCTGAGGCAGGAGGATCACCTGAGCCCAGGAGATCGAGGCTGCAGTGAACTATCATGCCACTACGCTGCCTGGGCAACACAGTGAGACCCCATCTCTACAAAAGTTAAAAAAAGAAAGAAATTTACTCCAGGAACTTTATTTTATATAGAAAACAAGAGTATTTTTAGCTGAAGAGACCAAGGTCCTTGAGCATGTTAACAGAAATAAAAAGCAATATGCTAATATTAGCTACACTAAGCCTTTTAGAGACAATATATGATCTTAAACTGTTTTAGACTTTTATTAAAAATGAAAAATAGCTCCCTCTAGTTAGCCAGAATAAAGCTTGGATATATTTCTTGCATCATTACTACTCTATCTGATCCCAATATAATAATATATAGCTTAAACAGTTTATTCCATTTGCAGTCTCGTATTTGTTTTGCTTTAATTTCATACTATCCTGACAATTACCCAGCTTCATTAACTCCTTAGGAAATTTCTCAAGAACGCTACAAGAAATATCATACATGGAATATTAACATACAGTAGTACTCTTGAAGTAAAATTTAAAGAAGTCTGCAAAACTGAATCTTTTTCATTAAGTTTATATATTAAGCCTCCAAAACACTGTAAGGTCAATCCACATCAGGGAATTGGGTTCTGACCCATGTGCCAGAAAGAGCACACATTAACAAACCAAAAACAGTCACCGAGTGCCAGTTATATGTATTTTTGCAGCCGGGCGTGGTGGCTCCCAGCACTTTGGGAGGCCAAGGTGGGTGGATCACTTGAGGTCAGGAGTTTGAGACCAGCCTGGCTAACATGGTGAAACCTTATCTCTACTAAAAATACAAAAAATTAGCTGGGCATGGTGGCAGGTGTCTTTGGTCCCGCTACTCGGGAGGCTGAGGCAGGAGAATCACTTGAACCCAGGAGGCAGAGTTTGCAGTGAACCAAGATCACACCAGTGCACTCCAGCCTGGGTAACAGAGTGAGACTCCATCTCTCTCTCTCTCTCTCTGTCACACACACACAGACACACACACACATACACACATTTTGCTAGACACTATGGATAACTTTAACAAGTATATTTTCTGTGCTCTAGGCATTTACAGTATACCTAGAGTAAAAAACATATATAGACACAGTAAGTACCAAATGATCGAGATATAAAAGAAGTACTATAGAGCAGGGGTCCCCAAGCCTGGGGCCACAGACTGTATTACAGTCCATGGCTTGTTAGGAACTGGGCCACACAGCAGGAGGTGGGTAGCAGGCGAGTGAGCGTTACTGCCTGAGTGCTCAGATCAGTAGCAGCATTACATTCTCATATGACTGTGAACCCTAGTTGAACTGTGCATGTGAGGGATCTAGGTTGCATGCTCCTTATGAGAATCTAACTAATGCCTGATGATCTGAGGTGGAACAGTTTCAACCTGAAACCATCCCCACACCCTGCCAGGTCTGTGGAAAATTGTCTTCCACGAAACTGGTCCCTGGTACCCAAAAGGCTGAGGACCCCTGCTATAGAGTGTATGAGGGGACATCATTCTTTAACGGTAAGACAAGTTGGCAGCAAGAAAGTATGCTTTGGGTTGGGCTTGAGGGAGAAGGGAAGTATCAGGAGCAAGGCACAGCAGTAGAAAGACCTAGGGAAGAGAAAGGTTAATTTGGCTGGTGTGGAGTGTATGCAGAGAAGCAGCAGGAAATATGCTGAAAATAGCATTTTAAAATTAATTAGTTCATCAAGCGCTTAACTAATGCCAGGCAGTATTCTAGCAGCTGGCAATGCAAAGGTAAATCAGACAGGCCAGGTTCCTGCCCTCTCAGAGCCTACGCTAATGGGGGTAGGAGGGTTACTAGGGAGAAAACAGAGATATGATAAAATGGGGAGGGAAGTGGCAGAAGTGTATTCTAGATCTGACGGACAGCTCTAGGATCTACAGATCCCCGATCATATAGTTTGGTTATGTGTCCCCTCTAAATCTCATGTTAAATTGTAATCCTCAGTGTTGGAGGTGGGGCCTGCTGGGAGGTGAGGCCTGGTGGGAGGTGATTGGATCTCAGGGGTGCACTGCTTTCTTTCTTCCCCATCCCCCGCCCCTGAAAGGGCCTCACTCTGTCACCCAGGCTGGAGTGCAGCGGCACAATCACGGTTCCCTGTAACCTCCACCTCCTGGGCACAAGTGATTCTCCCACCTCAGCCTTCTGAGTAGCTGGGACCACAGGCATGCACCACCACGCCCGACTAATTGTCTGTATTTTTGGTAGAGACAGGGTTTCACTATGTTACCCAGGCTGGTCTTGAACTCCTGAGTAGCAATCAAACAATCCGCCTGCAGGGCCTCCTAAAGTGTTGGTATTACAAGCGTGAGCCACCACGCCCAGCCTCGGGGGTGGATTTCTAATCAACAGTTTAGCTCCATCCCCTTGGTCTAAATGCTGTCCTCCTGGTGACAGCGGTCATTTAAAAGTGTGTGGTGCACCCCCCTCCCCTCTCTCTCTTGCTCCTGCTTTTGCCATGTGATGTGCCTGCTCTCCCTTCATCTTCTGCCAGGATGGGAAGCTTCCTGAGGCCTCCCCAGACGCAGATGCCGGTGCTATGCCTCCTGTGCAGTCTGTAGAACGATGAGCCAATTAAATCTCCTTTCTTTATAAATTTCCCAGTCTCAGGTATTTCTTTACAGCAATGCAAGAACAGCCTAATACAGATGATCATGCAAAATCTGTCTGAACAAGAAATATTTAGAGCTAAGACAAGAAGGCTCAGAAGAGCCATCTTTCTGCAAAGAGAACAGGCATCGAGTTAAGAATGAGTTTGGATCCTCAATGCAGCAAAAGGAGGCCAATGTGGCTAACCAAGGGCACTAGTAAAGCCCTTGAGGAAATTCACTGAAACGACATATTATTTTAAGTACCACTTTTGCTGTTGTCATATACAAGTATCAGAGATGGGATCCAAGCTCTGCTCTCTAGCAGCACTGCAGGCAGGACTGTTTCACAATGCCGCCTCCACTGTTTCTGCTTTGTCACCCACCTATACCTACCACTGGACTGTAAGCCCCATGAAGGAAGGGAATCTTATTTTGTTTACTGTTGTATTCCCACTGCCTAGAACAGTGCTTAGTACACTGAAGTTGCTCAATAAGTATCTGCCAAACGAAAGGACAATAAATACCACTTATTTCCTTCTCCCACGAGTAGTCTAAAATGAGAGGCAGGGTTTTATAAAAACAAAACAAAAGAAAAACAACAGGCTGGGCGCGGTGGCTCATGCCTGTAATCCCAGCACTTTGGGAGGCTGAGGCGGGTGGATCACCTCAGGTCAGGAGTTCGAGACCAGCCTGACCAACATGGGGAAACCCCATCTCTACTAAAAAAAAATACAAAATTAACCGGGCATGGTGGCACATGCCTGTTGTCCCAGCTACTCGGGAGGCTGAGGCAGGAGAATCCCCTTGAAACCAAGAGGCGGAGGTTGTGGTAAGCCAAGATCTCACCATTGCACTCTAGCCAGTCCAGCCAGGGCAACGAGAGCGAAACTCTGTTTCAAAAAAAAAAAAAAAAAAAAAGAAGACTACTGAAGAACTGAGTTAGGAAGTGTCCCCTCTGTTCTTGTCTTAAGTTAATACTCCCCTCTTAGGTGTTTTTCCCTTTCTCAGGTATAGGCAGTCACTGTCTTCTGCGTGCTCAGTATTGGAACTTCTCTTACTATGATGTAACTCAGAAGTACCATTGCAGCAGGTTATCCATTTCTTCCAGAACTTCCCTCCTTTCACTTCCTCTGCTAAAATGTCTGGAAATGACTTTTCTTTTCTTTCTTTTTTTTTTCTTTTTGAGATAGGGTCTTGCTCTGTCACCCAGGCTGGGGTGCAGTGGTGCAATCATGGCTCACTATAACCTTGAACTGCTTCCTGATTGCTCAAGTGATCCTCCCACCTCAGCCTCCCAAGTAGCTGGCACCACAGGTGCACACTACTGTGTCTAGCTAATTATTTGTAGAGACACGGTCTTTGTTGCCCAGCCTAGACTTGAACTCCTGGACTCAAGCAATCCTCCTGCCTCAGCTTCCCAAAGTGCTGGGTTACAAGTGTGAGGTGCCATGCCTGGCTAGAAGTGGCTTTCTACTCCAACTCTAATCCTTATCACTATGATAGACTGACAAAAAGGAATAAATACTATTTTAAAAAGAAGTAGAGGAAAGGAGGGAAGGAAATCATTCGGGTTTTGGGGACTTGTATCTACCTCTCCTCTTTCCCTGTATATAACTAAATGACTGTTCTTGT
Organism: Colobus angolensis palliatus; assembly: GCF_000951035.1. Lineage (NCBI taxonomy): Eukaryota > Metazoa > Chordata > Mammalia > Primates > Cercopithecidae > Colobus > Colobus angolensis. The sequence continues at coordinate 4,935,086 of NW_012112142.1, read as the reverse complement.
TTGTAGCTTATAAAACCTCCTCCAGCTCCATTGTCCCTTCCCCTAGAGTTCTTCACTCTGTGTAGCCTCCTTCAGGTGGGAATACGGCCTCTAAACACTACTTTTGTGTAAAAACCCAATTTCCATTCTGGAGTGCTTCTGTCCTTTGCAGATAAAGATCAACGATTTTCTACTTATGACGTTGCTTTTCTTTATTCAAGAGTCTTGAGCTCCACTGTCTCCAAGGGCCAGGTAGGAATGAAGAGAACCAGATACAAAATAGGCAGTGGTAGTGTTACAGTAGGTAGGCAGGCAGACATGAGCAGGGCAGGAGCGGTCCCTCTTACTGCCATCAGGAATGTCAGGTGACCCTCAGGTCAGGCAGTTGTTATACTGTTTCTCTAAAATAATAATTGGTGTCAGTCGGTGCCAGGGAAAGGCAGTCTCCTAATAGATAGAAAAACCTGAAACCGGTGATAAGCAGCTTCCTGATAAGATCTCAGGAGTTAGGTGAGTGGGCTCAAGCATGCGCATGAAGAGGCAAAATGGCAGAGTTCAGCTGGTATTACCTTCTAGGAATTCTGGACTGGTAAGGGAGGAACACCTCAAGTGAGCATGCATAGAACTCCAGTAAACACATTGCGCATGCTCCCTCCGAAATGCTAGCAGGCCACCCCGCATGCGGACAGCCAACCCCAAGGGACGAATCAGGGGAGAAGGGACGCAATCTCCCAGAAAGCATGCCAACGTATATGACCCCAAGTCAAAGATCAAACTGCACACTTGATCTCCCAAGTCACATGCTTCACCCTCTTCCAAGGTTACTTTACTTCCTTTCGTTCCTGCTCAAAGCTTTTTAATAAACTTTCACTCCTGCTGTGTAACATTCGCCTCAGTCTTTCCTTCTGCCCCTCAGTCAAATTCTGTCTTCTGAGGAGGCAAGAATTAAGGTTGCTGCAGACCCAGACGGATTCCCCGCTGGGAACAGCGGGGCTATGGTGAGGCCGGCAGTTCGTGTGCCACCTGCAGGGGGAGCTGCTTTCATCGTCAGGCCGTCGGCTGGAGGCCTTGGCCCTCTAGCTGCTGGTGCGAGGTCTGGTTTTTCATAGGGTCCAACGGAAAAATAAGGCATGGAAGGAAGACTTGTTTCCTTCTTTTGAACTTCATTCCCTCATACTTACCCAGACATTTAAAAAAAAATGGAAATCTCAGGAGTAGGTTTCTCAGTGGAAGGAAAAGGGGTGTATGGAGCAGTGGGAGGTGGAAGAAGGAGATAGAAGGGGAGAAGGAAGGAGGGGAGTAACAGAAGGGAAACCAAAGGAAGGAGCAGGGAGAAGTGAGAAGAAAAGGGAGGAGGGTCAGACACTGGAAGCTGCAGAAATCACACAGCAGTTTTCCCAGTGAGCCAAGGAGAAGTAAGAAATCCTAACTTGAAAGAAGGAGAAGGGGAAGTGGGCTGGGGAGAGAGAAGGAAGAACAAAAGCAGCCACTGAAGGAGGAGCTGATCAGGTTCATCCTACATCCCTGACTCCTCTCATCAGAACTCCTGTCCCCCAACTATCGCTGGCCCTAACCCTGCTGGGGTGAGGGTCCAGGCACACGAGTCACCTCCAGTGGCTCAGGAAGATCCACCACTCCCTGTGGGAAGGGACACTGGGGCTTGCCATACCTCCGACCCCCTCCTGGCCTCCATGAGGATCCTCTGATCCCAGTCTCCACCACAGTGGGACAGACTTTGGAACACACAACCCATTTGGAAGCCAGGCCTCGTGGAGCTTCAGAATGTTAGGTACAGAGGGATCTCACTGGCACTGTAATGTTGGCAGGATGGCCCGGGGAGAACCCTGAGGACAACTGGACTACGCCAGCACACTAACCCAGCGACTGGGGACACAAAGAAACAGGTAGCACCCCATGAAAACATGACAAGAAGTAGCCGATGGCAACTGAGTTGTGTACTCATCTAATGGAGCTGCCCTCACACAACTAGTGCTTCAGACGCAGGCTGGTGTGGGTGGAAGTCACCTTCCTCCCGGAGAGGCACGTGAAGTGCCAGTAAGACTTCAACCCTCTCTCACTCTCGCCAACAGTCTGTGAACCAAAACAATCCAAAGTTCAGACGCTGAGGACAGTAGAAGATCATCAAAAACATTTTTTACTGGGCTACTACTTGAGGTGTATAAGCAAGTCTTTAATATATGTTTAATTTTAAAATATCAGCCAAGATGTAAAAGAGTAATACTGAACCTTCATTTCAGAACTTATAAAAAAAAAATGAAAAAAAAAAGTCATTACAGGCTTCAGTGGGAGTTTTAATATGTGTAGTGAATTGATAAGAAATTTGAATACTTGCAGCGATCTGTAGCAATATATGATAAGCTATTTCAAGGTAAAATTGAATAATTAATCATTTAATACATATTTGAAAAGTTTTGAGTTTATAATAAGAAAAGTTCTATGTTAATTTAAAGTATTAACTAACATCTTCACCCTAATGTTTAATAAAAAATTAGAAAGAATGTTTCCTTTATTATTCCCTATTTCCCACCTTTCCTCCATCTCCAGTGATGCTAATACCAGAGAATAAGATCTTTGGGAACTTTCAGATCTGTGTCACAGTTGAAGGTAAACCCAAAGTTTTGTTCCTCTGTTTTAAATATTGCAATGCCTCTGTTCAGGAAAGCCATGCATCCCACTTCATCATAAACTTCATCCTCATAATTAGAAATGTAAACTTAGGAAGCCCCTTTCAGACTGATTAATAGATTGTTTGGTTTATTTGTTCAATAATTCATTTATTCAGCAAATATTTATGGAGTACCTACTATGATTCAGGCACAATGCCAGCTGCTAGAGATTCAAAAACGATTAAGACAGAGTGTGTGACTTCAATGAGGTGTGCCAGTGAAATAAGGCAGAGATACACGCACTTAAGAGCTGGCAACACCAGGTGGGAGGTGGTGTAAACAGCCAAGGGTTGGTGGGAGAGCAAGCGAGGACCACATCGGTGTACTCTGCCCTCAAGCGAGCTGCGTCACTACTGCTTTACACAAAATGCCAGACTGCTGCCTTTGCTGTTGTGGAAGGGTACGAAAGCACAGGTAATGACTCAGGGAAAGCGTAGAACATGTTCAGAAGATATGAATGTATAAGGCATTGGCAAGCAATGCGTGAGGCATGCTTTGAGTTTTCTAGGTCACACCTCACTGGGATCACAAAAACATAAAACATGATAGGGTAGTCGCATCTCCTTTCTTAAAGTCATCTCTTTCCTTGCGATCCATGTCACGACATTCCTCTTTCAACTACTACTTCCAAAATGAGTTCAGAATGTTTAACTTTAGCTAGGACACCTCTTTAGTTTCTGACCTGTAGAAATAACTGCCTATGTAATGTCTTCTTGGATAATTTTTCAAAGGCAAGTCAATCTTACCCTTAAAATTGGTCCCAGGCTCTCCCTTCCCCTGCCCTTCCAAACCTGAGTCTTTTTCCCTTATTCCCCATCCCAGTGAGGGGCACCAAATCCTTCTTGGCATTTATGGCAGAGGCTTGGAAGTCTTCCTAGACAGCTAATTCTTCCCCCACTCCAGTCCTTGCCAATATCCAACCACTAGCAATTCTTGTTGATTTCACCTTACACTATCACCTGAATTCCCAACGCAAGATCTGGTTTCCCAAGATCTGCTCTGACTCACTTCTAACCCATTTTCCATTCTGCATTCAGAGGGATCTTTTCAAGAAGCAAATCTGGAAATGCTACCCCATCACTTAGAATAATTCAATGGCTGTTCCACTGCTCTTAAAAGAAAGAGCCAAGTCTCTGATGTGGCCTCTGAAACCCACAGGACCTGGCCTTAGGCTCCCCTCCAGCCACACGGTCTTGCTCTCAGTTCATTGAAGGCCCATGTTCTTTCCTGTCACTTGGCCTTTGCACATGCTGGTCTTTCAGGCTAGATCAACTTTCCTCCTCATATACTTCCTTCACCTGGGGAACACCAGTTTAATCATTCCCAAGGAAGACTTTCCTGACTAGATCAATTTTCCTTTCAATACTTATCACAATTATATTTTACTTACAAAACTCAGTATTTCTGTCTCTCTCATTAGACTGTATGTTCTATGAGAGAGGGATTTTTTTCTCACACTATTCTAAAACTACTGCTTAGAATACTGACAACAGTTAATAAATATTCCTAGAATAAATGCAAGATGAAGCATGTATACATATGCATTCGGGCATGCTCTGTAACTTACTGATTTCCCTAAAAGATACAGAATCTATCATGGTACCCAGTGACGGAGCTACCACATCGAGCTCTCTTTTTGATGCAATTTGACCAAAAGGCTTTATATAATTTCCAATTATTTCCCCAGAGTAGAATCCACCCTAGCCCCTTGAAAAACACAGCTTTGCTCTGTTCTTTCTAGTTGATAGAAAGAAACCCTACAGAAGTCTGGATTGGGTTGAGGTCAAAAGTTTTAAGAGCAGAGAGCAAAATGTCCATTCTAATAATTACATCAATAACACTTAACTACTTTTAATATTAGAAAGCATTTATCTTTTGTTGTTTCCATTTTATCTGTATCAGTATTCTCTAGAATAGACAAATACACAAAGCTTATATGACCTTTTCTTTTTTTTTTGTTTGTTTCTTATTTATTTCCAAACCCCTTTAAGTACATTATTCCCAGCCTTCAAATATAAGGTGCTTTCCCCTAAGTTCCATTTATGAAAAAACATTCTTACAATTCTGTAATTGTTTGGAGCCCTTTATATTCAGATATTTATAAACAATTAAAAAGTAATAAGTGACACCTAAGAAAAGGGAACAAAAGAAGAGATTTTGACTTCACTACACTTATGAATATTTGTGCACCAAAGGACACTTTCAACAGAGTAAAAAGGCAAGTCACAGGTTGAGAGACATATTTACAAATCATGCATCTGATAAGGGTTTAATATCCATAATACATAAAGAACTCCTACAACTCAAGTACAAAAAGACATATAATCCAATTAAAAAATGGATAAAGAACTTACATGAACAGTTCTACAGAGAAGATATACAAATGGCCCATAAGCATATGAAAACATGTCCAACATCATTAGCTATTAGGGAAATGCAAATTAAAACTACAGTGAGATGCCACATCATGCCTACTGGGATGGCTAGTTAATAAAAAGAAAAAACTGCTGGCAAGGATGTGGAGAAATTAGAACCCTTGTACATTGCTGGTGGGAATGCAAAATGGTGCAACTGCTGTGGAAAAAGAGTGTGGTGTCTCCTTAAAAAGTTAAACACAGAGGTACTGTATGCCCAGGGATTCTAATTCTAGGTAGTGAGATAAAGCAGCATCTCAAAGATATATTTGTATACCCATATTCAGTGCAATGTTATTCAGAACAGTCAAAGGTGGAAACAAGCAAACTGCCCATTAACAGATGATTGGATAAAATATTTGCTGTAGTCATGTTCTATAAAGTCACAGCAGCAAACACTGAATTAGCAATGTACAACTATCCCTCCTATAGGGGAAGTCTGGGGTAATGGTCCTTACAACCTCTGGTCACATGTCATCAACTGATCTATACCTAATTTTGTTTCGTGTGTATTTCTGTTTAAAGACATCTTACTTAACATATATTCCTGGCTTGTTAACATTGAACTACAGCCAGCAGAACCATAACTTATGCTTCAGTAATGATTATCTGATACACCTATTTTCTCTGTGAGGCACATCACAGCTTTCTTGAGCTGAAGAACACTAGCTAGCCCTTCAGCACTACGTCTAGCGGCCAGCCATCTTAAACGGTGAAATCACCAAAAGGCATAAAAATGCAAAACATGTGGCACTAAATAGACTGTGAAAAGGATGAGTATATAGCATGAAAGCTGAAACAAGATGGTGGAATGGCCCCTTGTGTGAGCTCAGCTGCAATGTGCTCTCTTGGCAACTCAAATTCCTTGTTGCTCTGCATTTGTCTGTGAATGACCATGAAAATCCTGTGAGTATTGACTTTGAGATTACAAATAAATGCATTCAGTAAGCAAATATGCAACTATAGAATCCACTAATGAGGACTGACTTGATATACCTATGATGGAATATTATTCTGCCATAAAAAGGAACGGAATTCTGACACATACTAAATATGGATGAACATTGAAAACAATAGGCTAAGCGAAATGAGCCAGGCACAAAAGGATAAATATTATATGATTCCACTTACATTAAATATACAGAATACGCAAATTCATAGACTAGAGGTTACCAGAGGTTTATGGGAGGGGATAATGGGGACTGATTGTTGAATGGGTTTAGAGTTTGTTTGGGATGATGAAAAAGTATTGGATACGGATAGTGGTGATGGTTGCACAATAATGTGAATGTAATTAATGCTACTGAGTTGTATGCCTAAAAATGAAAAAATTTATGTTATATGCATTTTATGACAAAAATTAATAGATGTATTAATAAGATTAAATGGGTTGTTTTAATCTTCTGTTAAAATCAAATGTTGAAACACCGATGGCACTAATAGAGATTCCTATTTACTCACATGTCCTTTTAAAAGAAGAACCCTCTTTAATATGTTTTTCTTTCTGGTTTATAGAACATATTTTAAAACGAGCTTACTATTCAATAATATCAGTTGATTATTGAGGAATACAAGTTAATTAAATTGTGCATGTCAGTTGCTTGACTTTACTTCGTGCTTCTGGTGAAAACTGATGCAGTACTAGAATTACTCTTTTTGATAAATTGCCAAAAGAAGGCCACCTCGAGAACCAACAACTGATGTTTCTAATTTATGTTTGGAATAAAATTGTTTTTGCAGTATATCACATGTGGGCAAACTGGTCCTCTTAGGTAAATTACTACTGGTACTATTGTGGTATGTTGGCATTATCTGTCTATACTTTTCATCTTTTGCATTACTTTTCTTGCTTTTATCACCAACCTATTTCTCATCTGCCTCCCCTACTGAAACCCCTATTTTCCTATTGCTAGAGAGAGCCATCTGTTAGACTATGGCTGTAGTTACTATCATAATTCAAATATTCCCTTTTAAGTATTTCTTGACCCAACAATTACAAAGAAGCACTGCTAGATATAAACATAAATAAAATGTGCTAATGAGGAATGCAAACAGTATTAAAATGTAAACTTAAAAGAGGAAGGAATTTGTGGCCAAAGAAAAACCGATTACAATTCTTTCAGTCTTTAAAATGCATCATAAAACTAAAAATGTTTCGCTACAGAATAACAGTTTGGCTTCTTTTATGATGGCAAAGAAGGGTAATTACGATTGTCATGAAAACACATTGAGCAGCTGTATACTGTTAACAAAAGAACCATTATATGATGCTCGTAAAAGCTGGCACTTTATACATTCACATTTCCTAGAAATTAGATCGTCTTCCCAATTGGAGTCGATACCAAAAGAGACTGTTTTCTATTAATTGTGGCTTTGTACCAGTCAATTTTCAGAGCCAACTGGATCATCTTTCTTTTGGGATATATCCCACATATTATTATGTGGAATTTATATATACTGATTTATATATACTCAGAAGTGTACAGTGTAATGTTGCAACGAGTAATTTTTAAGTTCCTAGAGATCTGTAAATTTTTAACGTTAAAAAATGCCAGTTTCAGTAGATTTTTTCACCAACGTATACCTGTTTAGAAATTACTGAAAGAAAGCATAACGAATAACTCTGCAGTTTATTTTATGAAGGCTAATTAATAAGTACTTACTCATTAAAGACTAGGTCTGGTGCAAAATAGAGAAATTGGCTGTTCGTATGTTTGTATGATCTCCAGCTCAAGGCAAATGATGATAGACACATCCAAGAATACTGGATTAGGGTAATTTGGTCCTCAAGAGGCAAGTTTTTAAATCCTGAAGAACAAAACAATTAATCACAGAAATACACTTAGCATTTAAGTACATTCCAGGAAGATGCTTCTTAAGTCAACCCCAAACAGCCACCTTTCTTTCACTTTTCTCTTCCCTAATAGACTCAAATCAATTCAACAGTCATTTACAGAGCTCCTACCACAGGCCCAGTCCTGTTCCACATTTCACTTTAAATTCATCCTAAATTCTAGATGAGGGTAAACTGCCAGGGCAAACTAAAATTGCAAAGTTCAGTGAGTTTCAGTGTGGATGACAGCCCAAAACCCTTAGTTAGATTGAGAGAATTTGTATTAACCTGCAAAACTTGCTTTGTCCCACCCACAATTAATAACACTAAAATAAAGGGTAATCTAATTAATAACTGTCAACCCCTGCGTGTCTGCAATAATGGTGGGAGATTTCATTCTTCATGAATTTGTGGTGCTTAAAAAATGAGCATGTGGTGCCTCCTATGGTCCAGGTTAATATCAGATTTTGATAAAGTTCTATGGTAGAACATGTTTCCTTGGCACCTGTCCTCCTTGCCTGACAGATTCAAGCTCTTCTTTTGTTCTTTCTTTATTTATTTTTTAAGATGGAGTCTCACTCTGTCACCCAGGCTGGAGTGCAGTGGCGTGATATTGGCTCACTGCAACCCGGGTTTCAAGCGATTCTCCTGCCTCAGGCTCACAAGTAGCTGGGGTTACAGGTGCCTGCCAGGACGCCCAAATAAATTTTGTATATATATATATATATATATTTTTTTTTGTTGTTGTTGTTGTTGTTTGTTTGTTTGTTTTGAGATGGAGTCTCACTCTGTCGCCCAGGCTGGAGTGCAGTGGCGCCATCTCGGCTCACTGCAAGCTCCGCCTCCCAGGTTCACGCCATTCTCCTGCCTCAGCCTCCCGAGTAGTGTTTTTAGTAGAGATGGGGTTTCAGGATGGTGGCAAGGCTGGTCTTGAATTCCTGACCTCAAGTGATTTGCCTACCGCGGCCTCCCAAAGTGCTGGGATGACAGGCATGGGCCACTGTACCGGGCCTTCTTTTGTTTTATTACTGCCCTGTCTCCAGTGGCATCATGTTATTTTTCTGCCTGTGGAGTTGCACTGGGTAAGCTCCTCTTGAAAGAATCAGTCAGTGGAGCTTTCCCCAACTTTTACAGCTGCTGTCTGACTGCAGGTAATCTAAGAAACTGCTTTAGATTAATAAACTGGGACAATGGAATGGCAATTTCTAAGTGATGTTTCTGTAGATTTAGAGGGGCCTCATTAATTAAATCCCATGAAACAAAAAAAAGACTAAAATAGGAATTCCAGGGACAATTTAAAGGGTGCTAGGGGGCAAGGTGATTTTTTTTCAGACAGAAGAGGCATTCCAGGTCTCTGACAACTTACTTGCTAGGCCTTGGCTTACTTGGTCTATACTTAGATTAACACTAGTTATGAGCTGCTAATAATGTGCTCACCTTGTGATTTCATGAACAGAATGTATTTTATCTTATTTTTTGTATGACATTTTCCATTTTGATCAACATAAGAAGTGCATATGTCATTTTTTTAATTTTTAATTTTTATCTTATTTTTGAGATACAGTCTCAGTCTGTTGCCCAGGCTGGAGTGCAGTGGTGGGATCTCGGTTCACTGCAGCCTCTGCCGCCTGGGTTCAAGCAATTCTCCTGCCTCAGCCTCCTGAATAGCTGGGATTACAGGCACCTGCCACCACGCAGGGCTAAATTTTTTATTTTTAGTGGAAATGGAGTTTCACTATCTTGGCCAGGCTGGTCTTGAACTCCTGACCTCGTGACCTTGAACTCCTGCCTCCGTGAGCCACCTACCTTGGCCTTTCAAAGTGCTGGGATTACAGGCATGAGCCACTGCGCCCAGCTGTATCTGTCATTTCAACAATAAAATCCTTAACCCTGCATTCTCAGAAGAAATGAGCACATTAACCATATTTTTCCTATATACTTGATCAATTTGCTATCAATTACAAAAATCTGATATCAGGATTACATAGAAAGCTAACTCCTACTGCATGGTTGGAGATGGCGAAGTCAATTGCCCAGATTTGTTAAGTTCAGGATGCAGCACGTGAAAGGAGAGGCAATCCTACCTGGAAGTACCTTTGCCCACTTCACGACTTGGATCATCTGTTTGCCTGCTAAGCGGTTGAGCGTGGAGAGCAGATTTTCGGCCGTATCTGGTTTTGAGCTGTCATAGCCTGCATACACAATTTCGGGTTCAATGTTTTCAAGGACCATAACAGGGGAAGGTGTGAGTGCTCGTGAGATGGTGGAGAGCTGAGGAACCAGTGCTGTGTTGACGGAGGGTTCTTTTGCAGGAGCGATGTACGTTGTCCCTTCCTCTGGGCTTTGCGGGGGT
>NW_012112142.1:4898178-4924755 GCF_000951035.1 Colobus angolensis palliatus | reverse complement strand
GCTATAAGAAACCGTAAATGATAAGGCCAAATTAAAATTATGTTTGAAATATACTGACTCACATTGCTTAAAGCACAGTTTTCCTCTAAATAGGTCTTGTTATGTCAATGGGAACATGATCGTTTATTCCACTAAGAGAAAACATATAAAGCCCAATTATTATTACTTACTATGGGTATTAGGATAACAAATTCCTTCCTTCTTTCATTCATTTTACAAGTCTTCACTGCCTGTCTCCTATAAGAGACTGCATAAGCTGCATACGAACCCAGCTAATATGTTCAGTATAACCAAGCCTTACCCTGTCCTCAACAAGTGTTCAGCCTAGTGGGGGAGGAGTTAAGAAATGTACCACCACTGTACTGCAGTGCAGGCAGAGATCGGAACCATGATAAAAACGAAAATGGCTAAAATTTATTGAATGCTTAACTAACACCAGGCACTGTTCCAAATGTTTTATATAAATTAACCAATTTAGTACTTTTATGAGTAGATTCTATTATGATTCTCATTGTAGAATAAGGAAACAGAGACCAGAAAGTTTAAGAAATATAAGATCACATATCTTGTATATCTGAAATAGAGTTTAAAGGAAGGGTAAATTACTTCATATGCGAATATGATGGAGGTGGTGGGGGAAGTGGGAAGGTTGGGAGGCAGATGGGTAGATGGATAGATAATTGGGAAGACAGATGAATGAGAGAATGGGTTAAAAAAAAAAAGTTGCAAAGCGCCAAATTGAGCTTAGGTATGTGAGAATTACTTATATTACAAACGTAACATTTCAATTTATTTAAAAATTCTTTTTTTTTTTTTTTTGAGGCAGAGTCTCGCTCTGTCGCCCGGGCTGGAGTACTGTGGCCGGATCTCAGCTCACTGCAAGCTCCGCCTCCCGGGTTCACGCCATTCTCCTGCCTCAGCCTCCCGAGTAGCTGGGACTACAGGCGCCTGCCACCTCGCCCGGCTAGTTTTTTGTATTTTTTAGTAGAGATGGGGTTTCACTGTGTTAGCCAGGATGGTCTCCATCTCCTGACCTCGTGATCTGCCCGTCTCGGCCTCCCAAAGTGCTGGGATTACAGGCTTGAGCCACCGCGCCCGGCTATTTAAAAATTCTTGAAGAAAACAGACACCTTCTGTCATGAGCACTTACAGGACACAAATTTAACGTAGAATAGGACTATGTTATACCAATCAACTTGATTTAAAAATAGAGTAATTTGTGTTTACAATTATAGCCACTAATATCACATTCATCACAGAAAATCTTACAATTCAGATGAAAGATAAGCCATCAAACAACAAAAGCTATATTAAATATTGGAATCAGGCTTAAAAGATAAATAAGACATAACTACTGTCTTTAAGAAGTTTAATATTAACAAAAATTTTAAACTTCAATAATTACAGGCTGTCTCTTTAATAAAAGATTTGAGGCATAGATACCTGATTTTTAGAACTGTTTATCAAGGAAAAGCAGATGTATCATATTCATGTATGTTAATGGAAGATGCTGCCCAGGCACTAGTAACCGGCACTAGTAACCCAGACACTCTTGATAAATGGATGAGTGGGCAAATGAAAAATACTCAGCAAAGTGCCTCAAAAACTAGACAAAACAGAAAAGAACCAAGCACCCAGGTAATCTAAAAATACAGTCAACTGATGACTCTATCAGAGCTTAAGAAAATCCTCAATAGCATTAATCTGTCTTTTGGGCAATTAGATAAACTCTCCTCTAAGTCTCAACTGATTCATCTGAAAAATGGGCATGACAAAGTTTCCCTCTCTTATCTCTCAGAGAACTAAATGGGTATGACAAATAAAAACATGTTGGAAATTATTATTAACATCTGAAACAATATGTCAATGTCACTTCCATTCTTCCCCCATAATTTTGTAAGCATTAAAAATATTCCAGCACATTAAAATGTTCTCATCCTTTATAGGACCACATCTGATGATAACCATAATTTAATTGACTAGAAACAGCCAAGGGTGATATTTTCAAATTTTATTGAAAGTGATATTTGCTTGCAAATTAGTGATAAAATTCATATTGCTTTAGGCTTTCAGTCTACAATGCTGTGCTTATTCTCACGGCTGATTTAAGGTCAATGATAGGAAATATCACACGAAGAATACTTAACATGTTCTCCAGCACTTACACACAAGGCTGTGGTCTGTAGCATAAACCTAGGGAGCGGATTATCGACATCACATTTAGCATTTCAGGTACATTTAAGTTTATACTGTGATTTTGTGAATATATGTAAGACACTTGAAATTGAGTAATAATCCATATTTACTCCAATAGTTCAAGGTAATAAATATCTCCAGTGTATCTTTGGCCATGTGTATTTACCCAATATCTTTCCTAAAAGGACCAAAAATATGGTTACTTAATTATATTTATATCAAAGTAATGTTTCTAAAATGCTTGAATATTTTATACTGTTCTAATACATGCTGTATTGTAAAATTTAAGCTCTTCAAAGTGGGTAATAATGTCTTATGTATCCCTATAACATCATATCACTTCCCATGATGCTTATGAGTACCCAATAAAAATGTTTGTTGAATAAATTTACCTTATTTTCAAATTTTAATAAATGTTAACAAACTATTACATATATACAGTATTAGTTTACTTCCCTGTGGGAAATATGGGCAAGCTTCTGACATTTTATGATAAAATTTCTGAATTGTTAATTACTATTCCTGTTCAAAATTTCTACTGTGTAATGACCCATTTGTGGAATTATTACTCTTAATATACCGAACCTAAATTAAGCCAAATGTATTTAAAATTTCACGTTCCAAGCACAGTTCAAAAGAGCTTTAACTTGTTTTCAGCATTCCAATGCTCACCAAGACCCTATGAGAGGCACTATTTTCATTTTTCAGGTGAAAAAACTGAAACACAGAGATTAAGTACTTTTTCAAACTGCAGAGCTAGTAAATACCAGGGTGAGATTTGAATCCAGCTATGGCTCAGAGTTCATGCTCTTAACCTCCATGCTACATGCAGTCTCTCTTCCAAACCTTTTCTCTTTATCTAATTTGTTTAATTTTTATACTTTAAGATTAGCTAGCATAAGCTTCAAATCCAAGTGTATAATTAAGATGTTTGCTAATTACACAGGAACACTGTTGGCTGAAGATACTTAAGGAACATGTTTCTATTATCCAAAAGCATCACTGAGCATACATTTGGGAACTTCACCACTGTTTAGCACCTTACTAAATCAATATTGACTTAATGGCCATTGTGCTTTGTGATCTCATGTTCCTAGGTGACCAGACCCAAACACCATTTTCTCCATTGCCAGCAACAGTAGCTGTGTGTGTGTCTGTGTGTGTGCACGTGCAGTATACATTAATGTGACTGTAAATGTCTCCCAGTCCCAATTAAACTCATCTAAAAGAGGCGTTTCACTTGTTCTACCTGGATGTTATAATAACTAGTACGTGCTTAGTTGCTGCCCTCAGGTGCCTAGTCCTTAATTACTAGTAACATTTTGGCAGCCTGTCTTTCCTGGAACTGCTGGGAGACAACTCCTTAGATTCTCGTGAATTGTTCCCTGAGGAACTAGCACTGGGGAGGCCCTGCTTCCTATCCTGACCGACCTGCAAAAGAGCAGGCAGAGCACATCTCGGTGGGACTCTATTAAAACTGAAAGATTTCTAATGAGATCTCAACATTCACAAGAGCTTTGAAACATGACATGGCAAGATTTCCTGTTTTGCTTTGCTCCACCTCCTGAGGTTGGTATGACCTGCTACATATCCTTTTGATAAGCCACCATTGTGGCCAAATGATGGCTGGCTAGGACTTTCACCATGTAAAGATTCTTTAGTCTTAGAAATGGTCATCAGGACAACTTCCCTCTCTGGAGTATAGTAAAAGAGTGATATATAGTAGAATATGGAATCTTGTTCAATTACAGTATTTCATTAGAAAAAAATAAAGTGAGAATTCTGTCATTGCAGACATGCTTCATGCCATGTCTCGAAATTTTAGGTCTTGGCAGTAAACATTAGAGAGGCTATATTGAGGTTATATTAAAATATATATTTTTCTGTTCATAGGCCAGATGTAATTACTGCCCACGAAACAGTAACAGCATTCTCCCCTCTTGCCCCCACCACCCACTATCCTCTTTAACAGACCATTTCTCCCATCACCCTCATACATGGGGGCACGAATTTCAGCCCAATAACCCTAATTGTGCTTTCCTGTCTTCCTTATCTCTTTATCTGCATGACCTCTCTTTGCTTTTCTACTGCCAGAGGAGGAGTACTCTCAAAGATAGGGGGCAACTAAGTAATCTGGCCATGAAACCAAAGGAAGCAATGTCATCCTTCTACAGGCTTAACAGCTAATGTGCACTAATAGGGAAAAGATCATCTAAGTCAATCCCAATGCAATAAACACCAGCAGAACTGGGTCCTAGGGCAATAAAAAGCTTGTCAGTTGGTTATAAGGAAGTAGCATTTCAATTGTTTATAAATACTCTTAGAGTGGTTAAGAAAGTTGAATACAAGTTGTTTTTTTAAAAGTGTCTCCAAATATTCTCAGACTAATCTATATAATTTAACAAGTTAACATACATTATTGATTTTGTTGACATAGGAAACATGCACAGACATAGAAAACATGAGGCAAACACAAACTCAACCTTTGATCACTTTAAAAGACACTCCAAATGAATGGGTATCCATATATTACATTTTTTGTTTTTTTGAGATGGAGTCTCACTCTGTTGCCCAGGCTGGAGTGCAGTGGCATTGTATTGGTTCACTGCAACCTCTGTCTCCTGGGTTCAAGCAATTCTCCTGCCTCAGCCTCCTGAGTAGATGGGATTACAGGTGCCTACCACCACACCTGGCTAATTTTTTTATATTTTTAGTAGAGACGGGGTTTTACCATGTTTGGCCAGGTTGGTCTCAAACTCCTGACCTCAGGTGATCAGCCCACCTCAGTCTCATATATAACATTTTAATGTGTGTGTAAAGCTATCCACAGATATGTGCATCTGTATCTATAATAAATATAACTTTGTTGCAATTGTTATATAATAAGTTTATTACTTAGCAAATAACTAATATCCACCCATTGTATAAGAAGTAACCAGTTTGTGAGCAATGTAATGCTGACTAAAAAGATCTGAGCCCTGATAAGAGATTACAATCTTAGGGAAGTTGAATTGATACATAATAAAGTAATTAGGTTTATAAAACTGGCTATGATAAGTTTTGGGTCATTGGCATTTACAATATATTTGGAGAGAAAGACAATGGCAGAGAGAAGTTGTTTTCTCTCTATAGGGGGAGAAACTATAGGGAGCTCACACTATCCTGTCCCCTCTGTAGTAATTTCCACCAAGCCCTGGGTTTGCTTTTGGTGTGAGGCAGATTACACTGAAGGTCTATGAGGACCAGGACATTTTGCTGTATGGGGATCCACCTGGAGTCAAGTGCCATTGACCCACCTAAGAGGATAATCCCTTAGGTCAGAAGTCAGAACTGGGCAGGGGGGCTCAAGGGAATCTGAGGGAGTCAGAATAGGGGTTCTATGATTTTACGGAGACAATAACAAGTTTCTGGAAGATGATTCCCCACGATAGAAATATCATACCCTCCCTATTGGAGACAGACAGGAAGTCAGATAGGGACAAAGCTGGGAAGATGTTTTCCAAGGTTCTTCTGGGCTAGACAGATGGTGAGCATCATGATTACTTTTATAGCATTTGTAATTTCTGTAGCCATATTCTTTTTGCTCCTCTAATATGTACATTTTTCATCCCCCCTCCCCTTCTTTTTTTTTTTTTTGAGATGGAGTCTCGCTCTGTCGCCCAGGCTGGAGTGCAGTGGCCGGATCTCAGCTCACTGCAAGCTCTGTCTCCCGAGTTTAGGCCATTCTCCTGCCTCAGCCTCCCGAGTAGCTGGGACTATAGGCACCCGCCACCTCGCCCGGCTAGATTTTTGTATTTTTTTTTAGTAGAGATGGGGTTTCACCCGGTTAGCCAGGATGGTCTTGATCTCCTGACCTCGTGATCCGCCCGTCTCGGCCTCCCAAAGTGCTGGGATTACAGGCTTGAGCCACCGCGCCCGGCCCCCCCTCCCCTTCTTAATGCCAATCAAACTCAGGAATGTGTGCACACAGAAGGGGTTTTCAAGGTGAGACAACACGTTGAGGTCTGGCCAGGCTGGGGACCTCATTAGATCAAAGAAGAACCTCAGGCGGAGAGGAAACTCAGAACATCAGAGAAATAGCTTCTGGTAATCATCTCTGGGCAATGGAGAAAGCTTCTGAAGCTTTCTTGTGCTCAAGGCCTGACTGGTTTTGAACGAAAACAAGACAGACCACCGCTGGACTGTGTGGCATGGGGCTGAGGCTGCCCTATAATTCTGAAGTGCCCTCTGGCACCTCTGAGGAAGAACTGCAGCAGTGGTGAGGCAGAGAGGTGGCTGGTGCCTCCCTGCCAGGGTGGAATGATTACGCATGACAACTCCTACTTGGGCCCTGTCACTGTTGTGCTGATATAGACCTTGAGGAGTATCAGAAGGGAGTAACAAAATGACAAATCCTCTACCCGCAAAGCTCTGAACAAAACATGCTTCTGAAAGAAAAAAACATGGAAAAGACTGAGGTTGACTTATTCCAGAGTAGAGGATGAGGTCTATGAGAAGCCCAATAACAGTTTCAAAAACTTAAAGAGACATTGGCTAAATCATGGGGAGCATCTACTTTCTATTTCCACTGAGGTCAAGATAAGATATGAAGGGTTTAAAGGGCAGAAGAAGGGATTTAGATTAGACATTAGGAGAATTTCCTCCCAGCATTCTGGAATGTGTTATGGAGAAAGCTTGGAATGTACTACTAGCAAGAACATGTACTATTCTTTTCTAAAAATTCGAAGATAATAGGCAGACAGGCATCCTGCTTGCCTGAGGGCAGTTCTGCCCTAAGGTAGAAGAAAGTGATTAAATGAGTTATTGAGATCTCGTGGCCCTACAATGCAAGTAAGTAAGACCCTCTGATGTACATTCCAGACTTACATTTGTCTGAAAGAAATCTCTCTGGTTCATACTTTTCTGAAAACCAGAAATAAATCCCTTATATTTATATGTGTGGTAAAAGATAATTTCAGAAATATGTTTCCAAAATATGCACAAAGGGCAAAGACTGTGATCTCAGAATGCCTGCTTGAGAGAATGTCCAGCACCATGGGAAAAAACCAAACACCTAACATCCCCTGTGCTCTCTTCTTCGCTCTATCCCACCCCCACCCTCCTTTTTAAAAAAGTAGTTTTGGTCGGGTGCAGTGGTTCATGTCCGTAATCCCAGCACTTTGGGAGGCCAAGGCAGGCAGATCAGGAGGTCAGGAGATCAAGACCATCCTGGCTAACACGGTGAAACCCCGTCTCTACCAAAAATACAAAAAATTAGCCGGGCCTGGTGGCGGGCACCTGTAGTCCCAGCTACTCGGGAGGCTGAGGCAGGAGAATGGCTTGAACCCGGGAGGTGGAGTTTGCAGTGAGCCAAGATCATGCCACTGCACTCCAGCCTGGCGACAGGGCAAGACTCCATCTCCAAAAAAAAAAAAAAAAAAGAAAAAAAAAGAAAAAAGGACTTTCACCATTACAAAGCAAGTTGTTTTCTCAGTCCTATGTGTAAAACACACTCTTTGGTTTCTTGTAATCTTGAGATTACATTATTTTATTAGTGGTGAAAATAGTAAAGAGCTATCATTAATCGAGAATCTGTATGTCAAGTACTAAGATAACAGCTTTTAGAAATATCCCATTCAATGTCTTCATAAGCACACTATGGGGTAGGTACTGTGTTATCACCGTGTACAGAGGGGTAAAGTGACGTATGCAATAATTGTAAGTAGCATTAGAGGGAAGTGACTTATTGTAATGACATGAAACACTACAATAGAGAAATCCCATTACATTTGCAGACAACATCTAATGACACCTAATCAGAAGGTCAAAGGGGGTGAGAAGAGGATCGACAGCTAAAATGACTTTTCTAAATTATCTCCAAGGTCACCACTGGATCACCTCTGTTGGCAGAGATTAGTCTTTTAAATAGGAGGCTTGTAACAACCTGTGCCAACACACAAGAGGTTTTCACTTCTAACTCCCTGGGCAGCACAGTCAACTTCTTCACACTGGAAGGCTATTTTACTGTTACACACAGCTCAGGCTTTTTGCTTTTGCTCCCTGTTATGACACCTTGATTCTAATTGGAGGAGAATTTAACAATGCAGAAATCAATCTAGTCTGTATAAAAAATAGAACTTACTAAGGAAAGAACCTACTACTTTTATTAAAAATAAAGTTCCTGAGCTCCGCTGCAACTGGTAAGTTCTTCAGACAAATATATCATTATTTAGATGTAAATATCTAAATCAAATTTATATTCTTTAGAAAATAGAGTATCTGCTTTGTAAATTCCTATTCTTTGAGGATAACTATGCTGAAGACTGATGCATGTGCATGTGTAAAACAAACAAGCAAAAAAGAAAACCTCTAAGTAGTTTTATAGTACATTTAAAATAAGAAAAATAGCACTATGATAGCTGTAGTCCCACAGCAAATGGCCCCTCCCTCAGTTAAAAAGTTAATTCTTTAACAGCTTCAAGGGCTGCCTTCTTGGCATATGTTTCAGCTGAGAATTTATTACATGAAACACGATCTCATTGAGCATGCAAGGTAAATAGACTCATTAAGAATGTTTTATGAAGAAACATTACTGTTCTAACAAGGTCACAGGGGTGAATAAGGTATGAGAAAGAGGCAAAAGGCAGTGACCTGGAAATGGACTACAGCACTCAGCTTAGTTTACTAGGCCTTCCCAAGTTCTAGCATGATCTTCACTAGACTTGGGCTGAAAATAATTAGTTAAATGCTGGAATCTACAGTGGTAGAAAAGTCCCAGGAAGAGCCCTGCGCATACCTCCTCACACTGTCAAGTCAACTCAAGCAGGGTCCGTATTAAGCAAATATGATATACAAAAATAAGAGCTTACCAAACAGATAGATGAGGGGAATAGTTACAATAAGTAATAGTTTTTACAAAACAAAAATTTAAGCGAAAGATTCCTTCAATAAGCACTTGAAGAATATTTAAACTATAATACACGTACATTTGTTTGCACATTACTTTTTAGGGCTGTTTAAATTGTTCTGTTCTTCCTCTAAACATTTGTTGCTACTTTAGTGCAGTGGTTTCCACATCTTGGTCCCTTGATTATACCCAGTGACTTGGAAGTACCCAAGACTTCTAGGACAGCTAAGGAAGTTGCCTAAATGTAATTTCAGAATTTTTTTATGATTATTTTGTGTACTAAGAAATAAAAATTCTTAATGAGGAATAAAAAAAATACACACCAGGAGAGCAGTTTTATCTCCAATATTAATTTTTTTCAAAATATTTCTTCCCTCTTAGTTCAACAGTCTTTCTGTGAAATAAATTACTTATGGCTACATCATTATAATTTTAACTATTTCTTAAAGAACTATTACTTAACAACATATATTATCAAAAACCACCTTAATTATAATCAAATCATAAGTAATCCTTTATATTATTTATATGAAAAGAAAACTGAGTTTTACTCAAGAATACTAAGGCTGCGATTATAACTGAATCATTAAAAACTATAAAAATTGCTTAGTAAGAAAAAGAACTGATGAGTCAGATAACCAAACAAAATAATAATCCTGTGAATTGATACAAAAATATTTTTCACAATTGCTTTACCAGTCTGTATTTCTGAGTTACTCTCTGTAATACAGTAATACAGTATTTCTGTATTACTATCACTGTATTATTAAGAACATTTTACAAATGCAAGACAAAAGAAGCTAAGCAGAATTTTTAAACAATCTTCAAGTCAGAAACTAGTACTACTATAAAAAAGGATAAGCATAGTAAGGACATACTAATGAGTTAACAGGATACCACGCAAGTTGGAGGGCAAAATTAAATAGGCCTGAGGAAAGAGAAAGCAAACCTTAATAATTATTGCTTTTATGCATTTAAATATTACTCCACATTTTATTCCACTGACATTATCAAATTTAGTCTAAATTAAGAATTAATAGTAGCCAATGATGCATGTATTTCAAAAAAAGTTATTTTTCTAGGCTGGGATCTCTTCAGGATACAGACTGAATTGGTCTGCAAACTCCCAGATAAAGCAGAGCCAAACAAAATGGCCTTTTTTGAAGAAGTGATTGTCTTGCAGTTGCTTCTCCTGTTTGGATTCCAGCTTGTCTCTGCACACAGGGTTGGTATTGCAGTATCCTGAGGCACTTTGATGATGTCTTGTGCTGTCAGGTCTCAGGGCACTGCGGAGGACCTGGTGGTGAGCAGGGCCATGCCAGAGTGGCCAGAATGGGGGCAGACACACAGGCTTGCCCTGCCCTGCCCAGCTTTATTTACAAGATTAACTTCTATTTTTTCATTTGGTATTCTGCCACAGTGTAAATTCCAGAGCTTTGGTGACTCTCTCAAAATCTAATTCTGCACAGCAGGCTGAATAAATGCCTCTTTAAAAGAATGTGCTTCCCATTTTAGTTTCAAAAGTGTTCTTCGTATTTCTATCATTTAGTCATATCCCACCATCCTACAGGAAAACGGTCCAAGAGAGAATTTAAGAAAGTTCTTAATACATAAGATACCAGCTCACTGAAAATAAGCTTTTAGGGACAGTTTAACATTAAAGTTTTTTTTTTTTATTTTTAGTGATTCCTTATAATCTGTATTTTCCATTCATATGAGATTGAACCATAGACTTGGATAGAAACAGTCAGCCGTTATCCATCAAAGCTGTGAAGGACCTGTCCTGGGAGGACTTCCGGAAATTCTAATGTGGGTAGTTCAGGAAGGGCAGCTGGGACATATCTGAAAGTTTTTTGGTGGGGACATTTGGGGCTGTAATTCACATTTAAATCGCTATTAATTTTTAAAGTAACATCACATTGATAGTCCAGAAATTAAACAAAACAGTTTTCGTTTCTTCTCTCAAGTTGTTTACCACTTACTTGTTACTATTCTGCTTATGTTCTAATGGTAGGTTTCCCTTCATTTAAAACAAAGTCTGCTGCGTGTGGTGATTTTCTTTTTTTTTTGAGGCGGCGTCTTGCTCTGTCGCCCGGACTGGAGTGCAGTGGCCGGATCTCAGCTCACTGCAAGCTCCGCCTCCTGGGTTTCGGCCATTCTCCTGCCTCAGCCTCCCGAGTAGCTGGGACTACAGGCGCCCGCCACCTCGCCCGGCTAGTTTTTGTATTTTTAGTAGAGACGGGGTTTCACCGTGATAGCCAGGATGGTCTCGATCTCCTGACCTCGTGATCCGCCCGTCTCGGCCTCCCAAAGTGCTGGGATTACAGCCTTGAGCCACCGCGCCCGGCCGCGTGTGGTTATTTTCACACTTATATTCCTAGGCCCAAAAATGATGGATCTTCAATGAATGATTTCACTGATGGCTTTGTTAGTGTAAGGACAAGCCTCTCCTGGTGTCACAAGGTGGTCATGGCTGTCACTCCAGTGAAGCTCTTGACTAGGATCGGCTCTTCACTGCTGACTTGGAATAAGGCCAACCTCGTGCTATGATTTTAAAATGGGTGATGTGGTTCTAAGTCACGTACTATGTAAAACTCTATTCTTAACCCTCATAATAATTTCAACCCCCAAATTTAAATGGGACTAACAGAAGTCTATATAACCTTCCCTTTAGAGCATTTTTATCCTTTAGCAATTTTTTTCAGACCCACAGTTAAGATTAGACATTCTCTTTTATATTCAGATATTCTCCCTTTATAGATATGATCATAGAGGATAAAGATCATAAGGCCATGTCCAACATGATATGCTCTATACTCATTTGTTCAGTTTCTGAAGTATTATGCTTAGAACTTATCTAAGTATTTTATTGCATGACACATAGTAGGCACTAAATAAGTGCTTACTGAACAAAGGGAAAGAAAGAGCAAATAAACAAATAAATGAATGCTTTGCTGACCCTCTATACCAGGTTACATTTCTTGATGTGATAACCACAGCCACCATTTTGGAAAGAGAGGATGTTAGGTTTCACCCCAGACCCCGATGAACTACGCTAGTAGTCTGCCTAGAAAACAATTCCAGACAAGGCTCAACCCAGCATTACGCTAATAACAAAAGTAGGTCAAGCAACCTCCAAGAAGCAAAGCCAACTACAGGAGCAGAGGACCTGAGAGTCCTGTGGCCAGGGGGACCAAATGTTGTTTTCTCTGGCTGGGCAGCAAACAAGCAGGCAATCCTACCACTTCCAACCTTGAGTGAGTCTAAAGAGAGAGGAAACAGGGAGAAGCCAAAAAGAAAAGAGGCCTTTAGCTTCACAGAACCATACTCCAGAAACAGACTCCAGGAAAGAGGCAGTCTATATACTTAATCTCAGGGCCCAATAAACATCATTAAATGAGCCACGCAGCATGGGTTCCTTTTTGTGGGTGGAATGATGGAAAGTGTCTTTGACCTTGACTCTCCCTTCCTTATGGAAAGGGCAAGTGATGCAGAGAAAGACTAATTTCCCCCTGCCCCAAATGCCCATCATCAAGTCAAGGTTTTAGTACCCAAATTGTGAGCACACCAAGAGAATGAGAGCCTTCTAGACCCAGAAAGGACCTCATAAAACACGCAGTTTAATCTATTTTAAATGAGAGGAAATAAAGTTCCAGAAAGATGAACTGGCTTGCCAGGGTTCCAGCTGAAAGAGGTGGCATGTACACAGAGACCCACCATTTCAAGTTTAGTGGCCTGTTAGCAGTGTCAGCACCAGAACTGTTACGCAGAAGGGACCCAGAGAAATGTGGGAAAACACATTTGCTTCATAAGACATTTATTGATATTTATTTAGGATAGGTTGGAAGGCATTTGGTGAAAATTATGAGGGGAAGGCCAAAAACCTCTCCCAAGGCCATCCAACAACCACTGTAATATCTGTTTAATTTGGCATAAACACAAAACCATCCAAATGGAATTTCAGCTTTTTACAAAATAGTTTCTCCAGAATTACTGTGAGAAGCTACAAAGTTGGATGACAAAGTTATCCATGACTCTTGGAGGCCAGCTTGTTAGTAGATAGCTAGTGAGTTGTCTTACCTGTGTGGGATGTGCCTATGCTTGGAATGTGCCTATGTTCGGTAATCACATACCAACACTATGCCTTCATAAAGTACCCAGTAATTACCATGCACCACTCTAACTGTAAATTTCAAGGAGACACTAAAGAACTGTTGTAGACCTGACTATCAAAGCCCTGTGAATTGAAATCAATATATGATAACGTGTGAGTGTTAGATACAAGTTGAAGCCCCTGAAGGCAGGTCACTACGGTGGCATAAAATCAGTTTTTCTAAATACTAAGCAGCATTTGGATGAATAGATCTATGATGACCATATTGCCCTCACTGTACACAGCCTAAACTCATCTCTCTGGAAAGTTAATCTTTCATAACATTAACATCAGTTTGGTTAAGACATCACTTACATAAATTATTCTCAATATTATCAGCTGTTATAGTCCACCCTTTTTTTTTTTTTCACTTGGTTCCTATGCTTAAAAAGCTAAACAAAATTTTAATCTTGTATTTGCAGGGAGCTTGTATCAACCAACTTCTGAGAAACACATATAATATATTACAAAAAAAGACTGAGAAAAGAAATTAGAAATTTGGGAAACGAACCTGGTAAGATACACTATGTAGCTACTTCAACAACTCATAAGGATCAAATATGATTTATGATTACATATATATAAAATCATATATATGAATATATATGTATTCATCTCTTTATCCTCAACTATGCTTTAATTTACTTACTTCCCAAAGTATAAATAACTACTAGAAGCTATGGATATTTTAAGGGCTTAATAAAAGTAATGGGATATAACTGAGAAGTTCAAATGACAAAAGATCTAAACAAAGATGAAACACATAAAGCCAAAGACTGAAAACAGAGATGGTCATACTGCTTCTCAAACTCTGGTCAATGGGTGAGCTTCCTTATGATCACCTCAGGGCTTACTCAAGATGCAGAATCTTGGGCTGCCCAAAGTACACATGGCAGAGTATCTACCAGTGGAGGTTGGGAGTCTTCATTTTTAACAAACTTCTCTTGTGATTTTTCCTGCACATTGGAATTGAGAACTATCAACCGAAAGGTTCTGAATGAGATTACAGAAAACAGGAGAAAGAGAGAAATTGAGTAAAGATGGTTTGTTAACAGGAAGGAAGAGAGGGAGGGAGAGAAAGAAAGACAGGTATTAAACATTTGGTCTACACCACGGTTTCTCAACTTTATTGACATTTTGGGGTGGATAATTCTTTGTGTAGAAACGGTCCTGTGCATTGTACAGTGTTAGCAGCATTCCTGGCCCTCTACCCGAAAGATGCCAATAGCAATCCCCCAACCTCCAATTGTGACAATAAAAAATATTTCCAGAATTTGCCAAATGTCCCTTCCGGGGATAAAACCACCCCTGGTTGAGATTCACTGTTCTATACTAAGGAAGTTGTTAAAGCAAGAACAGTGAACTAGAAAGATCATGAAATCTCTTGGGTATATAAAAAATGATCAAATGAAAACTGAAATAAGAAGCATGCTAATTCATTATGCTCCTAAAGTTAGTTTCCTTAATAGCAGAAGTCATAAACTGGAAAGTGAACTCAGCGTAATAAAAAAATTCATTTTCATCTTTCAACATTTAGCATATTTCACACAAACACTTGCACTTCTGACACTGCTTGAAAAAAAGTTTTTTTGAATCAGGCAATACCTGCAACAAATAGCTAGACCTGAAACTGGCCATTCCCTTTGGCATGGCAACAAACAGCTCGACCTGGACTGGCCACTGCCCTTCGATGGAGCGTTCACTTCCTACCCCCATGCTTTATAGCTGGGTGGATTCTATTAAAAAATTCCATAAATATGTAATGGGTGTTGTAAGATATTGGAATATGTTTTAAATATATTTATTTAAAACTTACATTTAGTTTCCTAGATGCCAAAGTCTTAGTAGTAGGACCACACTTTTAAACTACAAACATAATTTACAAGCAACACAAGCACAGGTACACAGTCCACTAGAGAAATACCCAAAGTTTAGTGTAATCATAATATCAGGTTTATTATCACAAGACATGGCCAAGTAACCTGCCACACCCAAAGGGCGTATGTACTGACTGACAAGCACATATCCTGGATGTTATTACACTCATAAAAAAATGAGTAATGACTGGTTGATCTCAACACTCACATTCACATCAAAATTCAAGCTGGGCTTCTACAACACACTTCCTTACTAGCCATCCATTCAAAAGAATATTTGTTCCTGTGATAGAACAGGGCTTCCCCTAAATGCACACTTCCTTCAGCTGTGTTGCTGCTACTGGTCCCCAGGGTCAACTTCCTGCTGACACCACCTGGAGGTAAAAAGGTCCACACCCCTAGGTTTACAGTCTATGTTTCATCTTTGAAAGTTGCACCTCTTTCCCTATCCCATGCCAATTTAAGTGTACAATTAAACATGATTGCAATGTGAAGGAATTTCCAGGTATGAGCTCTACAGAGTTACTTCAATTACGAGTGCAGCTTCACACTCCTCAGTTATCTAGGCACACATTTTTCTCAGGGATGAATGCCTTATAGCAGTGGTTCCCAACCTTTTGGGCACCAGGGACTGTTTTTACAGAAGACATTTTTTCCTTGGACAGCAATGGGAAGGATGGTTTGGGATGAAACTGTTCCACCTCAGATCATCAGGCATTAGATTCTGATAAGGAACACGCAACCCAGGTACCTCAAATGTGCAGTTCACAATAGGGTTCATGCTCCTATGAGAATCTAATGCGGCTGCTGATCTGATAGAAGGTGAAGCTCGCCTATCACTCACCTCCTGCTGTGTGGCCCAGTTCCTAACAGGCCATGGACCCAGTATTGCTGCCTTATAGGTCCAGCCTGATAATGCTCTCTTTTTTCAGCTGGAAGGCTTCTCTATTTCCTGGAAGTGGAGCTGCACTACTGTCTTTGTGTTCATGGTCTTAAACATAGCACTGCTTATTTCCACTCTACTCAAGTGGCCACCCAGACAAGGGATTAGGCTTCCTGTCAATCTTGAAGTTCCTGGGAAGACAGGTGCTCCTCCCACCTGAAATCAGTACAGATCCCTGACTCTGATCTTGGATTACATGTATTCTAGAAACTGTGGATTCCAATAATTTAGTTGGTAATCCCTGGGGGTTTACTCCACTAAGCTCCTCAACTAAACCTTTCACCTTAGCCTACACATCTTGGGTTTGCTTCACTCTTGGTTTTCTTTTATTTCTATTACCTCTTATTCTTTGCTTTTTTACATTTGTTTTGGGGGCTCATTTATCCATCCTTTACTCTAGGTCAACTCATCCTAATATTCTTTTACCTTAAACCTAATGAAGTTCAAAGTTCACTATAAACCATCAAACCAGGATTGAAATTCCTACCTTAACAGCAGCAACAGCTATTCCAACACCCCATTTTCTTCCATCCCGGTGACAAAAATTTCAGTTAAGTAAGCATAATCAAGAAGTTCAAATAGTACTTAGAATTCCTTGCCAAGAACTGAAGAGATATAAGCCTTTCCTGCAGTATATTATCATTTAAGAAGTTGCCAAATTATGCTATATAAGTCAACAATAAGGATCAATTTGGAAACTGCACTGTCCTGGTGCAGGAATGGAAAACATATTACACTAAAACTTTGTTAAAATACCATCGTTGGACTCTATTACAGGACTAATTTGATAATGAAATCTTTTGTGTCTTTAATAACTGTATAGCCAAACCTTGTCGTGATTATTATTTTTTGGCCAAACAGGCAAGGTTTAATGGCATGTTTGTTTATTCATTTATTCATTCAGTCATTCATTCATTCAATAAGCATCTACTATGCTAAGTGCTCTGAAGAGAAAGACAAAAGGACAACTCTGTTCTTGTAAGTTCAGACTATCTGGCAAGAAATAACCTACAAACAAATAATTATAATAAAAATGTGATGAGTGCTATAAAAAAGGCTCTGGAATCACAGAGAAGGTACTAATCAACTCCATCTAAGGAAGTCATTAAAAGCTTTATAGGAAAAGTCTTAATAAATTATAAACATATATAACATTGTAAAACTGTCTAAAAGGGAATGAAAGCTTTCCCCACTGTGTAAAGGTTGATCTTTGAGGAGTGCACTTAACCTGGAAGTGATGAGTTGGTTACAGCGATTTATTAGCACAGGGGAGGAATACATAGGGGCCATTTTGGAACTGTGTTGACAAAGGCACAAACTAGCAAGAATACAGAGAGACTTCTTCAAAGAGAGGGATGGTGTCAGGGAGTAAGGAGAGAGAGCGGAATGAGGTGGGTGACAGAGTGGCAACATGTTTATGTTGGACATAGGTCATTACATAGTATGGTGGGAAGAATAATGAAGACTTCACCTCCCAACCCCTGGGATCTGTCAATGTGTCATCTTACATGCCAAAAGGAACTCTGAATATTAAACCAAGGATTTGAAGATAGGGAAGTTATCCTAAATTGTCTGGGTGTGTGCCATACCAATAAAGGTCCTTATTGGGGAAAGATGGAGGCAGGACCAGGAGAAAGGAGATGTGATGATGGAAACAGGGGTGTAAGTGATGCCTTTAATCTGGCTTTGAACATAGAAGGGGCCATGAGCCAAAGAATGTGGGCAGCCTCTAGATATTGGAAAGGGTAAAGCAAATGAATTCTCCCACAGAGCCTCCTCAAAGGAACACAGTCTGTTGACACATTGAGTTTAGCCCAGCCTGACTCATTTTGGACGTCTGACCTGCAGAACTGTGAGATGATAAACTTGTGTTGTTTTAAGCCAATAAGCTTATGGTAAATTTGTTACAGCAGCAATAGGAAACTAATTCCCACAGGAATCCAGGGGGCTTCCTTCTTGGTCCTCCTAAGTATCTGGCACAAATGAGAGGCCCTTGTTGTAGCTGACAAAGAGGGCCCTTTTACTCAAACCAGCAGTGCTGACACAGCAGAAACTGCTCCAGCACTGAAGCAGAAGGAGCATAGGTAGGAGGAGCCCCTGATTGTGTGGAGACGGCCGGGGAGGCAGGTAGTAGGATTCCTAGCACAAGAAGATTCATGGGAGTGGCTCAGAACCTTTCGAGGGGTGAGGGAGAAGGCAGAGACAAAAGCGTGTGTGTGTATGTGTTGAAAACAGACTAGCATTGTGTTCACTGCTTTATGTTCAGTAATAGATTCCCATTTGTTTTGAATTTCAAGCAACCTAAGGGAAGCTTCAGATTTTGTTTATTAAAAAAATAAGTCAAATGATTTGACAAAAACTGAGCTACTGGATATGAAAGCCTGCCTGGGAATGGGACAGTTCCTGAGTCTCAGAGTAAACAAAGCAAATAAAGTAAACCCTTTTAAAATTTCCCCTTTGTTCTGGATCTGTTTTTCAACTCCAGAGTATTTTAATCAAATCTCTTATATAATACTCAGAAGTCAGATAAGGACTTTTCTTCACCCATAAAACACCTGGAAAACCAACAATAGCGTCACCGGTGGCTCAGGTATTATCTAAAAAAGTTCAATGGCATGACCCAAATCACCTCTATGGAGTGACAACGAAGTGGTTCCAGAGGGTATTTCCTCTGAAGAACAAACAGAATGGAGAACACATCTACTCGGGGGCCTGAAGACACCAGCCATGCACAGACATTTCTGTCTGACTGTACTGACGAACAGCATGAGCAAAGGCAACCATGGCGGGAGCCTGGGGATGGAGCATGTGGGGGGCAGGGCGTCTCCCCAGGGGGTATAAATATCTACATGTGTCCATGGTGTGAGGTGGGGCAGATGAGTGGAAGTGAAGTAGCAATTAGGGTAGCATCTCCAGGTTGGTTTCCTCTTTCTTAATGAATCACAAGCCGTGCTGGGGTCCCTCCTCCTCCTCCTCGGTTTTCATCCTAAGACTATTCCCCACTCTTGACTTCCCAATACCAGGAAGTAGGGTCACTGTTTGAGTGCTTGTCCTCTCCAATGATATCGGACCTACCTTAATCTTCATGTTTTAAATGCTCTTGTCCAAATGTCTGTAGCATTTAAATGTACAGCTGATCAAATCTATGTAAAAGTTATTAGTGAGATACAAAACTGGCAAAGTCAGAAGTCCCTTTGTAAGGCTATGTTAGCGTTGGCATGGAAAATGCAAATACATTAACTTGAAACATCGTATTCAGGGACTTCTCCCAATGAAGAAATAGTTACAGAATGCTGATCACTGATTTTCTTAAAAAAGATAAAATTACACTAAATCAAAACACAAAATACACACAAAAAAACAGCTAGAGGCCTGTTAAAAAAATCAATGAAAGGACCTTCTTATCCTAAGAAGAATGCTGCCAATGTCAGCAACCCTTGGAGCAGTGGTTCCTAGCCCTGGTGAACTGATGCACAACAGAGGTCTAGAAAAGGAAGGATGTCCGTGCTCCATTCAGATTTACTGCGCGAGAATCTCTAGGAGCAGGGCATGGGTGAGTACATTTAAAAGAAAGACTTGACAGATGATTCTGAGATGCAGTGAGAACTGTTCAACAGGATAGCTTATTTACAGCCTAGACGTCCCATCATTCCTCCACAAGAGCTTTTGAATTTGGCTTAAAATTTCTAATCTGACTCAACTTCATTTATCTAAAACTATGAGTATATATAGGATGGAAAAGTGTTTTTAATGCCATGAGATTTAAGATTTTTGCTTTAAAAAATATATATTTATCTGCATGCATTATATATCTAATTAACATATGAAAATGTTTCCAATATGTCTTTCATTTCTTATTTTTCTATTTTTCTACTGTAGTATATTTTATGTCTTCATATGTAAATAAAGATGAAACAGTTTGAATTTTTACTTGTGAATAGTCTAATTTTGGAATTAAGAATGGCTTGATTTGAAGACTGCTAGAGTAAGAAAATGGAATTGAAAGAAATCTGTAAGAATTAAAAACATTTTTTTAGCCAGGCATGGGCCTACAGTCCCAGCTACTCAGGAGGCTGAGGCGGGAGGATCACTTGAGCCCAGGAGCTATGACTGCACTATCGCACTCCAGCCTAAGGGACATAGCAAGATTCCATCTCTAAAATAAACTATAAATACAAATTTTAAATTGTTCATGAAGCTTGCCTCCCAGTTTCTCTAGCAGTTGCTGACCATCAGTTGCAAAGAGTTTCTGGAGGGAAACAGTAATATGTCAAGGTGGTTCCAGAGCTGAAGGGAGATGAAAGAAAGTCAGCTGCTAGAAAGAGGTTACCCTAGTCTTAGCCTGCCTCCCAGGCATTTCCTAGTATCTTTCATAAGAGCTAGAAACCTTTACAGTAAAACTGGATTCATTTTTTAGTAAGAATTTGAGGGGCCGATTTTCATATTCTGAGTTCCGGGAGCAACTCTGTCTACTGTAGAAGTTGAAATTGTAACTGAGGTGGTCTGTGGTTAGGAAGGTGAGTCGGCTTTCTGCAAGACTGCATGAGGCGGAGCTGCTCTTTCCAGACAGCACCCATGCACACATCAGTAGATAGCATAGGGCCATTTGATGGGATGGATGTACAAAGGGAGCATCTGGGATGAACCCACCAATGCAGTGAGGGACAGAGTCACATGAAGCCATCCTGAGATGCCTCTACTTTTTCCCAGTAGATGGAAGTCAAGGAGTTGTGGATACCACTTTGAAGCAAAGAGAAAGAACTCTAGGCCTTTGGGCCATTATCAACACTGAAGGCACTCTTCGAGTCTCTTTGCTAAATTTCCAGTGCTTACCAGATCTATAATAAATTTCTTCATTTTAAAGATTAGCTCCTAGAAAGAGCAAGGCCAGTGCCTACCTTCTTATCATCACAATCACATCATTGCATGGGATGCCTTGTATGTCAGAGGCATGTGATGGGTTTTTGCTGAATAAATGAATGGATTCATCAGACACGTACTTTTTAAATACTGTGATCCCCCTATACAAATTAATCCTAATATGAAAAATAATTATGTGATAACAATACATGCTTATTTTCATTCCCATTTAAAATATTTCACATTAGTATGCTGAAGGAAGAAGAACAATTACATTTTGGAGTTTCTTATTTTCATGACCTACATCAGAAACTGCCTTTATATTGTTGTTAAGTATTCTTTTCCAAATAATGAAGCAGCACATTCTCATGAAGCCATTTTTATTAGCTCTACTAATTCGGCTTTTAAGAACCTCTCTGTCAAACTGTAAATCATTATTTTTTTAAGCAGCAAATGAACTGCTCAGCAAACACTTGACTCTTACTCCCCATCTTTATTCCAATTTATTAC
The DNA here is from genome assembly GCF_000951035.1 of Colobus angolensis palliatus. Taxonomy (NCBI): domain Eukaryota; kingdom Metazoa; phylum Chordata; class Mammalia; order Primates; family Cercopithecidae; genus Colobus; species Colobus angolensis. Next base: position 4,903,330 of record NW_012112142.1, on the reverse strand, counting down.
AAATAACTTTTACTCTTCTTTGTTAATCATGGTAATGAGTATGCATTTTATAATTTGACAAATCAATAGTTTTAAAATATGTTAGAATTGGGTTAGTCTTTAAAGGTATGTTATCTGTCCAGAAGAATCATCATCTGAAAAGATACTAATGATATTAAATATCATACATTTACTACTAAGACTGAAGGACTGTTAGCTGAAAGAGAGTTAGCTGAATGGTTTTCGGTACATTCTAGAGTTGAGAACAGAAGACTTTATTGTAACATAAACAGCTTCCCCACCGTCACAATCACATAATTCAGTGTGAAAATGGGGAAAGTAGGATGTCTGTTCAGAAAGCCAACAATAATCAGATCATTAGTCACTAGATTTTCAAATGAAAAAAACATTAAGTTATATTCCTCAGTGGATACACCTAGTCACAGAAAGTAAGTGAATGCGACGTTTACAACTTTGAGAAAAGTCTGAGGCAGATGACACCGGTCAGTTCTCAGAGAGCAGGCAGGGACTTTTCCTAGGATGGCTGATCATCCCTTTCTGAGATGACTGAGTGCATTAACCTATGATGGTTGGTTGTAAGTGGTCTGCCCTCACTTCCCTAGTACCTCCGTATTCCTCATCTCATCCCTGACCCCAGAACTCATCCTCAATCTTAGGGCCTGGGGTCAGTGCTGGCATTTAGGCACAGAGAACAATTTAGCTATAGAGGTAATGTTCTACAAGAGAATGTCCACCTTACACATTAAATTAGTAATTTTTCTATTCAAGCTTTGGAGATTTATGGTAATGTTCTACAAGAGAATGTCCACCTTACACATTAAATTAGTAATTTTTTTATTAAAGCTTTGGAGATTTGCTTAATTTATGCTTTTCTGCCTTGCTTTGGTTCATGTGTTTTCAAAGTACCCATAGTAAAACGTTTTTGACTCCAAAATAAAGCCTTCAGGGCCAGGTGCAGTGGCTCACATCTGTAATCCTAGCACTTTGAGAGGCCAAGGCAGGCAGATCCCTTGAGGCCAGGAGTGAGACACTAGTCTGGCAAACATGGTGAAACCCTCATTTCTACTAAAAGTTAGCCATGTGTGGTGGTGCACGCCTGTAATCCCAGCTAGTTGGTAGGCTGAGCCATGAGAATCACTTGAACCCGGGAGGCGCAGGTTTCAGTGAGCTGAGAATGCGCCACCTCACTCCAGCCTGGGCAACAGAGTGAGACTCTGTCTTGAAAAAAAGCCTTCAGGAGTTCTGTTTCAAGAAGCATGAAGCTAATATTTCGCTTTGATCATCTGCTTATTGAAAACTGATTTTTTTTCACTTTTAAATGTATGGATAACATAAAATACATAAATAAAAATTAGGATATTGAAAATTTTGCCACAATTTCAAGGATGTTCTGCAATTAACAGAAGCCTGTAACTGTTATGGGTTTGTACTAGAGATGTGTTTATTATACTCTGATTGTTACAGTCACAGTTCCTTTCTGAAAAATGGGGTCAAAATGTTTCTCAAAAGGTTCTCCCACTTTCTACGATAGGGCCCTGTGATCTGACCACACCAGCCTGATTGAGGAAAGGGCAAGGGGTCAAAGACAGACATTGTCTGTATTCTCTCAGCTCAATGGGAAGCCCTGTTCTGGGTGGTGACTGACCAGTTAATTTGGAACCTCCTCTTGGGAATTTTGAATGCAGGATACTCAGGTGTCAATGACACTGAGAGACAGGCAGAGAGAATATATTAAGTAGAAACCTGTACTGAAAACCATGAGGATGCAAAAGCAACATGTTAGGACGAAGAGAGGTAGAGTACAAACAGCAGAAAGAAGCAGGTAAAAAACAACAACAACAACAACAAAAAAAAACAAAGAGAAAGTCCTAGAAATTGAAAGCCTCTTATATCCTAAGTGATAGTCCAGCAGTTCACACAGACTGTGCAAGTATTAATATTGTAATAAAACTCCATTATCTGCGGTGACCTGAAATAATGTAACAATGTGAGGTGTCATGAACAGAAACCACAAAATGATTTTAACAGAGTTAACAGTTGTATATTACAGAATATATCGTGAGTGTGTAAAACTGGGAGGCTGCTGGGGGTCCTGGCCCAAAGAGAACTGTGTATTGAGGATGTTGCTTGGAAAGAGAAAGAACAGTTCAGATTCTAGGTCTCCTGAGACCACCAAGGACAAATGACAAGATTTCCTATGCTTAAAAAGTCTGAAATGCTAAGCTCTCAGGCCCTTTAAGGAAGGCTAGAATGATAATCTACCAGAACAGACTGCAATGAAAAAGGTAAAGGAAAACTGAAAGCAACAGAGGGTATCTGTATACCCAATTTTTCCAACAACCCTGAATTTTATATTTAAAAAGACATAAGAAAAGCAGACTCATTGGGTAAGCCCAGCAAGGCATGAGTGAGTTCATAAAATTACATATATTTCTGGGGAGGGATGAACACTGGCATTCAATGCCTGCACTGCTTCTGTTCTAAGATGTCATCATTCACAAAATAAGACACCAATTTAATGAGAGTTTTGAATGAAGCTAACAAAAATTAGATGTATATATTGATTGCAAATTGTAATTCCAAGAGTTAAAATTTAAAAGAAAAAAAAGTTTTAAAAAGAGATACAGCAAATCTTTTAAATCTGCTTTAGAGCCAATCCCGAATTTCCTACATGAAATTCTGCAGTATAAAAACACCAGTTGTTTAATTCAACAGTTGCCTTACTATGACAATTAATATGACTTAGCTTATATGTGAAGATGAAGATGCAAAAACCACACTTTTACTGACTTATAAAAATTTATTATTTCTTTCCCAACTTCACTGTTCAGAAGTCCCATTGAAATTCTTGTTGTCTATAAGCAAGGAGAATGGAAAGAAAAATTGAGGAATGGTATCTCTTTTATAAAACTCAATACACTTGGGCTTTCTAAACTTCTACAACTACTGCATATCCTGCCTTGGGAGACCCTTTAAAGACATAAAAATTGTTTTTCTTATTGGATTTCAGATATTAAACCTATTCTCTCGCTGGCGTTGATCCTGTAATTTCTCTCACCAGACCTACACTGTGAGTTTTGCAGGTGACCATGCCAACTAGTTGTAGCAAGTTGCTGGCAGACAAAGCCAATTTTCTTCAAGTAAAAAGATTTCTCTCTGGGTTTGGTGTGTCAGTCACGATTCCTTAATTCTTTGGTCTCTGGGTCTTTTGTTTTCTGCTCACTTCTACATTTCAGTTTTTAAAAAGTATTGCACAGCAGGTAACTTACTGACAGCTTTTTTTTTTTTTTTTTTTTTTTTAATCTTTTCTCCTCTGTTCTGCTCAGGGATCACTCCTTTGGCCATCTGTGTGTCTTTACCTCTTCTGCTGACTAACACTGTTAGTGTTAATGCTTCTCTTTTTGGTTCAAAATTATGAGTTTTTTTCTTTAAATTTTATAAAATATGCTCATATTGTTAATAAACTAGAAAGGAGATAAGAAAAAAAATGCAATCATAAAGTTACTTCACTAGCAAACCACCCTTGGTGTTCTAACATTTCCTTCTAATCTTTTGACTCATGCAAACCTTTTAGTGTGGTCGTAATCACAGAGTAAGTAACCTAAATAATTTTGTATATTAATTTTGTATTATTAGTTTCTTTTTTCAGAGGCTTTTCTATGTTATAAATTTTCATGAACATAATTTTATTGGCCTGTTAATATTGCATTATGTGGATGTATTCTAACATAAGTATTTTCCCCACTGTGGTTCCACTGTTATCAGTAACATACAAGAGTATCTGTTTTAGTGAATGATTCCCAGTATCAGCATTGTTTCCCTTCCCTCTTCCCCTAGCTGCCTTCTCTCCAGCTCTCAAAAGCAACCACGATGTCTGCTGTTGCTCCTGCTTCCTGTGTCTTAGATCCTTCTCCCTTTTCCTGTGATGTGTCCCACTCTGAGAGGGAAAGGGGGATGTGATATGGCCACCTTTACAAGGATCCTGCCATACTGAGTAAAGTGATTTCCAGGATTAAGGAAAACTACAGACACTTGTTGAAAGTACATTGGAACCAGAATTATGAACCAGTTTCAGAAATATATTGTTGTTTGTAAAGTCTACCTTTCTAAAGTTACAGGAAGCATGATTTTAGTATTTTTGTGTCTTCACTAAAGGAATGTGAAAGAGGACTTAGAGTCCTATCAAAATATGAAGTGAGGGGTAGTTTAGAAACAAGGGAGGAGGACTGATTAGGATCCTTAGACTGTATTTTTCAAGTCTCTAGTGATACCATCTTGGACTCCCAATTCCTCATCTGTAAAATGGGAGGACTGGAATATGGAAAACTCTATGATCCCCTCTATATTCTATGGCCAGGGGGCAGTCAAGCTAGAAATCCTTCAAAGGACTCATTCTTGGTCTAAGGGCTGGTTACTTTAGTGCTACGCTTTACATATTTTAGAAAAAGCTCTAAAAGGCATGTATAGATCACTCCCTTCAGAACACTGGTAACAGTGAAGTGAATTAATTCCTTTGAAAAAAGCTATACAAGCAGAAAATTCTCATATACAGAGACCCACCAGGTATTTTTAGATCCACTAATATGGGCTATAGCAGGAGTGACAGGCTCAGCTTAGGGCCAAAGAACTGTTATTTTCCTTTCAATTTCTGTGTTGACATTCTCACATCTTCTGCTGTATTTTCCTTTGCATGCTGCCTACAGCCCAGTAGGATTTTAAGGAAAAAGAACAGTACTTGTGGCAGGAGGGAGGGAGCAGGTCTAGAGAAATGAGAAGAGGCACATTCCATAGCTTTAATTTCTGAGAGATACAAATCTATGCACTCTTCATTCTTCCTTCCTCCCACATTCTAAAGGAGAGACCAGTTTGGGGACACGATTAGGACTGCATGCTAACCAACTGATCACATAGGAAAAAAATATTCTCTAGTATTTTGGATTTTATTCCAGGAGTCATGATCACTTGCTAAAAGAAAAGGTCTTCCAAATATTACACTATGTTGCCATCTGCCTTACTTCTCAAAAGAGATAGTGAAGAAGAAGGCGGGTAAAAGAAACTGGACCACTTTGCTTTGCTAGGAAAATAGCAGTGGGACCAAAACACGCATAAAAGGGTTTTCTTTTTTTTTTTTTTTGAGACGGAATCTCGCTCT
>NW_012112142.1:4880911-4896692 GCF_000951035.1 Colobus angolensis palliatus | reverse complement strand
CAACAGTGTAAAAGTGTTCCTATTTCTCCACATCCTCTCCAGCATCTGTTGTTTCCTGACTTTTCAATGATAGCCATTCTAACTGGTGTGAGATGGTATCTCATTGTGGTTTTGATTTCCATTTCTCTGATGACCACTGATGATGATTTTTAACCTCCATGCCATTAACTCGCTTATAAAATGGACACATGAAGAGTATGTATCTCATAGTCCTGCTGTGAGGCTTAAGTGGGATGGTGCATAAAATGGGCTCAGCAGAGTGCTCAGAGCATGGCAAGCCCTCAAAAATGCCAATTGTTTATTCACGTATTCAATCAACAACCAGTGAACAACAAACTTTGTGCCCCATACTGTTGCAGTCATTGAGGATAAGGCATCAAAAAAAACAAACACCAATTCCTCCTCTGATGGAATGTATAGTTCAACAGAAAATAATACCTAATAATTTCTTACTATTATTGCTAAACCAGTAGTGCTCAATGGCCCCAAGGGGACATTTGGCAAAGTCTGGAAACATTTTTAGTAGTCACAGCTGGAGGAGAGTGAACTGCCGCAGGTATCTAGTAGGTAGAGACCAGGGACACTGATAAACACCCTACTATGCACAGGACAGTTCTCTACAACAAGAACTATCAGGCCCAAGACGTCAACTGTGCAGACATTAAGAAATCCTGTTTTAAGTTACTGACTCAGTTAATCCTTAGAATACCCTATGAGGTAAGAATGATAAGGATAGGCTGGGTGTGGTAGCTCACATCTGTAATCCCAGCACTTTGGGAGGCCAAGGTGGGTGGATCACGAGGTCAAGAGTTCGAGACCAGCCTGGCCAACATGGTGAAATCCCAACTCTACTAAAAATACAAAAAAAAAAAAAAAAAAAAAAATTAGCTTGGTGTAGTGGTGGGCGCCTATAATCCCAGCCATTCGGGAGGCTGAGGCAGAAGAATCTCTTGAACTGGGTAGGCAGAGGTTGCAGTAAGCCGAAATTGTGCCATTGCACTCTAGCCTGGGTGACAAGAGCAAAACTCCATCTCAAAAAAAAAAAAAAAAAAAAAAAGATAAGGATAGGCATTTTCTTTTTCTAGTAACCAATAGTAACCATATATTACAGCGTGAATAAGACCATACATATCATATACATATTTACAATAACATTTATATATTTTATGTAATATATGTTATTATTTGTAAAGTACTCTACACATTAGATACAGATACATTAAAACATACCTTCCTAGCATGTGCTTTTTAAAAAAGAAATCAGCTGATGGATTTTACAAAAGAGATTGAGTTCACTTTACAACCAATGGCTGTACCCTTGTCATCTAGATTTTAAATTATTAATAATCTCTCCTGATTCTCACTCACATACTACAGAGGGTAATCTTTTGGGCCACATCTGTAATGATTCCAATATCAAACAAGGGGACTTCGTGGTGCACTAGAGACACCAGAAAAGGAGCTCAGAAGTTCAAGATCTAGTTTAATTATCTCACTGCCTGGGCAAGTCACATAACTTCTCTGGGCACCAGAGGCCACCATTACCAAAACACAGGGCCATAATACCTTTGCTGGGGATTCAGAGGTTGGCAGGATAAAATGAGATAATGTGTGAAGGCACTATGGAAGCCACAATGACCCACCCCACATTCACCACCTCCACCACTGCCAACTAACACCCACTCAGCGATCGCTTTCTTTTCACCATACATTTACTCATCAAATCTCATCACAGTCTGAGAGGTAGGTATGCTGATTAACGCAATGTGAGGAAAAAGAAACTGGAGCACAAAGAAAGGATAACTTGCCTGAGGTTACAAGTTCAGTGAGTGGCAGAGCAAGGGCTCCCATCCACACAGTCTGGTTCCAGGGCCTGCCCTCTTAGCCAGTGTGGCCCTCTCTCTGATTTGGTGTTGGTGATTGGAGCATGTCCTCACATTAGCAGTAAGGCCAAGCTCACTGTTCCCTTGATTTCTAGGAGCTGCTCTGCTCTATAGGAAGTCCTCTTTACTCCTTTGTCCTGATTAGCCAGCCAGTTAATTCATTGATCAAAGCAAAGAAGATGACATCTCATTTAATTAGTTTTTTCAACTACATTTTTAAAAATAGGTACTATGTGTACACAACACATGCTTCCATCACAATACAAAATTCAAAGGCACAGAAGGATCTAGTGACAATTAGTTTTCCTTCTTATCGCATCTTCCAGCTACCCAAGTGCTCTCTGTAGAGACAACCACCACTACAAGCATCTCATACATCATTCCAGAAATGTTCTATACAATATGTTTTCTAAAATAGCATATTTTGTATGCTATATTATGTATATATTATGTATGCTATATTTTGTATATCTATTTTACAACCTTATTTTTTTCACTAAACACTAATTGGGAGATCAGTCCATATTAGTACATACAGAGTTCCCTTTATTTTTATTAATGTCTGAAGAGTATTCTGTAATTTATTTAATCCATCTTCAACAGATGAATATTTAATAAATTTCTGATATTTACCAATGCTACAATGAGTATTTTATGTAGAGATCATTTCTAACACTGCAAGAATATACATAGGATAAATTCCTAAAAGTGGAATTGTTGAGTCCAAGGGTATGTGCCTTTTAACATTTTATTGAAATAGCCAAATTGCTCTCCATAGGGGTTGCACCAATTTATTCTCCCACCTGAAATGCAGGAGATCATCAATGAGTTTAACTTTATTTCCATACTCTCATCAAACAGTGTCATAAAAATGTTTTATTCTTGTCAAAAAAATTACATCTCATTACATTTTTAATTTGCATTTCTATTATAATGATTAGATTTAGAATCTTTTCATGTGTTTCAAGAATGAATTGTATTTCTTTTATCTGCAACTGTTCTGTTCATATCCTTTACCTGTTTTTTAATGAGTTGTGTTTTATTTTCTTATAAAATTATAGGAGCTCTTTATCTGTGAGAAAAATTAACCCTTGTCTATACGTTGTATTTCCTCCAGTTTCATATTATTTAAGGCGTTTACAGTAATATTTGATTTGTAAGTAATGTTCATTTTCTCAATTTTTTGCCTTAATAGCTTCTGAGTTTATTTCACATAGTCATCTTTCAGTATCCTCAGGGGATTGGAAAATGCATCCCCTGCTCTGAGATACCAAAATCCATGAATTCTCAGGTCTCTTATATCAAATGGCACAGTATCACACATAATATTTTTTTCCCCATAAGTTATTGGGGTACAGGTGGTATTTGGTTACATGAATAAATTCTTTAGTGGTGATTTGTGAGATTTTGGTGCACCCATCATCCAAGCGGTATACACTGTACCACTTTTGCAGTCTTTTATCCCTTATCCCCGTCCCACTCTTCCCCCCAAGTCCCCAGAGTCCATTGTATCATTCTTACACCTTTGCATCCTCCTAGCTTAGCTCCCACATATCAGTGACAACATACGATGTTTGGTTTTCCATTCTTGAGTTACATCACTTAGAATAAGTCTCCAATCTCATCTAGGCACTGCAAATGCTGTTAATTCATTCCTTTTTATGGCTGCATAGTATTCCATCACACACACACACACACACACACACACACACACACACACACACTCTCTTTATCCACTCATTGATTGATGGGCATTGGTTTCACAATTTCGCAATTGTGAATTGCGATGATATAAACATGCGTGTACAAGTATATTTTTTGAATAATGAGTTCCTTTCCTCTGGGTAGATACCCAGTAGTGGGATTGCTATATCGAATGGTAGTTCTACTTTTAGTTCTTTAAGGAATCTCCACACTGTTTTCCACGGTGGCTATATTACTTTACATTCCCACCAGCAGCGCAGAAGTGTTCCCTGTTTACTGCATCCATGCCAACATCGACTGTTTTTTGAGTTTTTGATTATGGCCATTCTTGCAGGAGTAAGGTGGTATTACATTTTGGTTTCGATTTGCATTTCCCTGATCATTAGTGATGTTGAGCATTTTTTCATATTTTTGTTGGCCATTTGTATATCTTCTTTTGAGAATTGTCTATTCATGTCCTTAGCCCACTTTTTGATGGGATTTTTTTTCTTATTGATTTATTTGAGTTCATTGTAGATTCTGTGTATTAGCCCTTTGTCAGATGTACAGAAAATTTTCTCCCACTCTTTGGGTTGTCTGCTTACTCTGCTGACTCTGTTGTCTGTTTGCTCTGCTGACTGTTGCTTTTGCTGTGCAAAAGCTCTTTAGTTTAATAAGGTCCCAACAATTTATATTTGTTTTTATTGCATTTGCTTTTGGGTTCTTGGTCATGAAATCCTTGCCTAAGCCAATATCTAGAAGGGGTTTTTCCAATGTTGTCCTCTAGAATTTTTATAGTTTCAGGTATTAGGTTTAAGTCCTTAATCCATCTTCAGTTGATTTTCGTATAAGGTGAGGGATAAGGATCCAGTTTCATTCTCCTACATGTGGCCAATTATCCCAGCACCATTTGTTGAAATGTCCTTTCCCCACTTTATGTTCTTGTTTATTTGTCAAAGAACAGTTAGCTGTAAGTATTTGGGTTTATTTCTGGGTTCTCTACTCTGTTCCATTGGTTTACGTACCTATTTTTATACCAGTACTACGCCATTTTGGTAACTATGACCTTATAGCATAGTTTGAAATCAGGTAGTGGGATGCCTCCGGGTTTGTTCTTTTGGCTTAGTCTTGCTTTGACTACATAAGCTCTTTTTTTAGCTCAATATGAATTTCAGAATTGTTTTTTCTAATTCTGCAAAAAATGATGGTGGTATTCTGACGGGGATTGCATTGAATTTGTAGATTGCTTTTGGCAGTATGGTCATTTTCACAATATTGATTCTACCTATCCATGAGCATGGGATGTGTTTCCATTTGTTTGTGTTGTCTATGATTTCTTTCAGCAGTGTTTTGTAGTTTTCCTTGTAGAGGTCTTTAGACTCCTTAGATATATTCCTACATATTTTATTTCATTTTTTTGCAGGTATTGTAAAACGGGGATAAGGTATTGATTTGATTCTCTGCTTGGCTGCTGTGGGTGTATAGAAGAATTACTGATTTGTGTACATTACTCTTGTATCCAGGGACTGCTGAATTTTTCTATTAGTTCTAGTAGCTTTCTAGAGGGGTCCTTAGGGTTTTCAAGGTAAACAATCATATATCATCAGCAAACAGTGACAGTCTGACTTCCTCTTTACTAATTTGGATACTGTTTGTTTATTTCTCTTGTATACTCTGGCTAGGACTTCTAGGACTACGTTGAAGAGGAGTGATGACAGTGGGCATCCTTGTCATGTTCCAGTTCTCAGAGGGAATGCTTTCAACTTTTCCCAATTCAGTATTATGTTGGCTGTGGGTTTGTCACAAATGGCTTTCACTACATAAAGGTATATCCCTTGTATGCCAATTTTGCTGGGAGATTTTTTTTTTAGATGGAGTCTCACTCTGTTGCCCACGCTGGAGTGCAGTGGCGCAATCTTGGCTCGTTGCAACCTCCGCCTCCTGGGTTCAAGCGATTCTCCTGCCTCAGCCTCCCCAAGTAGCTGAGACTACAGGTGCATGCCACCACACCTGGCTAATTTTTGTATTTTTAGTAGAGACATGGTTTTGCCATGTTGGCCAGGTTGCTCTTGAGCTCCTAACCTCAGGTGATACTCCTACCTCGGTCTCCCAAAGTGTTGGCATTACAAGTGTCAGCCAGCATGCCTGGCTGAGAGTTTTAATCATAAAGGGATGCTGGATTTTGTCTAATGCATTTTTTTTTTTGCATCTATTGAGATGGTCATGTGATTTTTTGTTTTAATTCTATTTATGTAGCATATCACATTTATTGACTTGTGTATGTTAAACCATCCCTGCATGCCTGGTATGAAACCCACTTAATCATGGTAGATTATCTTTTTGATATATTGTTGGATTCGTTTAGCTAGTATTTTGTTAAGAATTTTAGCATCTATGTTCATCGAGGATATCAGTCTGTAGTTTTCTTTTTTTTGCTTATGTCCTTTCCTGGTTTTGGTATTAGGGTGATGAATTAGGGAGGGTTCCTTCTTTCTTTCTTTTGTGGAATACTGTCAAAAGAATTGGTACCAATTCTTTGAATGTCTGATAGAATTTTGCTGTGAATCCATCTGGTCCTGGACTTTTTTTTTGTTGATAATTTTTTAGTTACCATTTCAGTCCTTCTAGTTACTATTTTAATCTGCTTGTTATTGTTCTGCTCAGGGTATCTAATTCTTCCAGATTTAAGATAGGAGGGTTGTATTTTTCCAGGACTTTATCCATCTCTTCTAAGTTTTCTAGTTTATGTGTGCAAAGGCGTTCATAGTAGCTTTGAATGACCTTTTGTATTTCAGTTGTGTCAGTTTTAATATCTCCTGTTTTGCTTCTTAGTGAGGTTATTTGGATTTTCTCTCTTCTTGGTTAATGTTGCTAATGGTCTATCAATTTTATTTATCTTTTCAAAGAACCAGCTTTTTGTTTCATTTTTTTGTATTGTTTGTTTCAATTTCATTTAGTTCTGCTCTGATCTCGGTTATTTCCTTTCTTCTGCTGGGTTTGGGTTTGGTTTGTTCTTGTTTCTCTAGATCTTTGAGGTGTGACCTTAGATTGTTTGTGTTCTTTCAGACTTTTTGATGTAGGTATTTAGGGCTATGAACTTTCATCTTAGTATTCCTTTTGCTGTATCTCAGAGGTTTTGATAGGTTGTGTCATTACTGTCATTCAGTTCGAATAATTTTTAAATTTCCATCCTGATTTTGTTTTTGACCCAATGCTCATTCAGGAGCAGGTTAATTTCCATGTATTTGTATGGTTTTGAAGGTTCCTTTTGGAGTTGATTTCCAATTTTATTCCACTGCGGTCTGAGAGAGTGCTTGATATAATTTCAACTTTCTTAAATTTATTGAGGCTTGTTTTTTGGCTTATGGTCTATCTTGGAGAAAGTTCCATGTGCTGTTGAATAGAATGTGTATTCTGCAGTTGTTGGATGGAATATTCTGTATACATCTGTTAAGTCCATTTGTTCTAAGGTATAGTTTAAATCCATTGTTTCTTTGCTGACGTTCTGTCTTGATGACCTGTCTAGTGCTGTCAGTGGAGTATTGAAGTTCCCCATTATTATTGTGTCGCTGTCTATTTCATTTCTTAGGTCTATTAGTAACTGTTTCATAAATTTGGGAGCTCCAGTATTAGACACATATATGCTTAGGTCTGTGATGTCTTCCTGTTGGACAAGGTCCTTTATCATTACATACTGTCCCTCTTTGTCTCTTTTAATCACTGTTGCTTTAAAGTTTGTTTTGTCTGATATAAGAATAGCGACCGCTGTTTGCTTTTGATGTCCATTTGCATGAAATGCCTTTTACACCCCTTTACTTTAAGTTTATGTGAGTCCTTATGTGTTAGGTGAGTCTCCTGAAGGCAGCAGATAGTTGGCTGGTAAGTTTTTATCCATTCTGCGGTTCTGTATCTTTTAAGTGGAGCATTTAGGCTGCTGACATTCAATGTTGTTATTGAAAGGTGAAGTACTGTTGCATTCATCATGCTCTTTGTTGCCTGTGTTCTTTGGTTTTGTTGTTTTTGGTTTTTAACTTTTGTTTTATAGATCTGCATGATTTATGCTTTAAAGAGGTTCTTTTTCTTCTGAGAAATCTGCTGTTAATCTGATAGCTTTTCCTTTATAGGTTACCTGGTGCTTCTGTCTCACAGTTCTTAAGATTCTTTCCTTTGTCTTAACTTTGGATAACCTGATGACAATGTGCCTAGGCGATGATCTTTCTGTGATGAATTTCCTGGGTGTTCTTTGGGCTTCTTATATTTGGATGTTGAAGTCTCTTGCAAGGCTGGGGAAGTTTTCCTCGATTATTCCCCCAAATACGCTTTCTAGGCGTTTAGAATTCTCTTCTTCCTCAGGTACACCAATTATTCTTACATTTGGTTATTTAACTTAATCCCAGACTTCTTGGAGGCTTTGTTCGTATTTTCTTATTCTTTTTTCTTTGTCTTTGTTGGACTGGGTTAATTCAAAGACCTTGTATTTGAGCTTTGAATTTCTTTCTTCCATTTGTTAATTCTATTGCGTAGACTTTCCAGAGCATTTCACATTTCTAAAAGTGTGTCCAAAGTTTCTAGAATTTTTGATTGTTTGTTTTCTTTAAGCTATCTATTTCCATGAATATTTCTCCATTTACTTCTTGTATCATTTTTTGGATCTCCTCAGATTGGGCTTTGCCTTTCTCTGATCCCTCCCTGATTAGCTTAATAACTAACCTCTTGAATTCTTTTTGAGGTAAACCAGGGATTTCTTCTTGGTTTGGACCCATTGCTGGTGCACTTGTATGATTTTCTGGGGAGTTGAAGAGCCTTGTTTTGTCATATTACCAGGGTTGGTTTTCTGGTTTCTTCTCATTTGGGTAGCCTCTGTCAGAGGGAAGGTCTAGGGATGAAGGCTGCTGTTCAGATTCTTTTGTCCCACAGGGTGTTCCCTTGATGTAGTACTCTCCCCCTTTTCTTATGGATGTGGCTTCCTGTGAGCCAAACTGCAGTGATTGTTGTCTCTCTTCTAGCCACCCAGCAAGTCTACCTGGCTCCAGGCTGGCACTGGGGGTTGTCTACACAGAGTCCTGTGAAGTGAACTGTCTATGGGTCTCTCAGGTGTGGATACCAGCACTTATTCCCGTGGAGGTGGTGAAGGTGCAATGGACCCCATGAAGGTTCTTAGCTTTGGTAGTTTAATGTTCTGTTTTTGTGCTGGTTGGTCTCCTGCCAGGAGGTGGCGATTTCCAGAAAGCATCAGTTGTAGTAGTGTGCTGAGGGAACTGTGATGGGTGGGGCCCAAGAACTTCCAAGAGTATGTGCCCTTTGTCTTCTGCCACCAGGGTGGATAGGGAGGGACGGTCAGGTGGGGGCATGGCTTGGCATGTCTGAGCTCAGACTCTCCTTGGGTGGGTCTTGCTGTGGCTGCTGTGGGGGGTGGGGGCGAGATTCCCAGTTCACTGGAGTTGTGTACCAAGCAAGATTATGGCTGCCTCTGCTGAGTCATGCAGGTTGTCAGGGAAGTGGGGGAAAGTCGGCAGTCACAGGCCTCACCCTGCTCCCAGGCAAACTGAAGGGCTGGTTTCATTCCCACCGAGCCGCCCCAACAGCCCCGAGTCTGTTTCCAGGGAGAAGGAAAGAGGGGTTTGAAAACTTGCCCAAGGCTATCTGCCTCCCAGCTGCCACAGAAAAGGCTTTAGTTCTCCCCCTGCCTGTGAAGTCTGCAGGCCTGATTTGGGCCCTCCCCTGAGTTCTGGCAAGGAGGCTTCTCGCCCTGTTCAAATTGTTACAAAGTTCAGCTAGAGAATTCCTTCTCCCTCTGGAGTTTTACCCCCTGCTCCTCTGGCCACCCTCCCGATGGATCCCTGTGGTGCCAGGCAGGAATGGGCTGCTTGGGGACCCAGTGAGCTCCCAGGACCTTACTGCAGCTTCTCCTACCCCTGTATTTTGCTGGGCTCTCTAACTTGACTCAGCTCCAGGTAAAGTCAGAAACTTCTCCCACAAACAGACCTTCAGCTTCTCCAGTGGGGTGTGTGTTCAGGAGAGGAGGGTCTCCCTTTCCCACTTCTGCAGTTGGGGGACTCACAGTAACTAGGGCATCTCCCAGGTCCTACGGGAGCAGTCCACTTCCTTCAGAGGGTCTGTGGGTCCTCTTGCAGTGGATCTGGAGCTAAAATTCACAACGCAAGCCTCCACATGCTGCTTTTTCTGGAGCTGCAATCTAGTCCTGCCTCCTGTCCAACATGATCCCCTGAATCCAGTATTGCACATAACCTTCGCACACCCTCCAGTATACGTTAAATCATCTACAGATGACTTATAATACCTAATACAATGTGAATGCTATGTTATATATATATATGTTACATTATATTTCAAATTTTGTATTTTTGTATTTTTATTTATTTATTTATTTATTTATTTATTTTTTGAGACAGAGTCTCGCTCTGTCACCCAGGCTGGAGTGCAGTGGCCGGATCTCAGCTCACTGCAAGCTCCGCCTCCCGGGTTCATGCCATTCTCCTGCCTCAGCTTCCGGAGTAGCTGGGACTGCAGGTGCCCTGCCACCACACCCAGCTAGTTTTTTGTATTTTTTAGTAGAGACGGGGTTTCACCGTGTTAGCCAGGATGGTCTCGATCTCCTGACCTCGTGATCCTCCCGTCTCAGCCTCCCAAAGTGCTGGGATTACACGCTTGAGCCACCGCGCCCGGCCTGTATTTTTATTTTCTAAACCAAATGTTTTCTTTTCTTTTTTTTTTTTTTTTTTTTTTTTTTTGAGATGGAGTCTTGCTCATCGCCCAGGCTGGAGAGCAGTGGCGTGATCTCGGTTCACTGCAAGCTCCGCCTCCCGGAGTCACGCCATTCTCCTGTCTCAGCCTCCCAAATAGCTAGGACTACAGGCACCCGCCACCACGCCCAGCTAATTTTTTGTATTTTTAGCAGAGACAGGGTTTCACCGTGTTAGCCAGGATGGTCTCAATCTCCTGACCTCGTGATCCCCCCACCTCGGTGTCCCAAAGAAACCAAATGTTTTCAATTCATAGTTGGTTCAATCTGCAATATGAAACCCATAGATAGTGGGATTTGGAAAGGTCTTCTCTACTTGGAGAGTATTAACAAAAATTCATGTTTTCTTTTAGTACTTCTGTGGCTATTTTTCTAAGTTTAAATTTTTGATGCATCAGCATTTATTCTGGAGTATAGTTAAGAGGTGGTATTCAACTTTCTTGTTTTCCAGATGGTTATCCAATTATCACAGTTGTATTTTCTATTGAATAATCTCCCATCCCCCCACTGATCTGAAATGTCAGTTTTACTATGTGCAAAATTCCTATATTATTTGGATCTATTTCTTGACCTTCTGTTAATCTGACAATTGATAACCAATTGATTATTTTAATTATTGTAGCTATAATACACTTTCCTATCTGGTAGAGCTAGTTCCTCTCATTATTTGTCTCTTCTAGAATATTCTTGGCTATTCTTTAGGGATTTAGGATAATCAATTGGTATTTTTCTTATAATTATACTATATTTACAAATTAACTTAGGGAAAATTTGTATCTTAAGGATGCTGAGTCTTCCTATCCACGGATGTTGTATACTTTTGCATTTGGTTCTAGTGTTTTACCCTCTCCCCCCTATTTTAGTAAGCCTCTGTAACATTTCAAAGCTTTTTTCATATATATCTTTATTACATTTACCTCTAAAGTTAGGTATGTACTCCTATGTGGGTAATGTTATCACATATAGGTCTAATTTCTAAACAGATGTGGCAATAAAAACTATTAACTATGGGTTTATATAAAAGTTATTCATTTTTTTTTTTGTTTTTTGTTAAGTGCCCAGTTCTTGAAACTCAGCAAATTCAGGCTTGAAAAATTCACCAGAACTATAGCCATAAGACATACTTCTTTTTGACTCCAGCTAATAAATATTTCTCTCCTAAAATGTTTTAGCATGAAAACAGAACTCTTTGGATTTTCAGAAACCTTTGCTCCCTGTTGACTTCGTTTTCAATTTTGAGAGTACTCAGATCTGAGTGGTGCTGCATTACCTATTAACAATTCTTATTAAACTAAAAATACAAAACTTACCTCCTAAATTCATTCCAGCTTGAAGACATTTCTGAAGTCTGCAAGCAGGACAATTCTTTCGTCGAATCTTATCAATGATGCAATCATTTCTTCCAGCACATAAATAGTTGTGTTGCCCTGATTAAAATAATAAAAAGTAACTGTTAAAATAGAGTATACTAGTACAAAACATTAATATGTATACTAAGAATATAAAACTACTTCTTTCCTGCCTTGAAATCTCTTCCTCAAAAAAGTAAAAATACATGATTTGTGGATAATATAGAGGAGGAGATGGTCAGCTTAATGCAGCTGAGACTTTAAGATTACATATGATAACATTACACTTATTTCCAAACATGTTCTCATATAAGTACAGCCATATTTCTCCATTGTTTGAATTTTTTGATAGCTGCATGGGTTCAGGCAATAGTGCACATTTCCTGTAGACGTCACAACAGCATCAATCTAAACAAAAGCCCTACTGCAGCTGTTTAAGCTGCTATGCCTGCCCACCATTTATACATGTGACTTCACTGGGATTTCACAGTAATTTCACTTTCAAATTACACAATTGGAAATGTTAAACTACTCCATTCTGTAAAACAATCTGGTACTAAAAAAAATCAGATGTGGACACAGCACGGGCTTAGAGAGTGGCATCTATTGGCAAAATATGAAATTGTAGTCTAGCTTTATTAGTATTTATTCAAAAATATTTACTAAACACCCACTGGGTACTAGGCACTACTAGAGGCACTAGGGATACAGTGATGAACAAGACAGACAAAAGCCTCCACTTTTAACTTTCATTAGATTTGGGGGAGACACATTAGACAAAGTAATTAGATAAAATGTGTAAGATATCAGGTAGTAATAAGCACTAGGGAGAAAAATGAAGGGAACATGCAAGGTGATTTTTAAATAAAGGTCTATAGATCCATCAGCCCTATAAATCCTTCCATCTAACTGTGTGGACATCTAGGAGAGAACATATACCAGAAAGAAGGAAAAGCAAATGTGGTAGGGAGGAAGGTGAGGGCTGATTACTTGGCATGTTCTAGGAATAGCAGGGACACCAGGGTGAAGGAGCAGAAGAGAATGAGCAGAGAGCAAGAAAAGATAGAGATAAACAGCTAATGTGAGCCACATCACATAGCTCCTTAGAGGTCATATTCAAGACTTTGGCCTTTACTCTGAGATGAAGCCACTAGACTAGAGGACTTTGAGCAGAGGAGTCACTTGATGTGATTTACATTTCACAGCATCACTCTGGCTGCTGTGTTGAAACTGACGGCAGTGGACTAAAGACAGAACTAGAGAGACCAGGGGTAGGAGGTAATTATTGTAACCTAGGGGAGAGAGGAAAGTGGGCTGGGTCTTTGTGGTAGCAGTGGCAGTGGTGAGATTCTAGATGTATTCTGAATGTAGAGCTGCATGGGTTTGCTGACAGACCAGAGGAAATGAGGAGTTAAGGAGGCCTTAAGATTCTTGGGCTAAACAAGTAGAAAAAGGGAACTGTCATTAGTTAAAAAGGGGAAGACAGAAGAAGCCAATGGTTTATGAGGAATGACCGCACTTGGGCATGGCAAGTCAGAGAAACCTGACGGGCATCCAAGTGGAGGCATCAGGTCTGCGGTTAGGAAGAGGGCTGGACTAGATATGTAATCAGCTCACGGACGTTATTTTAAGTCTTAAAACTAGGTGAGATCATATG
This sequence comes from Colobus angolensis palliatus, assembly GCF_000951035.1. Taxonomy (NCBI): domain Eukaryota; kingdom Metazoa; phylum Chordata; class Mammalia; order Primates; family Cercopithecidae; genus Colobus; species Colobus angolensis. Next base: position 4,883,357 of record NW_012112142.1, on the reverse strand, counting down.
GTGGGTGAGCACAAACTGGAGAGTGAAGCCTGAAGAGTCATGGGTTAATGAAAAGGAGAGAGGGAGGCCCACTGTTTACTGCAAAGTAGTGAACAGGCTCCAAAGCACTCCCTTCAGTGTAGTACCATCATGTTCCCTTGATTTAAGAATTACTAAGTAAATTACAGTAAATACTCAATAAAAATAATGTGCATCACTTAATGTAATTAAAATAATTTAATCTAAAGTATATTCTCTAACATTATGGTAAATATTAGTAATAATAACAATAAAACAATAGTAACAGCATAGGGAAATCTATCAAAGTGAAGAAATGGAACCCCACCATTATAATAATCTAATGCCTTTTCTAAAAATTGAAGGCTCTTAATGAATATGGGTAGGTGTATATAATTACACAAAGGCAATCAATATCCATGGTAAAAATGGTAACTGATAAATATAACATTTCATGACATTGTACAGCACCTTAGAGAGGTTTCCACTTCTAAAATAAAATGTTAATGCCACATTAGAGTTCTTAGTTAACCCATGCAACAACCCTATGACATAGGTGAGATGACTATTGCTGCTATTCATCAGAAGAAACTCATACTAGAATTGATAAAGTGACTTCCCAAAAAGGTAGAGTTGCAAACAGAATGCAGAAAGTCTGATAATATTGCTGTGCCTCAAGGTCAGGAGAGGGTTTTCTAAATACTGATTTGCAATATAATTTACTGTTGGTCTAGTAAGACATTGAAGGTGCTCTTTGGAAATGAGAAGCAACAGAATGTTGAGTGAAGCACACTCTACCAGCCAGCATTTCTACCCACAATTGACATTCTGTGCCTTTTGCATATTATGAGATTGAATACAAAACCACAGATTTCATCTTTAATATACACTGAACTGAGTAAACTTGAAAGTCCAAAGAAATAACTAAACGTAATTTAAATTTGTTTTAATTCAACAAGTATTTATGGGGAACCTCCAATATGTTGCAAGGTCACAAATCATTTGCATAAGGGTTGGTTGGCTGTAGTCTAAGATTCACTCTATGAATTTTCAGTAAATGTAACTAAGACTTTTAGATTGTAGGCATACAGAATGGAAAAAAATGGCCACTGTCTTATGAACACATTGGAAGATTTTCTTTGTTGGGTGTTCAAAAACAGAGACTTTCAAATGCCAGGATTGTTCTAGAAGGATTTAAAAAAATAAATACCCTTCAAAAATTTGTTACTGTAACAACCCAGGATAATTTTCTCCCCAGAACAATATTTCATCTTCCACAAACAGGATAGGAGAGTTGTAAGAGACTGTTGCAGACATGTCATTTTCAGAAAATTTTGTCGTTTATATTTTTAGTTGTGTCAACATTAAAAATTTAAATTACACCTACACAAATATATAATGTGTGTCTCGTTCTTTAATTCATATTATACCAACACAACACACAACCAAAATCTGTCCAGTAGGACTCAGGGAACTTTAGTCATCCATCCATCTGTGTACTCGAGTTCAGTGTACCTCCTGCTTGAGGTTGGGGCAGCTTTTTGGGCACAAGGAAGTCATTCTAGAAGACAGAAAGCTTCCAAGGTTAGGATAAACTTGAATGACGTACCAGGATGCTTAGGTCAGTTAGTGCACGTGTAACACAAATTCAAAGACTTATAGGAAAACCAGATGAACTAAATTAAAGGGAAAATAAAAGCAAAAATGCTTTATGGACTTAACAATAACAAAGTTGAGTTTAAAAATAAATCAGAGGTATAATTTTTTTCTATTGTTTTAAACTATGGTATTGTTTTTAACTGTAGAATAATTCAGTAACTGTTTAAAAGTTAATCTCATTATTTTAAAAGTTACTGCATTCACTAAAAGTTGTCTTTTACAATTTTCAATTATTTTGAAATCAAGAAGCAACTTTTTGTTATACGTGGCCTGGTCCCAACTGAGAAAATACAGATTATGTGACTTGCAGTTCTCTAAGAATCAACAGCATAAGAACAGAAAAGTAGAAAAACGAAGGGCAGGGAGGAGAAAGCACAATAAAAAGGAACCAGCTTCACAACCAGGGTCCATCTGGGTCTCAATCCTGCCTCAGTCAATAAGGAGCTATCAGAGCCTCAGCCAAGTGGCTCAATGTTTCTGAGCATTGGTATCTTGATCTATAAAATGCAAAGAGTAATGCCTACTTTCTACATTGTTAAATGGTTTCAAATGAATAATATACTACACAAAAAGCAAGAAGCACAAAGCCTGGCCTGAAGAAAGCACCAAAAAAAAAACTAAAAAAATTTTTAAAAGGTGATAGAGGTGGTAGGGATGACCTATTTTGTTAGCTCACTGAAAAAAAAATGGGGCCAGGCACGGTGGCTCACGCCTGTAATCCCAGCACTTTGGGAGGCTGATGTGGGTGGATCACGAGGTCAGGAGATCGAGACCATCCTGGCTAACATGG
>NW_012112142.1:4845053-4880695 GCF_000951035.1 Colobus angolensis palliatus | reverse complement strand
AAGTAGGATGAGAAAATCCAAAGAACACAAATCAACTCTTAATGAATGTTAGTGAGTAGTAAAGAGCATCCTGTGGGAGCAGAATGTTACCTTTGACTATGAAGGCCTCTGGATGAAAAGAGTCCACTTGAGCCAAGGCAAACACCATTCAGCTCTGAACCCATCTTCAAGTCTTTAGTTTTTTTTCTAAAAGCTGGCAAGGATAGGAGTGTGTTGAACTATATCTTTAGGGTAAACACAGGATAAAAAGCCAGGATTGTCCTATCTGTTTGCAACTCAGCTAAGAATTCTAGACTAGGGCCCAAGACTATAGGCATGGGATAAGATTCCGGAAAGTTATAACTTCTTGGTATTATTTCTCTCGATATCTCTTATTTTTATATATTACTTAACATCAAGACTCTTTAAGTAGGCACATACACTCAGGGGCAGAAGCAAAGGTGAGCCTGGGAGACTGAATTCCATTTTGCCAGGAGCCTTGAGGGAAACCGCACCCCTGTGGATGAGAGAAGGCAGAGGTAACTGATATTTACAGACAGGCAGGTTGAGGAGCAAGGCCCTCGGAAAACAAGAAAAAGAGGTTCTAGGATCTAACGTGTTCCCAGACAATGAGTTAATTCCATTCCACAAAGATTTTTAAGGCAGAATATAAGGAGGTAAAACAGTCCATTTCTTCCACGACCTTATATTCAAGGGGTTAGGATGAGGTTGGGGAAATTGAAATGATTAAGATACATCTACCTATATAACAAACCTGTACATGTACCTCTGAACTTAAAAAACAGATATATCATGGGTCTTGATATGTTCCGACTTTAAAGAAGGAAGGGATCATACTGGAGTTGGGAGATGAATCAGTCTTTATGGAGAAGGAAAGCATCTGGGGTAAGCCTTAAGGAATGTTCTAGAGGAATGTTCATACAATGAAACATGGAAAGGACAGATGTACAGGTGTTCCACACAAAGAATTAGCCCAGGGAAGCCTGAGACACAGTTAAGTGTTCAGTAAGCAAGTGGTCTGGGATAGGCATGGGATAAGATTCTGGAAAGTCGTAACTTCCTTGTATTTCTCTCCATATCTCTTATTTTTATATATTACTTCACAGGCAGGATGGGTACAGAGGAGGAACAGACAGCATCCACACAGTCTGGTAGCTCGGCCATTTCCAGAGGCCGCCAGTGCCCTGCAGGCTCCAGTGCCCCTTCCTTTCTTCTGGGTTTCAGCCCCATGCATCTACCTGTTCACTGAATGTTCCCACCCGAATGTCTCTGACGCTTCAATCCCTCCCTGTTCACCAATCAAATGTCACATCCCCACCTCCCACACAGCCCCCTTCCTGCCTGCTATATGCCCAATTTTAAAGCTACAAGCAGTTGTATGAACTAGAAGCTGCAAGTTATCCATTGTTTACAGGGCTTCTCCCCAGAGTCCTCTACATTCAAGGGCTGGCAAAGTACTGATGATTCTCCCTTCTAAGTGTCTTTTGAGTTCTGTCTATATCCATCAGTCCTTTCTTCATTGCAGGATCTCTTGGTTAAACTTCTGAATTATGGAGCTTGAATCCCTATTACTATCGGACTTTAGAGAAGTTACTTAACCTTTTCATATATCAGTTTCCTGACTTGTTAAACAAGAATTATAAAGGTGCCTATCTCATGAGTTATCATGAAAATAATATACCACATAAAGCACTGAAAATAGTCACTGCTATGCAGTAAGGATAAAATGAATGGTAGCTGTTATCGCTGTATTTGTGTGATTATCATTATTACTATTATCATGTCTTACTGCATATTATCAGTATAATTTGAATGGACTTGTTAGTAGTCTACCTGCCTCTGCTAATTCACCACTTCTAAGTCAAATGATTCTAACTTCAATTTAAAAGTTATTAAATAAAAAAACCCTCACACAGACATCAATAGGTTAAAAAAAGAAAGAGAACTGTTTTGGTTGAAATGAAGCTAAGGGGTATCCCTGGTGTTTCCCTCCATCTGTAGCCATCAGTGGTGTGGGAGGCACTCCACAGGAAACTGCGGCCTCTAGGGCAGGCACTTAGGGTCCTGGGCCTCCCCAGAAGTTTCCCCCTCTTCTGTACAGCCTTCAGTCCTCCCCCTGATTCACAGATCTGATTATGACATCATCTGCTTAAAGGCCTTCTAGGGCCCTTCACTGCTTACACTCTCAAGTCCAAGCTCTTATAAGCTCCATATTTAATGTGAGTGGAGCCAGTGTGGCACAGGGAGGGGAGGTGGCAGGTCAGAGCTCAAAGACGTGCTTAGCAAAAGTTACGACCATTTCAGAAAAAGGAACCAAAGCTTGGTCAGAGGCATCTAACCTAATAACACTGGATTATGTTTATCGGTGGTTTTAGTTTGGTGCTTTTATTTTTGGCATGTATTGTTCCTATTATGGATGTGAAGGACAGTATGCTTATGGTTTATTTTAACAAGTAAAAGAACTCAGAAGATTGGTCCTTTGCCTGGTTGTATCTCTGTTCGTAGGTACAGACATATAGGTTGCTCCTGAATCACAAACACCATTGCTACAGACATCCTCAACTATAGACTGTAGTCAGCATGCACCATCTCCTCTGCCTGCCAACCCTCGCTGATGCTTGGTCATGGGTGGTGGCAGCACTTCTGGCATATCTCCCCCATTACTTTTCTTTTAAATCTTAGAAGGCAGTCTCATTTCTGTTTTTCTCTGGCTTCACAATTTCATGTTCTATGACATCTATGGATCCATATACCTCCTTTACCTCCCCATCAGTGTCCCACTCCTCTACCTGTATCTGGAAAACATTCTATCCCTCCATACACATGGTTGATCATCAGGGTAGTACCTTTTATCAAGCAAGACACTGAGGTTCTCAGGGAGAGTTAGATATGAGACATGAAAAGAACCAGGTTCTGGAAGCCCCGAAAGCACAGCAGACACCTACAAATACCCTTGAGAATCTTTAAAGAAGGATTTGCAGAGAAGGAGGTGCTTGAATTACATCTTACGAACAGAATGCCCAAAATTTTGTCTTTTAAAAAACTGACTTATCACACATTGGCAACATAGCCTTTTACATATGGGGGACTGAATATGAAAAATCAAAACACACTGAACACTGACATTTGCTCCCACCACAGTACCCAGATTCCTTCCTGTCCCCACAGAGAGGCGGTGCTGGGGCCTCAGATTGAGCCTCCCAGTGGGGAACACCTCTGCCCACCCTTGACTTGACCTTTTTTTCCAGGGGGAGGAAGCTCCAAGATGCTACACCACAGGCCTCTCTCCATCCCCTTTACTCTGTCGGCTTTCATTAGTACATTTGAGAAGAATTAATCTGGCTTGCCTGCCTCCACAGTGGCTTCGTCCTCTTGTGGGACAGCTCCCTCTGGGAGCAGGTGCTCAGCCTCCAGTCTTGGGGAGGCCTGTCCTGATCCAGCTGTTTCCTTGCCTGTACCTAATCTGGGGGCTCAGATGACAGGTCCCTTTGGCTCTTATCACTAAATCATATACTTCAACTTATTTACCCCCAAAAGTTGATGTTTTATCTTCCACCAGCCACTCCTTTGTTTTATAACTCAATTTGTTCAGAATCTGGGTGGGGAAATGTGCTAGAGGTCCCTTAGAGATGGAGAAAGACAGAGTTAACACCAGAGTCCCTGAGATTCAGATCTCACAAATACGGACACATACAGAGTGAGCTCCTGAGCTTGAATCCTAACAAAGGCCCTAAGGTTCCCCCTCATCCCACTTCCTCTGTATTTCGCTCCTTAATTCCTGCTTTCCCAGATCTGGAGCTCATTAAAAGGCAGGGAACCCAGGGAATGTGGTCGGTATGGGAATCCAAATGTTGATGACAGTGAAGGCATAGTTTAAACCCTCTTCTGGTGTTTTTGTTTTCTGTCTAATAAACAATCTTGAACAAATTTCACCACTGAATCTTGTTTTCCTTTAAAACCTTATTTTTATGCTCCCTATGTTATGTAAAATGTTTTCTTTTTCATACCCTGAAGATATAAAAGTATTTAAATAAAAGGGACAGTAACTTCTAAAAATAGTTTGGTATTTATCACTCTCTGAATGATCTATTGCTTAGTAATTCGTTACATGCCAGAGCCGACGGTTTGATTGTTGCTGCTGTTCATTCAAATATGGGAACTATAAAGCACCAAACTTGTTGCAAGTACCTCTTCACTAACTACCCTTGGTGGATACTCTAGAATAACCAGACCTTATGTACAATGTAAGTTTCCCTATTTAAAAAAAAAAAAATCATTTATTTTCAGTATCAGAAAGGCAGTTTCTCCAAATCCCTTTTAAAATTAACTTTGTGCTTACATCTCCTTCTCATTTTTAAAGATCCATTTGTTGTCCTGCTGCAAGAATTTTTTTTTTTTAAGCAGTTGACAACTGCCCAGCAACAGCAGCCTGTGTTTGCAGTCACTATTTTGGGCTACATCACATGTCACTTACATAACCTTGTTTAACTGCTCTTGAACTGGTTGGAACAACCTGGGAAACAGATTAGAGCAGTCCCAGCAAATTCCCGCATTGCAGATTCTGATGGGCGATTTCCCTTCCCCCATCTCCCCCCGCCCCCCCATTCTTATAATGTCGCATGGTGAGTTAAGACGGTGTCCAACAAGAACTGGTTATTCATTGTTGGAGCCAACTAAAACATTCGATAATTAACTTCCTCTGCTCAGTTAAAACCAGTTTGGTCTGCCCATAATAAACCAATGAACAATGATCCCCTGCTGCTGAGGTTTATGAGTGGGCCTGGATTAACATGTTTTAAAATGCCAGGGGGAAAAAGAACTGACTTGAGAAGTAAGTATAGGTTGCCTTTGCCACCTTAAAGCACAAATCTTTTGAAGCTATGTTTTAAGGATTCTAATATTTTAATTTAGAAGTCAGATTAGCATTATTTTTTTTTCCTGTGGTGTTTCAAGAGTTCTTCCCATGTGGATAAGCAAAAAATTCCCAAATAAACATTCTTCTTGTTGTGAAAGGTGTTCATTTTTCATTTTTTTAAAATGTACTTTTAATTATCATAAGAATTTGTATGCATATTTTAGTAAAAGAGAATCAAAGATAATATCATATGACAAAATCCAAGTGATGTAAGATTTTAACCTTGAGAAACACTCATTATGGTGCGCAGTAAGGAAAAACAAGTAAGTTACTGACAAGGAACAAGGAAAATTTTTTTCAGGAAGAGTGACTTACGTCTCTCACACATTCAATACTAGGAATTTAACATAGCTGCACTTCACTATGCAAAAACATCTGTTATCTAGATAAACTAATAAGTTATTCAGGGCAGTGGAAAGGGAACTAGCATTTGTTGAATTCCTATTATGTGACAGGTGCTTTACCAATCATACTTAATATAATCCTTTAAAAATCCTATGGGGGGAGTCCTATGAGATTAGTCATATTATCCCCATTTTGTCAATTAAGACATTCGGAGAGGTAAAATCATGTGGCTAGCTTAGCTGGGATTCATACTTGTAGCACTTTCATTACAGCACTTACTCTGTCTAGGGTCCATCCACGTTAGAAGTATACTTAAGATTCTTATACCAACAGGACAAAATGGTGCAGAAACAGAACCTCTGGAATGAAAGACATGTTTAGGCTACCTTATAAAGGATAACTCAGACCAATACATCACTAACCACTCTGACACTGGGAAAAGAGAACCATATGAATTTGGTTGCACCTATGATTCTAATTACATCATACATAGGATGCCAAATTTACATACTGCCTGATCCACCACTTTTTGCCTGATCTAAATATACTTCTAAACTCCACATGCACAGCCCTTGCAAGAATTTAAAAATCCTGCATGCTGGGTTCTCAGTGATCAGATTTTTGCCCAACCAGCTAATCCCTCAAGACTCAAAGGTAGAAATGAGGCCAGGGTAGAGAGAAGGGACTGTTGTTCAGCCACTCTGGCTTCAAACTATTTGTTAAGATTTGAAGATTTCAACACAGTTCAGTGGGTCCTTATTTGCCATCTCAGGCATAGCCCAGTTTCTGAACAACAATATAACTCTAGACCGAAATGAAACCCAGATGAGAGAGGATATTGGTAACAAAGGACAACTGAATCATAAACTTCTACCAACAATCTAAAATGTTTGCAAGAAAAGTAAGAAACTATTTGATATGTGTTTGTTTTGCCACACGCACAAATATTAAATTAGACTAGTTTTGGGTCTATAATGCTATAATACATGCATGTGGTTCAAAATTCAAGATGTACTACAGGACATCTGGTGAAAAGGCTCTCTCTCTCCCCCTCTCCTATCCTCTAACTACCTAGTTTCCTTCCCCCAAGGCAAACCACTGTTATCAATTTCTCTGTATCCTTCCAGAGGTTTTTCTAGGATACATGTTTTTAACCACAGTAAATATGTTCTGTTTGTGAAGTTAGGCATTATTAATTCAACATGTCTGCTTGCTCTTGTATTAATTCAACAAATAATTATCGGGCGGCTATTACATGTCAGTTACAGCACTGGGAAGAGAGATGAATAAGAGATCCCTGTCCTTTAGGGACTCATAATCCAGTGTGGGAGAGTGGCTCCTAAGCAAATTAAACGCTGGGGCAAGAATGGACATGAATAAGTGCTAAGAGAATACAGAAGAGAAAGTAACTATTTTCGCCTCAGAAATCAGAAAAAGCTTCACAGAAGAAATAACAATAGATTTGCATCATGAGCACTGTTTTTTGGATGGAAAGAGAATTAGAAAAGTTTCCTACCCAGAGAAACAACATACTAAGAAAAAATGTTGTCAGAGGGCATCATACATTTTGGGACGGGTGAGTTTTGTGGCTGGAGCACAGTGGGGGTTGTGTGTAGAATTAAGAAAGAGCAACAGTGTGAGGACTTGTTAGACCATATGACACAGTCTGGACATGAATCTTAGGCAATGGGGAAGCCTGTCCAGGTCTACTTTGTGTTTTGGGAGTTCCCTCTAGTAGTTCAGTGGAAGAGGTCCTGGAGTAATGGCAAAGGGACCAGTGAAGCTCACAATCCAGATGACTCTTTCCAAAGAGCATGGTTGGGAGATATATATTCCAATTAACCATCCTTGTCTCTGTTACTCTCTGGCTCCAAACTTGTTTTTCCATAGCTGAACTGACTTGACACCCACTCGCCCAAATGAGAAAAGCCAACGCCATCCTAAATCATCTCTTTGTGGCCCTCTATGCAAACACTCACACTTTTCTAATTTTATAACTCAAAGTTGTTTTCTACCTTCTTGGTCCCATTATTGTCTCAAAGAAGCAGATAATATGTATGTCCAAGATAAAAATGGCAGCCATCAAGTTACCTACTTAGCTTGTCAAAGCCGAGTAGATATTTTCTGCTTTCATATTCTAAACCTGCCAGTTTCCCCTTTATCCAATTATTCCCAGTAGAAACAACTCACAAATTTCAGTCTGTTTGAACCAAAATTTTACGCTTATGATGACAAAGTGATACGAGGGGTAAAATCTGCATATGTTAGAAACTTGTATATGGTTATTTTATCATGTGGAGTTGAAGATTAGAATCTGATAAAAGAGTGGAAGGGAGAGGAAGTGTGTGGGATATTGAGCTGCAAGCCTTTGTTCTTTGAAACAGGACTACCAGCTGAGAATGAGAAGGGCAGGGTTAGAAGAGGGACTAGATCATAAGTGTGCTGGAGCAGCCATGGAAATATGACAGCATGAGATGAAAGGGAAGAAGACTCAGGCTTGTGGGCTACCAACTATGCTCCAGGTTACTGGGCTAGGCAAGTTACATTCTTATGTTTAATGTTTATCTTATATTTATTTATTTATTTTTTGAGATAGGGTCTTGCTCTGTCACCTAGGCTGGAGTACAGTGGCGTGATCACAGCTCACTACAGCCTTGACCTTCCAGCCTCCAGCAATCCTCCCACATAAGCTTCCTGAGTAGCTAGGACTACAGGTGCATGCGCACATGCCTGGCAAATTTTTTTGATTTTTAGTACAGACGTGATCTTGCTGTGTTGCCTAGGCTGGTCTCCAACTCCTGAACTCAAGCAATCCTCCCAAAGTGCTGGGATTATAGGTGTGAGCCACCACTCCTGTCCTTATAATAACCTTTTATTTTTTATTTTTTATTTTTTTTTTGAGACGGAGTCTCGCGCCCAGGCTGGAGTGCAGTGGCCCGGATCTCAGCTCACTGCAAGCTCCGCCTCCTGGGTTTACGCCATTCTCCTGCCTCAGCCTCCCGAGTAGCTGGGACTACAGGCGCCCGCCAAATCGCCCGGCTAGTTTTTTTTTTGTATTTTTTAGTAGAGACGGGGTTTCACCGTGTTAGCCAGGATGGTCTCGATCTCCTGACCTCATGATCCGCCCGTCTCGGCCTCCCAAAGTGCTGGGATTACAGGCTTGAGCCACCGCGCCCGGCCCAATAACCTTTTAAATAGGTGATAATATCCTCATGTCCTGAGCAAGGAAATAAGTAGCTGTCCATGGTGCTTCACAGGGTCAGCAGTGATGGCAGGATTCAAACTCAGGTCTGACAAAAGCCATGCTCACTAGAATCACCTGGCCAGTCAAACAAGCAACACTGAATCTTTACATGCATGAAAACATCTACTTCACAATTTCTAAGAAGGCTTTATACATATGTTTTAACCTTGTACATTTGATCATTTGGCTAAATTGTTTAAAATCATTTTCTATTTAAAAAATAGCTTAGTTCTTATTTACAGCTGAAACTCAGGACAAGAGAGGTTCCTAATGCAGTTCATAAGGTAGTAATGGGCTTTAGGGTCAGATGCAGTGGGTTACAGCAGACTGTGTCACTTAGCAGCTATGGAACACTGAACAAGCCATTTAACCTTACATTTTTTCATCCATAAAGTCAGTAACAAAATTTATCTCACGGGGGCTTACAAAGATTAATGCAACAGTACAGTAGTCCCCTCTTATCCATGGGGGACACGTTCCAAAGACCCCCAGTGAATGCCTGAAACCACAGACAGTACTAAAATCTATACATACTATGTGTTTTCTTATACACACACACCTATAACATTTCATGATAAATTATGCACACTAGGAGATTAATAACTAATAATAACAGAGTAATTATAATAATAGACTGTAATAAAAGCTATTTGGATGTGATATCTCTCTCTTCTCACAATACCTTAATGTACTATACTCACCTATTTTCAGATTATGGTTGACACTGTGGGGACCTGAAACCAAGGAGCATAAAATTACAGACAAATGGGGAACTACTGTACATTTAAAATGCCTAGAACCATGTGTGGCACACAACAGGTGCTAACAAACTTTCCATTCTTCCCCAAGGTCACAGCCCTTAAGATCAGGAAGTACTTTGGTGCAATGGCAGAGCACTGTTCCGGGAGCAGATGGCTTGGTTCCCACCTGCTTTCACCACTCACTAACTTGAGAGCTAAAGTTAGCCTCACCAAGCTCTAGTACATCCATCTGTAGAATGGTCACAGTAACGGTACCTACCCCAAGGCTGCATTCAGGTCAATCCCAACTTTGGGCAGAAGGATCCAGTCCTTCTATTCCAAAGCTGGGATCTCTGTGTTAAGTTACTTTTCTACCAATTATGCTTGCATGTTGGGGTCAACTTCTGATAATAGGTCTTGTGCCTCATTCCCCTGTATCCCATTCCTTGTTTTAATGTCTATGTAGTACCCCAGTCCTTACAGGACAAAATTCCTAACTCTCTGACTCCCTCTAAAGCCCAGTCCCAAGACGGGGCCTCTGACACCTGCCTTTCTTGAGAGCCCACGTGCTGAGATTTCTAAATGCAGTCCCCTCCTACACCCAAAGACCCTCATAAGATCCTACTCAGACCACCAGCAGTTTCTGTGCTCTGCCTTCTGGACTGGATTTCCTTGTGACACCTGTGCCCATACTCCAGATATTATCCCACCTTGGTGAGCAGGTCTGAGTCATATCCCAGGTCTTTCCAGTTTGTTCCATTATTACCTTAATTTCCAAAGAAATATTTCCTGTCGCCATTTCTCCTACACAGAAGGAAAATAATAAAATAATACAATAGAGAAAAATAATAATTTAGTTTATTTGGAATTATATGGTATTTTTTTCTCTCAAAAAGCAAGAGCTTTTCATGAAGCATATGCAAAAAATGGCTGGACGTGGTGGCTCACACCTATAATTGCAGCACTGTGGGAGGCTGAGGCAGGCAGATCACTTGAGGTTAGGAGTTCAAGACCAGCCTGGCCAACATGGTGAAACCCCACCTCTACTAAAACTACAAAAATTAGCTGGATGTGGTGGCACACACTTGTAATCTCAGCTACTTGGGAGGCTGAGACAGGAGAATCATTTGAACCTGGTGAGTGGAGGTTGCAGTGAGCCGAGATCATGTGACTGCACTCCAGCCTGGGCAACAGAGTGAGACTCTGTCTCAAAAAAGTAAATAAATAAATAAATAAAAATTTTAAAAAAGCAAAAAATGCTTTGTTTAACCATTAAGTACATAGTTTTGTTTTGTTCATTTTTGTTTGTTTGTTTTTGCCACAGGGTCTTGTTTTGTTGCCCAGGCTGGAATGCAATGGTGCAATCATGGGTGGGCTATCACAGCTTATTGTAGCCTCAACCTTCCAGGCTCAAGTGATGCTACTGCCTCAGCCTCTTGAGTAGCTAGGACTACAGATATGCAACCAGCACTCCCAGCTAACTTTCTGATCCTTTATTTGGGGGGGTTGGGGGGGTAGAGACAGGGTCTTACTATCGTGCCCAGGCTGGTCTCAAACTCCTGGCCTCAAGTGATCCTCCTGCCTTGGCCTTCTGAAATGTTGGGATTACAGGCATGAGCCACTGGGCCTGGCCTAAGAAAGCATATAGATTTATAACTGATTGCCTAACTGTCATTTCAGTCACTTGTAACAGAGAAAGACTCATTGATTTTAGAGTCTTATGTAACAAAACCACCAGCTGATCTTTAGCTTACCAGGAGAAGCCAGTTAGGGCTAGGATGGTTGCTTCTCACCCTTACTTGCCTGCACCTTCCTCTGCCCTTCCAGATCTGCCATCTCCAGATCCCATCCAGCCTTAAGTCTTGGTTTAATCCTAATGCTAAAAGTTCCTAGAATGTTCCAGCCCTTCCCCACCCCCCATCTCCCCAATCCATGATACTGGCCTGATCAATTTGCTTGGGGCACCACTGCTGCGTTTCTCCCAACTTGCAGCCTGCCCTTGTTACAGAGCAATGTTCTCTTGCTGTCCAGGGTTTCTCAGGTACAACTTTCTCTTGGCCCCCAGGTTATATGTCAGCAAGGTCCTTCCCTTCTGTTCCCTCCTCTCCTGGGAGGAGGGTCTGGATGGGCCACATTCTAGAGGACAGTCCCTTTTTGCTAATGAGAATAAAGGTGGGCAGAAAGAGGCCTTGCTTCGGTGTGACACTTAACTAATTCTGTTTTTTTTTTTTTTTTTGAGACGGAGTCTCGCTCTGTCTCCCAGGCTGGGGTGCGGTGGCGTGATCTTTGCTCACTGCACCCTCCACCTCCCAGGTTCAAGCATTTCTCCTGCCTCAGCCTCCCAAGTAGCTGGGAATACAGGCGCATGCTGCCACGCCCAGCTAATTTTTTGTGTTTTAGTAGAGACGAGGTTTCACTGTGTCGCCCAGGCTGGTCTCAAACTCCTGAGCTCAGGCAATCCACCCACCTCGGCCTCCCAAAGTGCTAGGATTACAGGTGTGAGCCACCGTGCCCAGCCACTAATTCTGGGTTTCTAATGTTCTCTCCAGGGGGCTCCAGACTCAAACCCAGTGAATTAAGACAAGGTAATTTGCTTTCCTACTGGTCGGTGTTTTTTATGCATATTCCCAAAGGGGAAAAAAACCTATGGTTTGAGGCAGGGTTGGGGCTTTGCTCCCATCCTGAGTTTCTGTCCAAGGAACCTGTCCTACATTGCTGGTTTGCCAATAAATTCTGAGACATAATAAGTGCAAAGCATCATGTTTCAAAAGCCTTTTCTATCCACAAGTACCAATAAATTATTACTCTAATATGTTAAACATTTTCATATACAAAACCACCACAATCTGTAAATTTCACAATCTGGGTCATCTTGTGAAATTAAAGCCTTTCTAAGTTTCTTCCCTCATCTGTACAATGTAGAGATGAGATTAATCTCTATTGCCCTGTGTGTGTATCTCTTTGCTTCTATGGCCCTGAAAAAAGGAATGGTTGAAGAAAATACATAAAGTGATCATTAGAATGAATTGGTAGTAAATCCAGAGATGTGGCCTTGCCTGTGGCCAGGGTACATACCTGTGAAGCCCAACTCAGAGCAAACTGCTAAAGACAGGAAAGGGAGTAATCACTGTCCTTATTCCATGTAAGAGTCTTAAGTTGCAAACTAGTTAAAAGAATTCCAAAGCAATCACAATGTTCTTTGATGAGAAAGGCAGTCAAAGATAAGGGAAATTACTTATAAAAAATACTTCTAAGGCAAGTACTCCAGGAGATAAATAAAAACTGAAAAATATAAGATTGTGTATGCATGTGTATAGATATCTGTTCAAACACAAATTTTAAACAGCTCCAACAGTGCTGAAAGCCAAACTGTGATCACATGCGAATCTTTAAAAAACTTTAGAATTTTTCATTAGGTGTAAGATAATAAAATGCAGAAATGGAAGGCTCACTCCCCTTTTTGTCTACTCACTGCAGTTCTAGACATTTCTAAGGAGGCTACTTATGTATTTATTTTTATGTTGCAATTATAAAATTGATAAAAGATATTAGGAAAAAGCCTATAAGTAATATTTTAAGTCAAAGAAAAATTAGAGGAGCTTATTAAATTTGATAAACCATGGCATCACTGGAAGAATATTAAAGAAAGAGGGAGTTTGGTTAACACCTCAGATCAAGTTACGTGAAATACTGTGCCTCTATGAAGCAGGATGGAGATAAACAAAATACAGCTTGCAGGCCAAAAATAGCCTAGTTTTCCCAGCTCTGCATTCCATCTGTCAAAACAAGGTGGATGGCATTCATCAGATACCAGCAATGTGTATATAGCTGGACTGATCCAATCATTTTCTGATGGACTTAGTTTTATTATTAATAACAATAATAATAATAATCAGTCATCAATTAATGAAATTTGTAAAAATTGTTACATAACGGAGGCCTTGTCAGTTATCATCAGCTCATTCTTCTTTCCCTTCTGGAGTCTAGAGTCGAAACTTTCATATCCTCTCTACCAAGTCTAAGGCCCTAACTCAACCTCAACTTTCCTTGAAAACATCCCTGACCCCCGTCAGAAATATCTCCTCTCTCTAACATAGCCGCACACTTGATTGAAACCCCAAGGAGCCAGCTGACATTGGCTGGGCACTATCACAAGTTGGGCCTCGTGGCACTGCATTATTTTTTTATTTTTTATTTTTTTTGAGACGGAGTCTCGCTCTGTCGCCCAGGCTGGAGTGCAGTGGCCGGATCTCAGCTTATTGCAAGCTCCGCCTCACGGGTTCACGTCATTCTCCTGCCCCAGCCTCCCCAGTAGCTGGGACTACAGGCGCCCGCCACCTTGCCCGGCTAATTTTTTGTATTTTTTAGTAGAGACGGGGTTTCACCGTGTTAGCCAGGATGGTCTCGATCTCCTGACCTCGTGATCTGCCCGTCTCGGCCTCCCAAAGTGCTGGGATTACAGGTGTGAGCCACCGCATCCGGTCTGCATTATCTTAATTAAGTGTTGCAAGAACACCATCTGCGATTAAAAGTATTCCCGTTTCACATTGTTCTTATTGCTCTGGCAAGTTCTTAGTGGCAATGATTGCTTTCTTCTCTATGTAAAGGCTGATACTTGCATGTCATTTCTTCTTATCTATATCACAGCCTCTCCAAGGTAGGGCTATCTTAAAGAGCACTAGAACCTCATGGAACCTACATGGCTCAAATGGTTGCACCCTTAGTGTCTGAAGGCAGGACTGAGCTACCCTCAGCAGTGTAGTCCTCTTGTTTAGCAACAGGCTAGTGCCTGGGGCAGGATCAGCTATCCCTTCTCAGCTGGGGACTAATCTTGTGCTGTGACCCTGGAATTTACTCCCAAACCTCTCAAAGCCTTGTCTAGCAGAGCAGTAGAAGTTACTGTTTAAAACCTTGTCCCAGAGGGGTCATCACCATATAACAAGGCAAAGACACATAGGGAGCCAAGAAAATATCTAAAAGTAAATGAGATGTTCATTTGAATGAAATGAAAATTTAAATGAAAAGTACATTTCAAATATTTTTATTGGTCTGCAACAGGCAGAAAATAGATTCTCATTTAATCAAAGTTTAATCACATGATCCATTTGTGATAAAACAAAAGTAGTTTTTAATTGCGCGGTTTTAGCCTCTGTCTCTTTTTAAGGACCTACGTGTGATAGGCATCG
Organism: Colobus angolensis palliatus; assembly: GCF_000951035.1. Taxonomy (NCBI): domain Eukaryota; kingdom Metazoa; phylum Chordata; class Mammalia; order Primates; family Cercopithecidae; genus Colobus; species Colobus angolensis. Next base: position 4,866,265 of record NW_012112142.1, on the reverse strand, counting down.
TGTTTATTGTGCAGATGAAGGTTTGTAATAAAAATATTTACTTGCAAGGAGTTCACAGACCTACATACAATTACCTATGATAAAATGTGTTAAGTGCATTTTAAGGTATAAAAAGTGTTAAGAGATCACAGAGGAAGAAGAAATTAATGAGGGAAGGAGAAGAGGGCAGAAAGTAGTGATCACAAAAGTTTTGTGAAGAGGTCGTCTTTCATCTGAACCTTAAAGGAGAAATGCAATTTCTCCAAGCTGAGAAGGAGAGGAAGGACAATAATGCGTTGTTTTATTTTTACGACAAGACCACACTTCTCTAGGAGGAGTCACAGCTGCCTAAACACAGCGCCATAGCACACACAGTGCCTTCTACATATGACTCAGGATAGACTGATTAAATAACTGTACAATAAAATTCAACAAAGTCATGGCAATTCATTTTAAAAGCAGTATAATAAAAATCTTAGTAAAGACAACCATATCAGCAAACCCAAGGAAAAGTCGAAATCATTAAACATGGTTATAAGTCTAAGGAATGTCAAACAAAAGGTGAGAAACTGACCCACAACGATGGAATTTTTATGTATGTTTAGTGTTACATAATAACTCACAATTCAGTTTTCTGCTTACATATTTATAGTATTCTGAACTGAATATGTTTATCCCATATGAAATGAAAGCTGAGTATTATTCTGCATCAGTTCGAAAGGATATGGTCTTTCAGATGTACTCAACCTTTAAGTCAATAGAATCTAATAGTTTAAGAAGGCATTACATTTCAGACAGCCATTCTGCCTAAAAAACAGTCTAAATTATTTAAATTGAATTCTGATCAAAGTTAAAATAAAATCTTCTTCAATGGGGCATGCAAGATTCTCAGAAGTTTTCCAAATGACAGCTTTGTAATCTGATTCTGTTTCATCCAGTAAAGCCATATAATGAATATACCATGAAACTGCAGTCACTGTGGCTGTCTGTGGAATACTTTACAACTTACATAGTCTCCTTGTTCTTGAACTCCATTAAATCAGAAGACCTTGGGTTGAAACCAAATTCATCTACTCACTAGCTGTGACTTGTTGCAAGTTACTGTATATCTTAGGGTTCTATTTCCAATTCCATGCAATTGTAGAAGTGTAGTCTACCTAGCTAGATTATTGAGAAGTGCAGAAGAAACATTTTCAGATGCCAAGGACAGTGCTTAGCAGAATAGGTACCTAAATAACTTAGCTATTAATATTGATTCTAAAGTTGGGCCTTAAGCTAAGAAAGATCTCCTGTTTGTCAGTCTACATACCATATTGTCTAGGCAGTTTTTATTGGTGTTTTTGAAGGGTTTTTTTTAAAAAAGGAAACTAGAGTGATACAACAACTATGTTATATATCCACTTTCCACAATTTGGGTTGTCTTTTCAACCCTAAAAACAAAAATAAAAAATTTTCCAAATCATGATCTAGATCCCCATGAATGCATTTGGCTCCATGACCATTTAGCCATTCAGATGGACAACTGAAAACTACCTATAACTAAGAAACCAGGGAAGAGAAGACTGCTCCTGAGAAGCTACCTGAGCTGCATCTAGGAAATGTGGGATCCAGCATCTTGCCACAAGGTTGAGCCATGAGATGATGAAATGAGTGAAGCGGCAGGAGCCTGCACGCCCTGGCTCAAGGAAAGAGCAGCTGCTACAGCTGCTGCTCAGGGCTTGCCAATGGCTGGCATGCTGGAATGCAGGTTCCGTGATGCCAGACCTTTCACTGCTTCAGGAGAGGCTGGATGTCGAGAGTTTATATGAAATCTCCTCATTTTTAAATATTGGCAAATAATTAAAAACGTTAAAAAATTACACAGGCCAAACAAAACATCTTGGCTGGCTTGATTTCAATCTGGAGAAATCAGATTAGGAGCCTTGAAAGGACAAGAGCACCCAGGCATGCAGGCTGGGGCTGCGTGCAGCCTTCAACAAGGGGATGGGGGCCTGGGTAAGGAGTGCATTCTCCACTGAAGCACTACTGGGCAGGATTCTGGCCTTCTATTTCCCTCCGTATTTGGATTCTTATCTTTATGCCTAAGCATGAAAAACAAATCCTGGAAGCTGGCATTCGGATAAATAACATAAAGTCTGCTCGGGGTATGAAAAGGGAAAACAAGGCATCTAGAACACAGGCATGTCCCTGAATGGCGTTACCCTTGTGTCCTTGGGATTCACAGCTAGATGCCTCTGGTGTTTCATAAAGTATCGGGAAAAAAAACACTGAAATCGACACTCAGTTCTCTGGAAAACTATTCCAGTTCACTAAACTGCAATGTTATTAAATGCCCTTGAGGCGTTTATCCATGAACTGCTGCTGCATGCTAGTGGTGACTGCTGGGCAAGCTAACAGAAGCTGATCCAGGCCTTCCTTATGAGGAAGCAAATGCTGTGGATAAACAGTATGGAGAACTGTAGATAAACAGTATGGAGAAGGTGGAGGTAATTCACTAAACTGGATCACAGCAATGCCACACATGACCAAAGATATACATTTGTAACACTGAGGTTAAAATAGCTATTGAATTTATGTGCCCTTCAACATACCCTGGAAAGAAACACTGGCAACAAAAACATGAGAACATGAAGTAAAAAGTCTTCCTCATTCTTTGGTCCATTTGAGAAAGGTCACGATTAACCTGATAGGCTCTGAGCACTGCAAAGATCTAGGAAATCTGTAAAAGGGTTAAATAGTAAATATTTTAGGCTTTGTGAGACATAGTTTTTGTTTTTTGTTTTTTTTTTTTTTTTGAGATGGAGTCTTGCTCTGTTGCTGAGGCTGGAGTGCAGTGGCTCGATCTCAGCTCACTGCAAGCCCTGCCTCCCGGGTTCAAGCGATTCCCTTGCCTTAGCCTCCCGAGTAGCTGGGACTACAGGTGCCTGCCACCTCGCCTGGCTAATTTTTTTTTTTTTTTTTTTCTGCATTTTTAGTAGAGATGGGGTTTCACCGTGTTAGCCAGGATGGTCTTGATTTCATGACCTTGTGATTTGCCTGCCTCGGCCTCCCAAAGTGTTTAGTCTGTCACGACTAATTCAGCTATGTCATTATAATGGGAAAGCAACCATAGCTGATATATAACTGAATGAGTATGGCTCTGTTCCAATAAAACTTTATTTATAAACACTGAAATGTAAATTTCATGTATTTTAACATATCACAAAATATTTTTGACTCCCCATCCGGTCCCTGATATAAGATAATGATCAAAGAAGAAACAGCATTTCCTGGTCAACTGCCATAAGTCAAAACTATGCTAAGCACTTTACTGGATCATTTAACTAAGACAATAATCCTATGCAACAGTATCCCCATTTTACATATGAGAACACTGAGGCTGGGAGCAGTGAAGTAACTTGCCTAAGTGTTTATTGAAAGTAAATGAAAGAGCCAAGATTTGAGCCCAGGCAGACAGGCTCTGGGACCCTTGCTACACTCTGAGGGCCACATGTGCATGTAACAGTTCCTAGCCTTGGCTGGGTATCAGAACCTTACTGGAAACTTTTCATAATACTTGGATCCTTTTGATTTATTGAATCAGACATGGTACCCAGGCATCTTTATACTTAAAAAAGACATCTCTCACAAATGTTCCTAGAGAACAGTTGGGACCTACTATATGCCCAGATCTTTGCTTTGTTGGACCAAGTAGTATCAGACATGGTCCTACTGATAAACAACGTATTTATCTTGAATGTCAAATCACCCTGCTATTTGAACATGTGACTTAACTCATGATCACAACCAGAGGTACGTTCTCCAAAGGTATCAAATTACAGATCAGACCCATATGCAGCTAAGTCTTAGACGGTGGCCAAAGTCTTTTTTACCAAAGCCATATTTGCTGAAAGCCACCATCACAGAGCTGGGGATAAGCCAAAGGTGAACGAAAACTGGAAGTTAAATTATATCAAGAGCAAAAAGTGGCAAGAGAGCTAGTAAAGACAAGACAAATGACACTTAACAACTTTATATAGCACATTTTAACAGAATAAGCATAGATAAACCAACCTGACTTGTGGCAAAGCATTTATTTGCATGGCTGCAATGGGTTCCCTGTGGTCAGAATTCCCTGCTACAGCTCTGGAAAGTATTTAAGTCTGGCTGGGAGAAAACTCACCATATGAAGCTTCTGTTGACCTCCCTTGCCAGACCTAACCTAGTGGAAACCACACAGGAAAGCAATCTGTCCAGAGAACTATGCTTCCATTTCAGAACACAAATACTGAAAACTCTTAAGACATGCACAGGAAAAATCTCTCATTCCCCACAGATCCCCACCTGGTACTTTACACCTCAGAGATTTTCAGCTTTGGGACAGGGCCAGTCATACCTTCCTGAACTTCCCTGAGTAAGAGGCTACTTGTGCAATGGAGTGTTTGGAACTCACTGGAATGACATGACTGTCCTATTTAAGTCTTCCCAAAACAGATCCATTCTGCTATTGTAGTCTCATCCTACCAATGGAGGTCCTTCTTCTATCTTTTCTTTTTGCTGACCTATGCTGCTTTGCAGCCACCGTCTTTTGACCCCAGTTGATGTTTCTCTCCGCTTATCCATTTACATTTTTCTAACACCAAATGTAGATCCACAATAGTGAATTCTGTGCAAAAGAATATTCTGAAGTTTTCCACCCTCTGACTGGGCTTGAGTACTCGCTGTAAATCAAGTACTCAAAAAGCCTAGAGCTATAAACTGAGAAGACAAGGAGAAGAACTCTAAATGGCAGACAGAACCCATGTGTAATGGACTGCAGCCTTCGTAATCAACACTTGTAGCCACTAGCGAGAACTTTCAACAATGGTATCTTTGAACGTAAGGACAATGAAAACCTTTTAAAATCAAGGCAAATCTACTATAACTACATGTCTGTAATTGCTGGGAGGTTTACTCCATCAGATAAATAGTTTTGTTGTCTTGTTTTAATTTTCTAAAAAGTACAATGGAACTTCAGTAGAGTAGTACAAAAGAAAAAGTTACCAACATTTGATTTCAACCTCTTAAGACACTAGGAGTCCAGTGTCTCCAGTGTGTTAAGGCTGTGAATTTGCTGTAAGTCTAAGTACAAAAACAAAGATAAATAGCATAGCTACAATTGATAGCTATTGCATTAATGGGAACAAATAGAAATAAGATCTTAGTGACAAGAACACCTGTGGCAATACCAGGAAAAAGTTGAAAACATGGTTCAAACAGAAGCCTTAAAAACCAACATGTTACAGTTGAATAGTCTATCATACAAACGATGCAGGAGTCTGCAAAATCATAGGAAATGCTACTGTTTCTAAGGGATCCAGAAGGCTATAGAACATAAACACATATTCTCTCATTGGCAACAAGAATCCCATATTCACCTAGTGGTTTTATTGTTTTGGTTTGGTTAACATTTTGGTGTACTTCCTCCATCTTATTTTTCAAGTACACATTTGGTTTTAAACATAGAAGTTATTTTTCCCTATTTTCAGTGCACAATTCAACAATTAGTCAATTTATAGAGCTTCATAACCATGGTCACAATCCAGGTTTTGAGTATTGCCGTTGCCCTGAAAAGGTCCCTTCTGCCCATCTGCAGTTAATTCCTGTTCCCATTCCCCAGGCAACTACTAATCTAGTTTCTGTCTCTTTAGGTTGGTCTTTCTGGATACTTCATATAAATGAAATCATATGATATGCAGTATTTTGTTTTTGGTGTTTTCCACTTAGCACCGTGCTTCTGAGGTTCATCCAGGTTGCAGTGCATGCTGAACAGTATTCCATTGTGCGGATATACCACATTGTTTTTGCATTTACCAATTGGCATCTGCATCTGATTGTTCCCAAGTTTTTCTTGTATTGAATAATGCTCATTAAATTTGCATATACGTCTTTGTATGGGCATAGATTTTCATTTTTCTTGGGTAGAAGTGATAGATAACTTGGGTATCTAGAAGTGGAATTGCTGGATCTTAGGTTAAGTGTATGTTTAATATTTTAAGAAACTGCCAAACCGTTTTCCATGCTGGCTACACCATTTTACATTTCCACCAGCAATATATGACGTGTTTTTTCATATCCTCACCAAAATGTAGTACTGTTATTTAAAAATTATTATTTTAGCCTCTTAGTGGATATGAAATTATATCTCATTATGGTTTTTATTTGCAATTCCTTAATGATTAAAAACATTGAATATCTTTTCATGTGATTATTAGCCATTTATGTATCTCCTTTGCGACACGTAGATTATGCATGTCTACTCAAATCTTTAACCGAAAAGAGCTGTCATCTTATTATTGAGTTCTAGGGGTAATTTAAAATATTTTGAATACAAGTTCCTAATTAATGTTTTTAGCTTTGCCTGGAACTCTAAAATTAAATTATGTTTCATTTGTGAGCTAGAACAAGGGTTCTCAAATTGTGGCCCAGGGTCTCAGGGACTGTTATGGGGGTTAAAGAATTCAAAAGTATTTTCATAATTATACTTACACATTAATTGTCCTTTTCATTCTCATGCTTTTAAGAGTATACAGTGGAGTTTTCTAGCGGCTACAAGATATATTCCCAATTATCTGAAAAGGCTCTTAAAATTCCTCTCTTTTGCAGCTACCTATCTGTGTGAGGCCAATTTTCTTCATATACTTCAAAACAACAGAAGAATCCAGATGTCTTTTATTAACCAGCTGTTGGAAAGGTTTGCAAAGATATAAAACAACAACATTTTCTCATTATTTTAAAAATTTTATTTCAGAAAATATACTACGTTAACATATGATGAGTTTTATTGTTATTTTTAAAGGAATTAATACATATTTTAAAAATGTCTTTTAATTTCTAGCATACAAAATATCAATAGCTATAAGTTACATAAAACCTCTTTGGGATTTTCAATGATTTTTTCTTTTTTTGAGACAGAGTCGCACTCTGTTACCCAAACTGCAGTGCAGTCGTACAATCATAGCTCACTGCAGCCTCAACTTCCCAGGCTCAAGCAGTCCTCCCACCTCAGCCTCCTGAGTAGCTGGGACCACAGGTGTACACTACCACACCCAGCTAATTTTTTTTTTTTTAAGACCAGGTCTCACTGTGTCCCCCAGGTGGGAGTGCAGTGGTGCAATCATTGCTCATTGCAGCCTCAAACTCGTGGGTTCCAGTGATCCTCCCACCTCAGCCTCCCAAGTAACAGAGACCACAGGCATGCACCAACACACCTAGATAATGTTTTAATTTTTTTTGTAGAGATGGGGTCTCACTATGTTGCCCAGTCTGGTCTTGAACTCCTGGCCTCAAGTGATCCTGCCACCTCAGCCTTCCAAAGTACTGGGATTACAGGTGTGAGCCACTGCATCCAGCCAGATCTTCAGTAATTTTTAAAAGCATGAAGAAATCCTGTAACTAAAAGGCTTAAGAATGACAGAAGGAGAGAAACCATAAGCTAAGGAAATAGTGGACTGACTTCTGATTAGGGAAGCCATCAGAAAACATTTCCTAGCCAGGTGTGGTGGCTCATGCCTGTAATCCCAGCACTTTGAGAGGCCAAGGTGGGAGGATCACCTGAGCACAGGAGTGTGGGACATGCCTGGGCAACATAGCGAGATGCTGTCTCTACAATTAAAAATTAGCCAGGCATGGTGGCATGCACCTGTAGTCTCAGGCACTTGGGAGACTGCGGTGGGAGGATGACTTGAGCCCAGGACGTCAAGGCTGCAGTAAGCCATGATTGTGCCACCGCACTCCAGCCTGCGTGACAGAGTGAGACCCTGTCTCTAAAAAAGTAAAAAAGAGAAAACATTTCCGTATGCCAAAGTCAAGTAAACAATCCCTAAAAATCAAATGAAAGCTTCACTGTAGAATCCAAGGAGAGGTGCAACACACAAGGTTTTTAACATCTGCTTCCTTAATTCAGACTCAACCAACATTTCTGAAGGCTTTGAGGCCTTTGCCATCACATGCTGAGAGGAGTAAGATGAAGAAGCTAGCAACTGAAACGTGTACCAAGAATATCTGGGGGTGAGAGCAAATTTCTGATAAGATTATTGTTGAAAATCTGTTAAACTCTGTACATTACATGGGGCTCAAACAGATGGCCTCTGCGATTATGCTTCCTTATGTCTCCCTCAATGTCAGCTTGCTCATCTATCTTCTGAGACATTTTTGTCAGAATACAGTGGCTGAAGTGTTTAAAAGGTAAACGGTAAGCCTTTATTACTATGTGAACCTATCAATAATTTATTTATGAATATATCTGTTAAATCTCAGGATTTCCAGAGTAGTAGCTTTATAAAGTCACATGAAGTGGACGTACAACTCATAGAACAATTCTTTGTCATTCACTGTACTTCATTGTCAGAGAGAAAAGGACTCTAATTATCATAATAATGTCATGAAATATTACAAATGAAAACTGATGGTAAAAATTGAAGCAGTAGATTGGATAAACCTCTTCAGAAAATTGATGTATGTTTATCTTTTTTTCTGTTTATTAAGACTAGAAATGAATAAAACCTCTACTAGCTAACTATAAGACTTAAAGGTAAAACATATCTTTATTCTATTGGGAAGTCAGTTTGAGAATAAGTGCCACAGACCGGGAGTGGTGGCTCATGCCTGTAATCCCAGTAGTTTGGGAGGCCCAGGCAGATGGATCACCTGAGGTCAGGAATTCAAGACCAGCCTGGCCAACCTGGTGAAAGCCCATCTCTACTAAAAATACAAAAAATTAGATGGGCATGGTGGCAGGTGCCTGTAATCTCAGCTACTTGGGAGGCTGACGCAGGAGAATTAGTTGAACCTAAGAGGTGGAGGTTGCAGTGAGCCAAGATCTCACCATTGCACTCCAGCCTGGGTGACAAGAGCAAGACTCTGTCTTTAAAAAAAAAAAAAAAAAGTGCTACAATCTTAATTTCTAACATGTAACAATTATAGTAACCTAACTTATAAATTTGTGCATACATGTCTGTGTATGTATGTGTGTATATAGTAAAAAAGTTAATATAATATGTAAAGATCTTGTACCATATCTGGTACATAATAAGCAATAACTGTTAATTATTACTATGACTTATTGACACCAAAGTAAATTCATTGATACTAAATTGGATTTTCATTTACTTAATCTATGGAACACCATCATTGTATTGCCTTGAAATTAAATGAAGCCTCATTGGAATTCAAATATATCTTACAAAAAATCATAAAATATCATCCAAAATGACACATTTTCTATCACTTGCAATTATGGGGAATGAAGACAGCATGAACAATTAAAATCCCCAACAGACTTCTTACTTAGGAGGGGTCCCTGTGCTAAGTACTCAAAAGCCTATTGATTTAACAAATGAGTTCAAAGCCCACATTAGCCTATAATGTTTGCCTGAAAAAAATTCACCTTGGTTATCCCAAAGCTAATGAAAAAGAAGATGAAACAATTCATACTTTCTTCAACAACAACTCTGCTCTCTGGTAAAAATGGCAATATAATTCCTGAAATTTTCAAAAGATGATAATTGAAAGAGAAGCAGTGCATCTAGTAATGTATACACTGATTTATTATTAACAACTGAATGGCTGGAAAATCATTTGGGAAATTAACAAAACATAATAAAAGCAATACAATTTTAAATGTGGGCTATATATTCTGTTTGATAGAGATACCTCATTTAATTCAGGTAAGTTTACACCTTGACATTTGAAATGTTTACATTTCAGAGAAGGAGCAGAGAAGGTAAAAGCTTGGTATTTATTTTATGGAAATTCAATTAAAAAAGTGTTTTTTGATCACGTACTGTGTGCCTACCAGCTTTTTAGATACTGCAGGATTACAGAGCCATTTCAGATAACATCTTATGCTCTTGGGAGCACATGAAGATATGAGTGGTAAAAAACAAAACAAAACAAAAAATGTGGTAAACATAATATGGGCAATGGAGTAAATGGAAACAATGTAAACTATAATTCTTTAGAATTATAATTTACCTGTAAAATTTAAAAAGTGACACAAATTGAATAGATGAATAAAAAGGACTCGGGTTCCAGCTCCACTTTCCAACCTTACCACCTACTCGGCCCTACACTGACACTCCCCTTCAGCAATATAGAGCTATGCAGCAAGCTCTGAATACTCCTTGTGTCCCCTTCAAATCTCAATGCATTCTTTCTCCCCAGTCTCAAATGCATCCCTACTTCTCTGCTTACAGCCAAGACTCAGCTTAAGACACAAAAGGAACCACTCGTTTGACCCTCACTAAGCACTACCATGTATTAGTGTTGTTTTCATACAGATGTTTTAATTCTCCAACTAGACCATAAACTGGCTGAGTACACAGACTGTGTATTACACAAATCTGTCTTTCCCACGGTGCCTGACACTGTCAATAAATATCTGGTAGTTGATTAAGGTGGAAGCTGACTTAAGAGCAAAGTCAGACTGTTATTGAGCTATAATAAGCTTTTATTAAGGGAAGACACAAAGGAAGAAGCATTGGTAAAATACCAATTGAGTAGTAGTATGGTTAGTTTAGGGATAGAGAAGAGTCTGTCAAGTGAAAGGGAAGAAATAACCTGAATTGGAAGTAAGAAAGAGGTAGAGCAGAGATATTTTGAATGAAGCATTAATAAGACTCAGAGGCTGATTTTTCATAAAGAACAAAGGTGAGAGATGAGTCACAAATTACTTTAAGGTTATAAATGTTAGTGCCTGAAATAATCATGATGTTATCATTAACAGTAATGTGAAAGTTGGGAAGAACTGCCAAGTTTGCAGGAAGGCTTGGAAGTTAAATTTTCATCTTGTTATGTTTTAGATACCTGTAAAATACAGGCATGGGAAGATCCTATAGGCAAATGAACATATAGAACCTAAAAACTGAAGCTAGAGAGAACAAGATATTGACGATGTTGATTTGGGAGACAGTCACAAACATATGTTGACTGAATGTACTGAAGGGATTATGTGAAAAAGGGAAAAGATTTCGAACACAGGTATAGCTGACCTCATAGTTTGTGTTGTTTTACGTATATGGTAATCATTAGATTAGGGGCTTGAGCAATAAATAAGGGCTCCCATTTATTTTCAGAATCTATGTATGGGCACCAAAACACAGAAGAGCTTTAACAACTCCATTTGAATTTGAATAGTTGGAGGAGTCGAAATACGTGTGGGCTGGCTTATGGCACCAGGTTAGAGGATGTATTAAATCCTGTATATAGTCATGCTAGAAAAAAAAAATAAGGCATAACTGAAACTATTGAACACTGTCTATCAAAAAGAAGGGATTCTAGTAGAAAAATTGAGATTAAAGCTCTTCCAAAAACAAAAACAAACAAACAAAAAAATCTCAAGTTAGGTGGGAAGAATAGGGATCAGAGAAAGAATGTAAAAAAAAAAAAAAAAACCCAAAAAAACCCCCAAAAAACCCCCAAAAAACCCAAAAAAAGCCGAACTAGCATAGACAACACGCAAATCCCTAATCTCAGGAAGAAGCAGGTTATCTTGCAGTAAATTAAATGAGCTGGAGAGTCAAGAATTTTATGGCTAAGAGAAAAATGGAATTTTAAAGATTTTATAAAAGAATATCTACATACATACACACGTTAGTCAAAGTAGAATGTATTATACTATTTAATGATATGACATTCAAAGCACAATGATTTTGTCTATTTTATTTCCTCAGCGCTACACACAGTAAAACTCAAAGCAAACACTAAATAAATGTTTGTCACATAAGTGTGCAGAACATTTCTCTCCAGTTACAGTGAGGCAGTATTACATTGTGGGGACATAGAAAAACGAAGCTCTCTCAGTTCTATGGCAAATCCAGTATTAGTATTCCATAGCTGGAGATCATTTTACACTTGTTCACTGTTTATGAATTTCAGCAGACTCTAACCTTCAAGAAATAGTGTGGTGTGTGGGAAAATGTTTCGGCTTTGAAGTAGAACAATACAGGTTAGAATCCCAGCTCTACCATTTCTTAGAAAACTGTGAAGCTTCTGAAAGTAACGACTTGAATGTCTTCATTTTTAAAATGGTAATACTGATAACGATATCTAATTTACAGGATTGTTATAAGGAGTAAAAGAAACATTACATCTGATAAGGCCTGACTAGATGAAGGAAATTAACAAATGTTTATTTTCCTTCTTATTTCAGGAAAGGTACATCCAGAAAAAAAAAACAAAAAAACCCTGGAGTTGGGAATTCAAAATCTTATTTCCATTTTATTCAAGTTATTTCCTCTTTCTGCTGCAGCAAGGCAAAACTGATGAACAAAGAGCAGTTTATTATTAGGAATTAAGTATTAAGGAATTATAACTTCAGTGAGGATGCCGTGTAAGAACCGGAGACTTAAATCTTCCCTGGACAAACTAGAAGACATGAAAATATTGCAGATGAGCTATTTATTATTCCTCTTTCTCCTGTAGGCCTCCTGGCTTAACTAGAATGCAGTCTCTCTGACTCTCAATCCTAGCTTACCCAAGATGCCAGAGAATCCTCTTACCTAATCTGTATGGTTTTGGGTGGACTATAGGAAACATATTTAGGTTTGAGAATTTGACAGGCGCTTTCTGCTGAATGACAAATGAAACAGTGGTTTATAAAATTGTATGAGTTTTTAGAAGTTTACCTACCTCCTACCTATCAGAAAATATGAGTTAGTGTTTGCTAATTCATTGTAAAACAACATAAAATCATGCCTCAAAAGACAGCTATAAAAACATAAATTCCCTCATCTTTAGAACTTTGTTTTCAAGTTTACACATAACAATGTTATGAGTTCTGTAGGAGTTTAATTTTTTTCTTTGCTGAAACTGACACAAATATTCACTTAGAAAATATTTATTCCCATTATCTCTTAATGAATTACATATAATTTATGGATATTAAAATTTGAATAATTTTGAAATTAAAATTAGAGTTTTTTTGAAAAGAAAATCTCAGTATCTCCTCTGTACTAGTAATGGAGTTACTCAGTTGCAGAAAAATGTCACCATAAAAACACATTAAAAACATTTTTTATTAACAAAAACCACATTCCTAAGGAAATGAAATCAAGGCAAGATACTTAACAGCAGATTCATCTTAGAGATTATAATCCTAATGTTTTCACACTCTTACCTGAGATGAACTCAAACATCTGGCACTTGACTCTATCACTCACTGGGTCATTCTTCCTCTTTCAACAAGGACTTACTCATAAATGTCCTATCTTTATACAGAAGTTTACTTAACTATGAGTAGACATTTTCAGATATCTGTCATGCATAATATATTAATAACATTTAAACAAAATATAAGCCTTTACGCTTTTCTAAGATATGTGTAATCAGAAAATAATAACACAGTACAATTTCCTTAAGGCATCCATCACAAAAAAAGTTGCTGAAAGCTTTGTATACATGAATGTTAACACCTCAAAATTTTAGTAAAAGCTTAATCAAGACCAAGCATTATGCTCCATTCTGGGCCTTTTGTTTAACTGAGGTGAAATGTACCGTACAATATAGTAAGTCTGAATAAATGTTTCCCTGAGCCAAGAAAGCTACTCTGTGCTCTCTCCAGCCAATCCCCACCCACCACCAGGAACCTACTATTCTAATTTCAGTCACCTAATTTGGTTTTTGCCTTTTCTTGAACTTGATATAAATGAACCATACAGTAAGCACTCCTTTGTGTCTGACTTTTTTCCCTTAAAGTTTTTAAGATCTGGGTTGTATGCATCAGTAGTTCATTCTTTTCATTGCTGAATAGTATTCCATTATATGCATATACATAGTTTACCCACATTATGAATAAAGATGTTATGAACATTCATGTGCACATATTTGTGTGCGTGTGTATTCATGTTTTTGGATAAATACTTGAGACTAGAATTCCTGGGTCACAGCAGTAGGTATATATTGGGTAGGCCTAGAGTATATACACAGTGACTTTACAGTAAACTGACAAACTATTTGCTAAAGTGGTTGTGCCATTTTATGCTTCCCACCAGTAAAGCATGCGAGCTCCAGCTAATTCACATCCTTTCCAATATTTGGTGTTTTCTATCTTTATCATTGATTTCTGGAGGTATAAAATAGCATTTAATTCAGGTTTTAATTTGCCATTTGTATTTCTCTGACTACAAATGATGTTGAGCATTTTTCAAATGTGCTTATTGGCCAGCATCATTGGTTAAGCCTGTCTTCAAGTCTTTGGGTAGTACTTTTAGTTTTTGATTTTCAAATAATTTCAGACTAACAAAAAAGCGGAAGAAAAGTACATAAAGTTCCTGTATAACCTTCACTCAGTTTCTCCAAATGTTATATAACATTATAAATGTTGTATAAATATCTTAATTACAGCATAGTGATCACTGAATTATAATTCAATACTCTTAACAAATCCACACTTTGTTCATATTTCATCGGTTGTCCACCTATGTCCTTTTCGTGGTTCAGGGTCCAATCCAGGATCTCACACTGCATTTTGCTGACATATCTCCTTAGTCTCCAACTGACAGTCTCTCAGTTTTTGTTTTCATGACCTTGACACTTTTGAAAAATATTGGCTCATTATTCTGTAGACTGTTTCTGAGTTTGAATTGTCTGATATCACCTCTTGTTTAAATTCAACTTAGGCATTTATGGCAAGAATTTAACAAGAATGACGTTCTACCCTTCTCAGTGCACAATTCCAGGTGGTACATGATATTGACATTTCTCATTACTGGTGATACTAACTTTGATTACTTGGCTAAGGTGTCTGCCAGGTTTCTCTACTATAGTGTTATTTTTTTCCTCTGTTGTTAATAAGTATCTTTTGGGGAGATATTTCAAGACTAGGCAAATATTCTACTTCTCATATTTTCACCTACTAATTTAGCATCCATTAATCATTCTTATTTGTAACAGTTATTACCATGGTGATGGCTAAGTAGTGTTTTTCCGTTTTCCTCATTTCTTCTATTCTTATTGATGGTATTGCACCGTAAGCTGTCCCTTTTCCACCATTGATAGATTGTGTATGAAATTATGGATATTTAATGCATGCTATGGATTATAATCTATTCACCCTTATTTATTTATTTTGTTGTTCAGGGTGTCCCAGATTTGCCCACCAGGAGTTTCTTCAAATGGGTTCTTGTGTCCTTTTGAAATGCCTCCATCCTTTTTTGAGACCTCCTTACTTTCTGGAGCCCCAATATATTGATGCTCCCAGATAATTTGTATTTTCTCTGCCCCCAGTGCTAAATCCAGCCACTGCTTAAAGATCCTGACTCTTTTTGGTGGTGAATGGTATTAAGAAGTCAAGATCTGGGTGCTAGCTATGCTTATTATTACTGGGTGTCACTGTATCTGGGCCTTCTCAGTAGACAGAACAAGGAATTGTAGATATGTTCACATAAAGAGACATACATAGATATGTACACACATTAAAAACCAGGAGATCGTAGTGCAATTTCCTATTGCAATCCAACATTACAGGGTTCATTCCTAATTTGCAATCAATCCCATTAGCTCCTGGTTGATCTTTCCTCTATTTCTTTGCAAAAATATGCAGATAAACGTGTATTATATATTTTCTTTTTTCTCACGTGGATAGTAGCATTATTTATACACACACACACAAAGTCAAGTACTCTGCTTTTTCCAGTGACAGTATATCATCCATATCAATTCAGAGAGACCTTTCTTATTCTTTTATAAAGCTGCACAGTACTCCATTGTGTGGATGTACTATAGTTTATTTAAGCACTATCCTAGGTTTCGACCACTTAAGTTCCTAACATTTTGCAATAAAAAAGCAAAGCTGCAATGATTTTTGGCCAGCTTTTCATTGGGTAGTCTTACTACCACCCGAAATTTGTGCCTTATGCACTGGGAGGAGCCTGGCCTCTTCAGCTTGTGTGTGACGGCCTGGTATTCAAGCTGTGAGGTGGGAGCCTGTTGGCAGAACACCCTCTTTCTTTGCTGAGAACTTTCTTTTTGCCTAATAAATCTGCCCTCCTCACCCTTCAGTATGTCCTCATGTCTAATTTTTCCTGGTCATGAGACCAGGACCTGGATTTTAGCTGAACTAAGGAGCAAAATATCCTGCATCAAAATGAGATTATAGTCCTGTGTGTATGCCAATTTTGGAACTGGAAAGGGTACTGGATCTGAATTCTAAATAAACAAATGATATGTGGGCTCTGGCTTTCCTGGCAGAAGGAGATGAGATATGGTTAGAGAGTACTGACATTCTCAGGCCATAGATACATGTCACCACAGGCCACAGATACTCCTGTGATAGCCAGGTCTCCCAGTTCTACGACCTGCTAAAGTAAAGCAAAAAGACACCAAAGTGACAGTCACCAAATGTCACCTCTGGCCAAAGATACCAATTTAAATAGTCAGAAGACAGTTTACTTTTTTACAAGCAGCTTAAAGTTAAAGAGACATTGTAGTGGACATTACTGTAGCCTACGCATTGCTCATTTCCTCTCTCCCTTCCCTAAAGAACTCTAGGTCTGTCCCGTTTCCAGCCCTTCCCGCACAGCTTCTTATGTCCAGGGTGGTAACTCCAATCTCAACTCCAGGGAAACGCTTTGTTATCTAGGGTAATGCCAATCTCCTTGTCAATAACTGTTCACAAGTGATCACAGAACTCTGAGGTCAAAGGTTTCCTGAGACCTTCTGGGGGGGAAAAAAAGCTGTCCTTTTTTAATTGAGAGAATTATCTCTCTCCTCCAGTACATAACTGAGAAGCCACATAGCTCTAGTACTAGAAATTAGCTTTGGAGTAAAACAGGCACTTAGAGGGGGAGAATAGAGAGATAAAAAGAACCCAGATTTCTGTTTGTTTTTGAGACAGCATCTTGCTCTGTTGCCCAGGCTGGAGTGCAGTGGTGCGATCTTGGCTCACTGCAACCTCCGCCTCCCAGGTTCAAGGGATTCTCATGCCTTAGCCACCCAAGCAGTTGGGATTACAGGTGTGTGACATCACACCTGGCTACTTTTTTTGTATTTTTTAGTAGAGACAGGGCTTCACCATGTTGGCCAAGCTGGGCTCGAACTCCTGGTCTCAAGTCATCTGCCTGCCTCAGCCTCCCTAAGTGCTGGGATTACAGGTGTGAGCCACCACATGTGGCAAGAACCAAGATCTTGATATCGCTCTTCTCTTGTATTAGCCAATCCTGATAGCTACCTTCCCTCTGAAATTGCAATTATGTGAGTCAGTAATATTTCATATTATTGAAGTCAATTTGTATAGGATTTTTGAAAAATTATAGGCAAAGCATCCTAAATGATAGAATATCCTACTTAACAATCAATGCCTTTACCTTAGCTCTAAATTCTTCCTGTGTTTCATTTAAGCTTGCATGCTCAGTTATAACCATGCAGTGGGATGACATAAGAGTAAGTGCAAGTTCAAGTTTCACACACAAAACAGGAGAATGTATTTATGTTTTAAAGTCTTAGTTCTAAATCCAACAGACTATGTGATTTCCTAGTATCACATTATGGGTTAACAACAGCTAAAGAACAAGAAAGACACTCAGCAAATTTCCCAAATTTACATATCGATTACTGAAAACAAGTTCTTGTAATACAAACTCAAAATGAATTCTAAGATGTGTGTGGTGGTCACATGGCCTAACAGAGAAGACTGCTTTTTATTCTTAGTACCATCTTAAAGATGCTTAGGTCCTACTTGTCAAGGTAATTTTCACCCCTTGGTGGGAATTCCAATCTCTATGACAGATTAATCATTTCAAATAGTATTCTGTTAAAAGTGCAGTGCTCTAAACTGATGACTATAAGTATCATTTTCTTAGAGAGATATAATTCCCTAATGCATGTAAGGATCTAGATTCTAGGTCTAGATTAAAAACTAATGATGATATTTCACAACGAACCAAAACTTTCCATTTGGCTTTTTTGCTACAACCATTGATACATTCTAATATATTCATTGTGAAGATCCAATAACATACAGACATGCCTTAGAGATATTGAGAGTTCTGTTTCAGATCACCACAATAAAGCAAACATTCCAATAAAGCAAGCACATAGTTTTTCTGGTTTCTCAGTGCATATTATGTTTACACTATTACTGAAGTCTATAAACTCTGCAGCAGTACTGAATCAAAAAAAAAAAAAAAAAAACCAAAACCAGTGTGTAAACCTTAATTAAAAATATCTTATTGCTAAAAATGCTAATGATCATCAGCCTTCAGTGAGTAAAAGTCTTTTAGCTGGTAGAGTCTTGCCTTGAAGTTGATGGCTGCTGACTGATCAGAGTGGTGGTTGCTGAAGGCTGGGGCAACTGTGGCAATGTCTAAAAATAAGACAACAATGAAGTTTGCTGCAAAGATTTACTTTTCCTTTCATGTAACAGTTCTCTGCAGCATGTGATGCTGTTTGATAGCATTTTACCCATAGCATAACTTCCTTCAAAACTGTAGGCAATCCTCTCAATCTCTACCACTGCTACATCAACTAAGTTTATGTAATATTCTAAATCCTCTGTTGTCATTTCAACATTGTTCAAAGCATCTTCTCCAGGAGAAGATTCCATCCTAAGAAACCACTTTCTTTCCTCATCCATAAAAAGTATTTCCCCATTAATTCAAGTTTTATTCTGAGATTGCAGCAATTCAGTCACATCTTCACAGTCCACTTCTATTTCTGGCTCTCTTGCTATTTCTACCATATCTGCAGTTACTTTCTCCAATGAAGTTTTGACCCCTCAAAGTCATCCATGATGGATGGAAAGTTGGAATTAACTTCTTCCAAACTCTTGTTAATGTTGATATTTTGACCTCCCATGAATCGTTTATGTTTTGAACAGCATCATATTATAGAATGGTGAATTCTTTCCAGAAACTTCTCAATTTACTTTGCCAGATCCATCAGAGGAATCACTATGCATGGCAGTGATTGCCTTATAAAATTTATTTCTTAAATAATAAGACACAAAAGTCAAAATTACTCCTGGATCCATGGACTGCAGAATGAATGTGTGTTAGCAGGCATGAAAGCAACATTAATTTCCCTGCACATCTGCATTAGAGCTCTTTGGTGACTAAGTGCATTGTCAACATGCAGTAATATTTTGAAAGGTATCTTTTTGTCTGAGCAGTGGGTCTCAACAGTGGACTTAAAATATTCAGTATGCCATGCTGTGCACAAATGTGCTATTGTCTAGGCTTTATTGCGTCATGCATAGAGTACAGGCAGAGTAGATTTAGCATAATTCTTAAAGGTCCTAAGATTTTTGGAATCATAAATGAGAACTGGCTTTAACATAAAGTCACCAGCTACATTAGCCCCTAACAGGAGAGTTAGCCTGTCCTTTGAAGCTTTGAATATAGGCACAGTCTTCTTCTAACTGTCAAAGTCGTAGGTGGTATCTATCTTCCAGTAGAAAGCTGTTTCATCTACACTGAACATGTAGTTCAATGTTTAGTGTAGCCATCTTCATCAATTATCTTAGCTCAATCTTCTGGAAAACTTGCTACAGCTTCTCCATCAGCACTTCCATCAAGGTGAAGTGCTGCTTCACCTTGCACTTGGAGACAGATTCTTTTCTTAAATTTCATGAACCAAACTCTGCAAGCTTCAAACATTTCTTCTGCTGCTTCCTCACCTCTTTTAGCCTTCACAGAACTGAATAGAGTTAGGGCCTTGCTTTGGATTAGCTTTGGCTTAAGAGAATGTTGTGGCTGGTTTCATCTTCTATCCAGACCACTAAAACTTTATCCATATCAGCAATAAGACTGATACCAGCCTTAAAAGTGCTACTCAGTGAACATACAAATTAAACCAGTCACATGGTTTTCTTTCTTATCATTTCTGTGTTCACTGAATAGCACTTTTAATTTCCTTGAAGATCTTTTCCTTCTCATGTACAACTTGGCCAACCGTTTGGTGCAAGAGGCCTACCTTTCAGCCTATCTCAGCTTTCAATACACCTTCTTCACTAAGTTTAATCCTTTCTAGCTTTTGACAGACGTGCAACTCTTCTTTTCACTTGAACAATTAGAGGCCCTTGTTGGATTATTAACAGGAATAATTTCTTTAGGTTTTTTCTTCTTCTTTTTTTTTTTTTTTTTGAAGCAGCGTCTCACTCTGTTACCTAGGCTGGAGTGCAATGACACAACCACAGTTCACTGCAGCTTCAACTTCCCTTGGTTTAAATGATCCTCCCACCTCAGCTTCCTGAGGAGCTGGGACCACAGGTACATGCCACCACGCCTGGCTAATTTTTGTACGTTTTGTAGAGACAGGGTTTCACCGTATTGTCCAGGCTGGTCTCAAACTCCTGGACTCAAGCAATCCTCCCACCCCAGCCTCCCAAACAGCCCAACTCAATTGGGCTAATTTCAATACTGTTGTGTCTCAGGGAACAGCAACATCTGAGGAGAGGGAGAGAGATGGAGGGAATGGCCGGTTGGTGAAGCAGTCAGAACACACACAACATTTATAAATTAAGCTCATGGTCTTATATGGTCATGGTTTGTGGCACCCCAAAGCAATTACAATAGCAACATCAAAGATCACTCATCGCTATAACAGATAAAATAATCATGATGAAATAGTACTAATGAAAAAGTTGGAAATACTGCTAGAATCACTAAAATGTGACACAGTGACATGAAGTGAGCACATGCTGTTGGAAAAATGGCATCAACAGACTTGCTCAATGCAGGGTTGCCACAAACCTTCATTTTGCAATTAACAAATGCAGTATCTGCAAGGCACAATAAACAAAGTATAATAAGATGAGGTATGCCTATATCTAAAGAGCATTGAAATAAGTGGCCCATATACTGAAAAATGATGGGGTGACCATCATCCACAAGCAATTTCCCAAAAGTAATTTCAATGTGCAAGTTTGGTTTCTGTCATGCTAAGCGTCCTAACATAAAGCATTCTGTCAACTGAATACACTGTACCAGGATGTTCAGTTTCTCTACGCTAGGTGTTAGGAAGGTGACAACTTTAACAATTTTTTTATTTTGAAGAGAAATGCCATCAAAATTTATCAATTTCCGTCACGCAGAATCACAGAGTGATGCCCAATATTTCAGTGGGTCTCCAGTACTTACATAGCCTTACTTAATTTAAAAAGGGGAGGGAGAAGCTGGGGGCGGTGGCTTACGCCTGTAATCCCAGCACTTTGGAAGGCCAGGAGGGCAGATCACGAGGTCAGGAGATTGAGACCATCCTGGCTAACACGGTGAAACCCT